>NC_048269.2:8366796-8710797 GCF_005286985.2 Setaria viridis
GAATTTCATGCTCAAGCGGGTTGCTCTTGTGGATTTCCTTGGTTTCAATTTGCTCTCGGTTTCGCAACTTCTTGATGATGGCTTTGAGGTTCATTTCAAGCATGGGGCTTCACGGATTTTAGACTCTCGAGGCGATCTTGTGTGTATGATTGTCCCCGAGGGTCAAGTGTTTCGAGTGGATTTGTCTAAGTCATTTGGTCTCTCTCGGTGTCTAGTTGCTGGTTCATCTTCTGAGCTTTGGAAGTGGCATAGGAGATTGGGTCATTTGAGCTTTGATTTGCTTTCCCGCTTGAGTGCTCTTGATCCTATTCGAGGTTTGCCTAAGTTAAAAGTTGAGAAGGATCGTGTTGGTGCTCCATGTCGTCATGGCAAAATGGTTGCCGATTCTCACCTACCTGTGAATCAGGTGATGACTGAGCACCTATGGGAGCTGTTGCACATGGATACAGTTGGTCCAGCTCGCGTTTGCTCAGTTGGTGGGAAGTGGTATGTGCTTGTGATTGTTGATGATTTCTCGAGGTATTCATGGGTTTTCTTCATGGAATCTAAGGATGAGGCACTTCCTTTTGTTCGAGATTTGATATTGAGGCTGAAAAATGAGCGACCAAAAGATGCCATGAGAGCTATTCGCAGTGACAATGGCACATAATTCAAGAACGCTCATTTTAAAGCTTTTTGCAATGATCTTGGTCTTGAACACCAGTTTTCATCACCTTACGTTCCTCCTCGGAATGGTGTTGTTGAACAAAAAAATCGGACCCTTTGTGAAATGGCTAGGACCATGCTTGATGAGCATAGGACTCCTAGAAAGTATTGGGCCGAAGCCGTCAACACTGCTTGCTATGTTTCCAATCGAATCTTCTTGCGAGCTTTCCTGAAGAAAACCTCTTATGAGCTAATGCATCGACGTGCCCCCAAGGTAAGTCACCTGAGAGTGTTTGGTTGCAAGTGTTTCATTCTCAAGTAAGGAAATTTGGACAAATTTG
The DNA here is from genome assembly GCF_005286985.2 of Setaria viridis. NCBI lineage: Eukaryota > Viridiplantae > Streptophyta > Magnoliopsida > Poales > Poaceae > Setaria > Setaria viridis. The sequence continues at coordinate 8,367,783 of NC_048269.2, forward strand.
AGTGCCGTTCTATGGATGGTATTTTTCTTGGATATGCTTCTCATAGTCATGCTTATCGTGTGATTAACCTTGAAACTAATCAGATTGTGGAAACTTGTGAGATTATATTCGATGAAACTATGCCTTGCACAACCCTATATTTGAAGTTTTAGGTGAATATGAAATGGGACAAAGCATTTTTGAGGAAGAGAAAGAGCATGTGGATTGTGGTGATGAAAAGGATGATGAGATTGACCGAGTTCCAGCTATTGCACCTATACCTTCTACTTCGACTACGAGAGTTGATGGCCCTGTCGGGCATGCACCCCAGGCCCACGAGTAGACCCTGAATGGCCCACTAAGGGACTTACTCGGACATGATCAAGACAAGGGGATAGGTGTATCCCACTCGAACTAGTCAAGTATGTGTATGGAAACTACTCGGGCCATACCGAGTAGAACTCTATAATTGTACTCGACTAGGACTCGGACTTGTAACCCTGCCCTCCCGTGTATATAAGGGTGGGCAGGGACCCCCCTCAAACAAGAATAACTCCAAGTGCATCTAAGATCAATACAAACACGCAGGACATAGGGTATTACCCATCTAGCGGCCCGAACCTGTCTAAATCGTGTTCCTTGCGTCACCATTGACTCCTTGATTCTTGACGGCCCTTACCGCATAAAAGACCACCTAGGGTACCCCCTAGGTGGGTTGCCAGTCTAAAACACCGACAGCTGGTGCGCCAGGTAGGGGAGCTCGTCAAGTTTCTCAGCGCGAGCCCAATGGCAACAATCGTCATCAAACCTATTTTCATCATCGAAGCAGGCGCAACGTTCGTTTTTGGATCCTGGCTCTGTGTCGCCGATAGTGCCAGATCGTTTCGGTGCTAGATCATCAACATCCAGGAGAAGAAATCAGAAGATCCAATCAGGAAAAATAAAAATTTCAAAATTAACAACCTCGAGTTCGACTACGTGTCGGACTCAACTTCAGTTCGGACTAGTCGGTCCCAGCCACTCCCCAAATCGACTTCGACTCCAAAACGGTTTCCACATGGACTCCGCAATGCAGCCGAAGTCTACCAAAGTTCCTTTACTCGAACCCTACTTGAACACGGGAATGATGAAGACGGCGACTCCAACTCGGTCTATCTCCCAGAGATCCCACTGACAGGACCAGCCAGGGACTTGTAATAACTTCGACATCGCAAGGCAGCTTCGTACACTGGCCAGGATTGAGACCATCACCCGTGACTATAAATCACGCTTTGTCGCTCAGATAGACAACCTCCCATATCAGGAAGGCGTCCCACTCACTTCAAGCCGTGAGGAAAGTTCCACAGAAATTGCAACATCAAGCTCCGGAAGCTACTACCCAGACAGAGAGGTTTTTGTTATTACCCAAAGTAATAACCCGGGTATTAGCCAGAACAGAACACCTAGGCGATTGGCACAACTCGACAACATCTCAGAAGACGAGTCTACAGCTAACGCCCCACAAGATGAAACCTCCGACCAAAGAAACCAAAGAAGGATATGCAACGCTACTCGAGCTAAGCGACGGTAGACGCTGGCTACAAATATTCCCATCACAAACCTCGAAAGAGCATTTGATGCAGTACAGGCTCAAGAACATACCACCCCACTAGCAGCAATCACTTCTATCAATCTTTTAACAACGTTAATAGCTCGAGATAGAGACAATGAAGCCACATCTCAGCTCGTACAGCGCGGCAACGGACTAATCGCACAACTCGCAGAACAAGCTTACAAGCTACTCAACAAAGAATCGCCGATTCCATCCGTTCCCCGCATCGCAACTCATCAAGAAGGTAGTAGAGGTGCTGTAGCCAACAATAATGATGCTCAGAGAAACGACAACAAAGTCGTCAACCAACCTCGGCAACACAGCTAAGTTCCGAGTAAACACAATGCCCCAATACGCCAGAGGGACGTTGGAGAAGTCAGCTGCACTAACACCGTGAAGAGTCCTCGCCCTACTCGAAAAAACCACGAAGTATCAAATTTCAGCGATTTACGAGAAATACTCAACAGTCAGCGTGAGCGAGAAATCGACAACTACAATCACTTTCCCGCTTAAACAAATCGGGTAATGAGGACAAGACTACCCGAGAAGTTCAAACCAACAGGAATCACCAAGTATGATGGCAAACAAGACCCCATTCAATGGCTACGATGCTACTCACTAGCAGTCCAAGCAGCCGGGGGAAATAACGATACCAAAGTTATCCACTTTCCGATATGCATGGAACCCGCACCACTAACATGGCTCGAGTCCCTCAAACCCAAGTCAATCGACTCTTGGGCAGATTTGACAAAGGCTTTCACCAACAACTATACCGGCTCCATGGCTAGACCAGGCAACAAGATCGACTTGAGTCAAATTAAGCAAAAAGAAGGTGAAACATTACACGACTACCTACGACGATTCTTCGAAAAGAAGGCTACTATAGTTGACATCTCAGAAACAGACGTCATCAAGTGCTTCCAGAATGGACTCTATGATCGACGAACATACCAAGACTTCGGTAGACAATGACCAGCTAATGTAAAAGACCTCAAAGTCATGGTACAACAGTGGGCAGATGAAGAGGACAAAGAGCGAGAACGGTTCGGCTCTCATCGCAACCGTGGACGCGACAAAAACAATAATGACCAGGATCAAACTCGACACAATGATACTCGAAACAACTTTTCAAGTAATCAGAATCGCAAAAGGAAGCCTGACAACACCGTTGCTGCCATGACTAACTTCGAGAAAAAGGGATCCCACAAAAACGACGAAGGGCCAACCTTCACTAAGCTACTCAAAAAGCAGTGCCCATGGCACCCGACTAGCAAACACTTGGCAATAGACTGCTATAGCATGGTCGAGTAATGCAAGACTTACCCGCACCACCACCCCCTGAAGAATACAGCAAGAAAAAAGACAAGGGTAAGAACAAAGTCCACAACGATGAACAAGAAGAGGACGACTTCCAAACCGCCTCCAAGACAGTCAACATCATCTTTGGCAGAATCCCAAGCACCGCATCCAAGCGAGCCAGCAAACTCGTAATCAGGGAAATCATGGCCATCGAGCCAATAGATCCAACACCGCTTAAATGGTCAGAAGTACCCATATCCTTCAGCAGAAAAAACAAGTGGATGAAATTCTCCGAGCCAGGCCGATTCCCTCTAGTACTTGATCCCGTTGTGGCAAGGTCAAAGCTGACAAAGGTACTCATCGATGGTGGAAGTGGACTCAACGTCACGAAAATGCTCACTCCAACAGATTCACCCTTCTACAACATCGTACTAGGAAATGCAGCTATACCGCTAGGACAAGTTGTCCTCCCAGTTACCTTTGGAACTAAGGAACACTACCGCACCGAGTATATCAGATTTGAAGTTGCCGACTTCGAGATATCTTACCACGCCATACTCGGAAGGCCAGCACTAGCTAACTTCATAGCCATACCACACTACGTTTACCTGGTACTCAAGATGCCAGGGCCCAAGGGAGAACTAAAGCTACGAGGAGACCTACGACGATCTTACGAGTGCGACACCGAAGCTGTGGAGATTGCCGCAACCTCTCAAGCGCCTAGTCCCATGCAACAAGCCTTCACAGCATCAAAGAAACTTCACCCAACCGAACTTGAGATCCCAGAAAATAAGTCGGGACCCACAAAAGTAAAGCTAGCAAGCGAGCAAGACTTCAAAGCAGTCGATCTCCAGACAGGCGACTCTTCCAAGACAGCCCTGATCGAAACAGGGCTAGATCCTAAATAGGAATCCACGCTCATCAGTTTCCTTTGGGCTAACCATGATATCTTCGCCTGGAAACCAGCTGACATGCCCGGTGTGCCCAAGGAGCTGATTGAGCACTCTCTGAATGTTGATCCCAAAGCTACTCCAAAATGGCAGCGACTCCGCAGGTTTGCCAAAGCTACTCGTGGCAGGGTTCATCAAAGAAGTTTTTCACCCTGATTGGCTAGCCAACCCAGTACTCGTTCGCAAGAAAAACAATGAGTGGAGAATGTGCGTCGACTACACCAACCTCAACAAACACTGTCCAAATGACCCTTTCGGATTACCCAGGATCGACCAAGTAGTCGACTCCACTGCTGGGTGTGCTTTACTATGCTTTCTTGACTGTTACTCAGGCAATCATCAGATAAGCCTCAAAGAAGAAGATCAAGCTAAAACAGCCTTCATCACACCATTTGGAGCTTTTTGCTACAAGATAATGTCCTTCGGACTAAAAAACGCAGGGGCAACCTATCAACGAGCTATACAGATGTGCTTCGAAAAGCAACTACATCACAATGGTGAAGCTTACGTAGACAACGTAGTCGTCAAAACAAGAAACCAGGAGGAACTCATCGCCGATTTGGAGGAAACTTTCTCAAGTCTACGAGCTTTCCGATGGAAACTCAATCCTACCAAGTGCGTTTTCGGAGTACCTTCCGGCAAACTACTCGGGTTCATCATTAGCCATCGCGGCATTGAGGCCAACCCGGAGAAAATATCTGCCATCACAAACATGCACGCCCCAGCTAGCATCAAAGATGTGCAAAAACTCATATGCTGCATGGCAGCTCTCAATCGGTTTATCTGGAGACTTGGAGAACGGGGACTACCCTTCTTCAAGCTTCTCAAACGCCAGGACAAGTTCAAATGGATAGAAGAGGTAGACAAGGCATTAACACAACTCAAAGACTTTTTGTCAAAGCCTCCAATCATCACTGCTCCATCTTCAAACGAGGACTTGCTCCTATACATAGCAGCTACTACTCACGTCGTCAGCACGGCAATAGTAGTTGAACGGTCTAAACCAGGCCATGTTTACAAAGTCCAAAGACCTGTGTACTTCGTCAGTGAAGTACTCTCGGACTCCAAAACTCGGTACTCACCGATACAGAAGTTCTTATATGCAATTCTGCTCACCTCACGCAAACTGCGCCATTATTTCCAAGAACACAGCATCACAGTCATCTCTGACTTCCCGCTCGGCGAAATTCTCCACAACAGAGATGCCACAGGTAGAATCTCCAAATGGGCAGTTGAACTCGGAGCTCTAACCTTGGACTTTAAGCCAAGGACAGCTATCAAGTCCCAGGCTTTGGTCAACTTCGTGGCTAAATGGACAGAGAATCAAGTGCCAACACCAGTCGAGAGGCCAGAGCACTGGGTAATGTATTTTGATGGATTCCTCAAACTCGAAGGGGCCGGTGCAGGTGTATTCCTCATCTCCCCAAAGGGAGATAAGCTCAAATACGTGCTGCAAATCTTCTAGGAAGCCTCAAACAACGAAGCCAAGTATGAAGCACTGCTACACAGCCTTCGTCTTGCAATCTCCCTCGGCATCAAAAGACTACTGGTATATGACGACTCACTAGTCGTCATAAACCAGGTAAATGACGAGTGGGATCGAAACAAGGACAACATGGACGCATACTGCAAAGAAGTCTGCAAATTGGAAAACAAGTTCTCAGGCTTAGAATTTCATCACATCGTCCGCGACAACAACGTAGCCGCTGACGTGCAATCAAAAATGGGCTCAACTCGTGCAGAGGTTCCTGTCGGTGTTTTAGACCGGCAACCCGCCTAGGGGGTACCCTAGGTGGTCTTTTATGTGGTAAGGGTTGTCGAGATTCAAGGAATCAATGGTGACGCAAGGAACACGATTTAGACAGGTTCGGGCCGCTAGATCGCGTAATACCCTACGTCCTGTGTGTTGGTTTGTATTGATCTTGGGGATTGATGAATTGGAGTTGTCCTGAGGGGGAGTCTCTGCCCGGCCTTATATACGCAGGAGGGCAGGGTTACAAGTCTGAGTCCTAGTCGGGTACTAGTACAGAGTTCTACTCGGTATTGGCCCGAGTAGTTTTCCATAAACATACAAGACTAGTTCGAGAAGGATACACCTATCCTTGTTCTGATCTTGTCCGAGTACGTCCCTTAGTGGGCCATCCAAGGCCTACTCGTGGGCCTGGGGAGTATGCCCAACAAGCCCCCGAGTACTTTGTACTCGTGCGCCATAGTCTTGGGCACTGCAGGCACTACCCGAGTAGTTTTGCAGACTGAAGTGCTCGAGTACTGTCACGTGGCTGGAAGGTACTCTTTCTGCAACTTCGAGTTGTCTCTGTTCTTGAGTAATTTTATATGGTAGTGCGATGTCAATTGCACTCCATATGGAGTAGCCCCTGAGCCTTAGGTTGAGTCGAAGAGTCAGGCTTAGGGTCAAACCAGCTTTTGTCCATTTTACCCTTGGAGATCTTGGGAAAAGAAAAAACTGATCAACGGATATGGTACCCGCAGCCCCTGAGCACTTAGGCGATTTTTGTCGTTGAAGTGGTCAGCAGTCCGTTGAATAGAGTAGCCGTTGGGTGTTTAAGGCGATTAATACGCGATTAATCTGTCTGTTGCGGAACTGACGCATGGAAACCGGAGCTGGCGGAGATAAAACTGGAAGGTCCTCTTTCGGTTGCTGTTACGCCGTACGGTAATCAGATCCCTTTTTCCTCCTGCTCTGCGCCTTCGCTCGGTGTTTTGCCGCCGCCTCCGCCATTGCCGCTTTTTGAGATAGATCCGAGTGGGAGCCCCTTCTTAACTTGAGGTTGAGTCCATCGAATGCGCACCAAGAAGATGGGCAAGAAACCCGAGAAGATCCAAGGCAAGGCTCCGGCGATGGGCAAGGTCAAATCCAAGAAGGGGAAGGAGTTGGTGCTGCCGGCGCCGAAGGTGGGGCCGATGAACCAAACTGCACTGCCGCCACTTGGGGTAACTTGGCAACACTCGGTGATGAAGGAGGAAGCTGTCCAAGTGCTAGTTGATGCCAAGCTCCTTCAGCCGAAGAAGATCCTTGAGTGGCGCCCCACGTTTCCCAATGCATGGCAGTTTGAGGAACATCCTGCCGAGACGGTGATGCTTGCTCATTTTGTGGAAAGGGGACTGGCGGTGCCCACCTCCGACTTCTTCAGAGGTATTCTCGAGTACTACAAACTTCAGCTCGTCCACTTGAATCCCAATGGTGTACTGCACATGTCTATATTTGTACATCTGTGCGAAGTTTATCTAGGAGTACCTCCAAGTCTTGAGTTGTTTAGGAAGCTGTTCCGTTGCAAGCCTCAGCCAAGTGCCCAGCGGACGGAAGTCTTTGGAGGCGCCGGGTTCCAACTCAGGAACTCGGGCGCGTATATTGAGTACAACCTGACCGACTCTCATGGGGAGTGGAAGAAAAGGTGGTTCTATATCGGTAACCATGAACCCCACTTGCCTGTGGTGACTGGTCACGCGCCCAAGCATGCAGAGAACTGGGTGAGCAAGCCCGAGGACACCCCTGAGCTCGATCACCTAATGCAGCAGATCATCGAGTTGAAGGCACTCGGTTTGACTGGGATCAACGTGGCAGCCAGCTTCCTGAAGAGAAGGGTCCAGCCACTTCAAAAACGTGCTCACTCGGGAAGTGAGTACGCAGGTCTGAAGGATCCATCATGTATGTCTGATGAGGACATATCTGATGATGACGTAGAGGCGCTGCTGGCTAAGTTTTTTAGGAACTATCAGGGAGTACCAGTAATCCCTGCAGCCCTTCGTCAGTATGACGCCTGGTACGAGCCAGAAGTGGTAAGTATTTTCCTCCTGACTTGTTCTTCTTTGACTTGTGATTCTTGTTGCTGATACCGATTTGTTGTTTGAAGTCCTGAGTTCTTGCCGGCTACTTGGCGCAGTCGGAAGAAGAGTCGGAAGCTGTCGTCAAGGAGTCAGAAGACGAGCCTTCTCCTCCTGTTATGAGACATAGAGTAGTCCGCAAGATGTCTACGGCTAAGTCTGCTTCAACCCCTGAGAAGTCTCGGGGTACCAAGGTATGTAGTCAGTAACTTGTGTATTACTGATGAACTTGAAATTCGTTATTGATGTGGTGAATCTTGTTTTTGGTTCGTAAAGGCTGTAGATACGGTGCTTGGTGAAAATGAGGCTGTTTCTGAAGAAATGGCCGTGTCCGACCCAGAAGTCGGTGATGCGGCTGTTGACACGGTGCGGGAGAGGGTGCCATCAACAGAAACTGTGGTAGCCCCCGAGTTAACCGTGCCAACTCCATCGGCTGCCATGCCGCCCATTGCTGATCAGGTGGTCCTGGGGCTGCCTGCTGGAGTAGCAGGTACAGCGAAGGAGGTGTCACCAGTACTTGCTACTGGTACCTTGCTGTCTAATGTGATCGCCAGTGGTAAGCATTGTCCCTTCCGATTGTATTCATTTGAGTAGTACTGTAGTCTTGACTTTGATTTTGTAGGTCTTGGTGAGCAGATGGTGCCGGCGGCTATTCCCGCAGCTCCTAGTACTCGGCCGCCTGTCGCCGAGAAGAAGCATGTGCGACTGCCGCCACGTTCAACCCGGTGAGCTTTCTTGTCTGCTTGAAAGACGTTGGGTTGTCTTAAAATTATGTAATGATGCTTTTTGGTGCAGAGATGCAGAGGAGATTATCCCTGTAGAGACAGGGGTAGTGCCGGATCCCTCGGCTACAATATCTGTTCCCTTGGAGGATTTGACTGTTGAAGAGGTACCTGAGGTTGACGCCGGTCGTCTTGGAGCTACTATGTTGATGCTTCAAGACGTAATTCATTCGGTGGAGGTTCCTGCCGCTGCGTCGGGCTCAGGAGGCGCTGCTTTACCATCATCTACTGGCGGATCGCTGGCCATAGTAGATGTTGGAAAAGCCAAACAAACGACTGCTCCAGGTAAGTGCATGTAGTCTGTTTATTATAGTCGTAGTCGATAGCTGACAAGGTAAATGTTGTAGGTGCTGCTCTGGGTACGATTCCTCATCTTGTGGAGAGTACCCAAAAACCAGTACTTAGCCTGCCTTCTGACTTGGAGTTCCAGAGGGCCATCGATGTTTTCCAGGGCTTCCAGGTAGATTTCCCTGTTGATGTTGTTGCATGACCCGAGTTGCTGTGAGGCTTAAAACTCACCATACCCTACTTGGCTCCTTTCGTTTACTATTTCTAACATTTCTAGTACCAACTAATTCATTCGGGCAAGACAGATTACGATGTCATGATGCGCCCATTCCTATGGCCATTCCTTTAATACTTTTGGCTCTCGGGAGTCTCTTTGTAGGATACTTGGCCAAAGTGTGACCTGTTAGCCCATAAGTCAGTACTGTATGTTTTCAGGAAAGAAGCCATCAGTTGGAGCAGGAATGTGCCTGACTGACAGAAGCTCTTCGGGTGCATGAAGTTAGGGCGAAGTCCTTTGCCGTGGAACGCGCGGATCACGTGGTTCTGCAGGAAAAACTGGAGAGCCGCTACAAGTCCTTGAACAAGAAGTATCAAGGTAAGCATTGCGACTACTTTGGGTGTGTCCAACTGTAGTTGGCTGTGGCTTGAGTTCTTTGCTTTGTAGAGCTAAAGAAGTAGGAAGCGGCTGGAAGGAGCCAAGTTATCGATTGGAGGAACGCTCATGACCGAGTGGCAGATGAAGCTGAACATCTTCGGGCCGCGCTCACGGAAGCACCGGCTGCTTGCGAGCATCAGCGGGACCGAAAGATGCAGAATGGCGTGATGCTTGCCATGGCCATGGTGGCATGCAGAGATCATGCCCAGACCTTGGGAACACTTCGGGGCGAACTCCGAGAGCTGTCTGGAGCGGCCGAAGACTTGGTGAATGCCATAGCCCCCGTGGAGGAAGGCACAGGACCGCAATCGCTAGTAGAGCGACTAAGGGCTGCCCCGAGTAAATTGGCGGGACTTTGCAAGACTGTTTGCAAACAGGTTCTTGCGGTTGTGAAGTCCTACTACCCGAGGGCAGACTTGGCGGCAGCTGGTGATGGCGTGGCTCGCAACTGCACAGAGGAGGCTTATGCGCAGTACCTCGAGGAGGCGGAGCCTATTGCATCCAAGATGTCGGAGTTTGTCTCCTTAGAAGAGCTTTGAGATGTTTGTGTACTCTTGTATTCGAGTACATTGATATTTTGAAATGCCAAGCCTTTGGTTTTGTTGTGTCGTTGTCTTGCGAAGAGTAGTTTTTACTCCATTTTGTCGAATCCCGAAGTATTGTAACTCGGCTGGGCCCGACCCTTTGGAGAGGGGATTCGTCTTGCTCGACCTTGAGTTTTGGGGTCGGCTAAGCCTGACCTCGTCGAGGGTGAAAACTCCGCCTCGCCCGACCTTGAGTTTTGGGGTCGGCTAAGCCTGACCTTGTCGAGGGTGAAAACTCCGCCTCGCCCGACCCTGAGGTCGGAGTAGTCGAAGCCCCCGACATGTGGGCCATGTTTGGCTTGTAGTAGTCCCGAGTGTCGAGTAGTCGTAATGCTATTTGAGTACTTGTCTTTTGAGTGACAGGTATACTGTACTCCTTTGTCCTTTGTGGATGCACAGGTGTACTGCATTCTTTTGTTTGTTGCGGCATGAGTGCGGTCACGTGGGCAGTCAGGAGTTGTCAGACTTATTGATCACGGGTGCACAGTAACTCTTGGGCCGGTGGTAGTTGGGGCTTTCGGCTATAAATAGGGCCATCTGGTGGGCGAACCAACTCAAGTTTCTGAGTAGCGATGGACTACCTTCGGTTGCTTCTGTTTGAGTGTAGAGAGCAATCAAAGAGTGCACTGGTGCTAGAAGATTCCTCGTAGGTTGAGGCCACCTTCCCTCCACAGACTCCTGCGCTCGTAGGGATAGCCGCGATGCTAGAAGAATCCTCGTAGGAGGTTTCATCGCACGCCTCATCTTGCAGCTCGTGATCCAGTGGAGTACGCGCTGGAACTCGCGAGTGATGGGTGATGAGTGCCGCGGTCTTTATCCAACTCTGAAAGAGGTGGAGGTGCAGCCGTAGAGTAGATGGGCTTCGCAAGGCTAGCAGAAGAGCAGCCTTGGTTCCCTCTAGGCGCGTCTTGGTGGATTTGGCGTTGCTGCTGTCAAGGCGGTGGCGGTGATGGAGTACCTGGCATTGCCTTGGGTAGGGTACCTGGGCGTGGCTGCGTTTTGCGCAGCTTCCTTGCGAGTGGGCCCTTCCTGTGGTCGGCAGACCTGAGTGGCCTTGTGATATAGTAAAAGCCTGAGGCTTAAATGCAGCCCGCCAGTAGGCAGTTGCTTGTAGTCTTCGTGTAAGCCAAGTCCTTGTACTCGTATGTAACATGATGTACTCTTGTTTCAGTAGAGATTAATACGAAGAGATTTGTACCAGGGCAATGATCCTTGTGGTAGAGAACTCATGTTGAAGCTATCTTGAAGTTAGTAGTCGGGCAGTTGGCCCGAGTAGCGGCCTTGAAGCGACTACTCGGGTGCTGCTATGGGTAGTAGTGACAGAGATGTTCGATATTCCAAGAATTTGGCACTTGTTCTCCTGAGAGCTCCTGGAGCCTGTAAGATCCAGGTCCTGTAACCTTTGATACGATGTAAGGACCTTCCCATAGTGAATTGAGTTTATGTAATCCTTACGTGTCTTGAATACATTTAAGGACCATATCGCCCGAGTTGAAAGATCTTTCCTTGATGTTGCGGTCGTGATAATGCCTTAAACCGTCAAGGTATCTGGCAGATTGCACTAGTGCTGCGCATCTTGTTTCTTCCAAACTGTCTATATCCATTCGCCGCGTTTCTATTGCAAGTTCTTCATCGTAGTGCTCAACGGATAGTGATTTCCACATTATGTCGGCGGGTAATATGGCTTCCAAGCCATATACCAGAAAATAGGGTGATAGTCCTGTAGTCTTGCATGGTTGGGTACGTAGGCCCCACAAGGCATTGGGTAACTCTTTGAGCCATCGGCCGCCTTTGGTGTTGCCGACGTCATGTAGTCGTTTCTTCAGAGCATCGAGTATCATGCCATTAGCACGCTCGACTTGACCGTTGGCTCGCGGATGAGCAACCGACACATAGCGGACATCGATGCCGCTATTCTCGCAATATTCCCAAAAGTCGTGATTATTGAAGTTTGACCCGAGATCTGTGATAATCCTGTTGGAAAAACCATAGCGGTGTACGATTTCATCCAAGAAGTCGAGGACTCGGTCTGCCTTGGGGCAAGTGACCGGTTTGACCTCGATCCATTTGGTGAACTTGTCGATTGCCACGAGTACTCTGTTGAATCCTCCTGGTGCAGTTGGTAACGGGCCAATCATGTCGAGCCCCCAGCAGGCAAATGGCCATGTTGGAGGTTTTGTGACTAGCTTGTAGGCCGGCACGTGTTGCTGTTTTGTGAAGAATTGACAACCTTTGCATTTCTGAACCAGTTGTTTGGCGTCGGCCAAAGCCATTGGCCAGTAGAAGCCCGCTCTAAAAGCCTTGCCAACTAGTGTTCTTGAAGATGCGTGGTTGCCGCAGATTCCTCTGTGAATCTCTTCTAGGATTTCTTGGCCATCTTCTCTGGTGATCCACTTCATGAGTACTCCAGATGATGCACCTTTCCTGTAGAGCTTGTCTCCGACTAGAACGTAATTCTTTACGCGTCGGGAGATTTGCTCAGCTTTATTCCTGTCGGATGGTAGCTGGTGATCTTTGATGTAGTCGATGAAGGGTGTCCTCCAGTCGACCTCTATCATCATGATTTCTCAGGAGACCTCAGTAGTCGGGACTACTGGCTGTGTGACCTATTCAGGTATGGATGGCTTGCGTAGTTTATGTACAAAAATTCCTGCTGGAACTTCTGCACGAGTTGAGCCCATTTTGGATAAAACATCAGCAGCAACGTTGTTGTCGCGGACGATGTGATGGAACTCCAAGCCGGAGAATTTGTTTTCCAGTTTACGAACTTCTTTGCAATAAGCGTCCATGTTATCCTTGTTTCGGTCCCACTCGTCGTTGACGTGGTTTATGACGACGAGGGAGTCGCCATACACCAGTAGTCGTTTGATGCCGAGGGAGATTGCGAGGCGAAGGCTGTGTAGCAGTGCTTCGTACTCGGCTTCGTTATTAGATACTTCCCAGAATATCTGTAGCACGTACTTGAGTTGGTCTCCCTTGGGGGAGATGAGTAAGACGCCTGCGCCGGCTCCTTCAAGTTTGAGGGATCCGTTGAAGTACATTACCCAATGTTCTGGTCGTTCGACTGGAGTTGGAACTTGATTTTCGGTCCACTCAGCTATGAAGTCGACCAAAGCCTGAGACTTGATGGCTGTCCTTGGCTTGAAGTTCAAAGTGAGAGCACCGAGTTCAACTGCCCATTTGGAGATTCTACCCGTGGCATCTCTGTTATGGAGAATTTTGCCGAGCGGGAAGTCGGAGATGACTGTGACGTTGTGCTCTTGGAAATAATGGCGCAGCTTCCGGGAGGTGAGCAGAATAGCGTATAATAGCTTTTGTATCGGTGAATACCGAGTTTTGGAGTCCGAGAGTACTTCGCTGACGAAGTAGACAGGTCGTTGGACCTTATAAGCGTGGCCCGGTTCAGACCGTTCGACTACTATTGCCGTGCTGATGACATGAGTAGTAGCGGAGATGTATAGGAGCAAGTCTTCGTTCGGCGAGGGAGCGGTGAGTACAGGAGGCTTTGACAGAAGGTCTTTGAGTTGTGTTAATGCCTTATCTGCCTCTTCCATCCATTTGAACTTGTCCTGGCGTTTGAGAAGCTTGAAGAAGGGTAGTCCCCGTTCTCCAAGTCTCGAGATGAACCGGTTGAGAGCGGCCATGCAGCCTGTGAGTTTTTGCACATCCTTAATGCTGGCTGGTGCCTGCATGTTTGTGATGGCAGATATCTTCTCTGGGTTGGCCTCAATGCTGCGATGGCTAATGATGAACCCGAGTAGTTTGCCGGAAGGTACTCCAAAGACAGACTTAGTAGGATTGAGTTTCCATCGGAAAGCACGAAGACTGGAGAATGTTTCCTCCAAGTCAGCAATGAGTTCCTCCCGGTTCCTTGTTTTGACGACGACGTCGTCGACATAAGCTTCGACATTGCGATGAAGTTGTTTTTCAAAGCACATCTGTATGGCCCTTTGATAAGTTGCTCCTGCGTTCTTTAGTCCGAAGGACATTGTTTTGTAGTAGAAAGCTCCAAAGGGCGTGATGAACGCTGTTTTGGCTTGATCTTCCTCTTTGAGGCTTATCTGATGATAGCCGGAGTAGCAATCGAGGAAGCATAGCAAGGCGCACCTAGCGGTGGAGTCAACCACTTGATCAATCCTGGGTAGCCCAAAAGGATCTTTCGGGCAGTGTTTGTTGAGGTCGGTGTAGTCGACACACATTCTCCATTCGTTTTTTTTTCTTATGAACAAGCACAGGATTGGCGAGCCAGTCAGGATGGAAGACTTCCTTGAAGAATCCTGCCATGAGTAGCTTGGCTAACTCTTTTTTGATTGCTTCTCGTCTGTCCTGAGCGAACCGGCGTAGTCGTTGCCGTTTTGGAGTAGCTTTGGGATCGACGTTGAGGGAATGCTCGATCAGTTCCTTGGGCACACCTGGCATGTCAGCCGACTTCCAAGCAAAGATATCATGGTTAGCCCGAAGGAAACTGACGAGCGTGAATTCCTATTTAGGATCTAGCCCTGTTCCGATCAGGGCTGTCTTGGAAGGATCACCGGTCTGGAGGTCGACTGACTTGAAGTCTTGCTCACTGGTAGGTTTCACTTTCGTGGATCCCGACTTGGTTTCCGGGATCTCAAGTTCAGTTGGATGAAGCTTTTTTGAGGCTGTGAAGATTTGCTGCATGGGACAAGGAGATTGAGTAGTCGCAGCAATTTCCACAGCTTTGGTGTCGCATTCGTAGGATCTCCGAAGATCTCCTCGTAGCGTGAGCTCTCCTTTGGGACCTGGCATTTTGAGTACCAGGTAGACATAATGTGGTATGGCCATAAACTTGGCTAGTGCTGGCCGTCCGAGTATGGTGTGATAAGATGTCTCGAAGTCGGCGACCTCGAATCTGATGTACTCGGTGCGGTAATGTTCCTTAGTTCCGAAGGTGACTGGAAGGACAACTTGTCCCAGTGGTATGGCCGCGTTTCCGGGCACAATGCCGTAGAAAGGTGAATCCGTTGGGGTAAGCATTTCAGTGACATAGAGGCACATTTTCCTTAATGTTTTGGCGAAAATAACGTTGAGGCCGCTCCCGCCGTCGATGAGTACTTTGGTTAACTTTGAACCTGCCACGACTGGATCCAGGACTAGTGGAAAACGGCCTGGTTCTGAAAATTTTGTCCATTGATCTTTTCTGCTGAAAGAAATTGGGACTTCCGACCACTTTAGCGGTGTGGGGTCCGTCGGCTCGATGGCCATGATCTCCCTGAGTACGAGTTTGTTAGCTCGCTTGGATGCAGTGCCAGGAATGTCGCCAAAAATGACGTTGACGGTTTTTGAAGCTGGTTGGAAATCGCCGTCCTCATCTTCGTTGTTGCGGGCTTTGTTTTTTACCCTTATCTCTGTTTTTGGCGTACTCTTCAGGTGTTGGTGGTACGGGTAAGTCTTGCATGACTTGGCGCATGCTGTAACAGTCTATTGCGGAGTGCTTGCTAGTCGGGTGCCATGGGCACTGCTTTTTGAGTAGCTCCGTGAAGGTTGGTCCTTCGTCGTTTCTGCGATGTCCCTTTTTTTTGGAGCTGGTCATGGCGGCAACGGTGTTGTCAGGTTTCCTTTTGTGATTGTGGTTACCCAGATAGGAGTTTCGAGCATCGTTATGCCGAGTTTTATCTGTTTCATTGTTGTGGATGTTGTCGCGTCCGCGGTTACGGTGGGAACCGAACCATTCTCGTTCTTTGTCCTCTTCATCAGCCCACTGTTGCACCATGAGTTTGAGTTCTTTGACATCGGCTGGTCGTCGGCGACCAAAGTCTTGGTATGTTCGTCGATCATAGAGTCCGTTTTGGAAGCACTTAATGACATCTGCTTCGGAGATGTCCACTATAGTAGCCTTCTTTTCGAAGAACCGTCGCACATAGTCGCGCAGGGTCTCGCCCTTTCTGCTTAATTTGTCTTAAGTCGATCTTGTTGCCTGGTCTAGCCATGGAGCTGGCGAAGTTGTTGGTAAAAGCCTTTGTCAAGTCTGCCCAAGAGTCAATGGACTTGGGTTTGAGTGACTCGAGCCAGGTCAGTGGTGCGGGTTCCATGCATATGGGGAAATGAATGACTTTGGTGTCGTTGTTACCCCCGTTTGCTTGGACGGCTAGCGAGTAATAGCGTAGCCATTGAACTGGGTCTTGCTTGCCGTCGTACTTGGTAATGCCGGTTGGTTTGAACTTTTCAGGTAGTTTTGTTTTCATTACCCGGTTTGTGAAAGCAGGAAAGTGGTTGTAGCTGTCGACTTCTCGTTCGCGCCGACTGTTGAGGATTTCTCGTAGATCGCTGAAGTTGGACATCTGGTGGACCTTCCGAGTAGGGCGAATACTTTTAACCGAGTTGGTGCAGCTGACTTCACCCACATCCTTCTGTCGAGTAGGAGCTTTATGCTTGCTTGGACCTAGGCTGTGTTGCCGGGGTTGGTTGACTGCATCATCGTTTCGTGGGGCGTCATTTTTATCTGCAGCCCCCTTGCTTCCATCTTGATGCGATGTAATGCGAGGAACGGACGGGATTGGTGATTCTTTGTCGAGTAGCTTGTAAGCTTGCTCCGCGAGTTGTGCGATTAGTCCATTGCCGCGCTGCACGAGTTGAGCTGTGGCTGCATTATCCTTATCTTGAGGCATCAATGTCGTTTAAAAGGTTGATTGAAGCGATAGTCGCGAGTGGAGTATTGTGCTCCTGAGCCTGGACTGCATTGAAAGCCTGTTCAAGATTTGTAACAGGAGTATTTGTAGCCATCGACTGTCGTTCCTCAGCTCGAGTGGCATTGCGCGCCCTTTGTTGGTTGCGCTGTTCGGAAGTTTCATTGTGAGAGGCGTCAGCTGTAGACTCATCTTCAGAGATGTAGTCGACTTGTGCTAATCGCCTGGGGGTTCTGTTCTGGCTAGTACCCGAGATGTTACTCTGAGTAATAACAAGTACTTCCCTATCCGGGTAGTAGCTTCTGGAGCTTGATGTTGCAATCTCTGTGTAACTTTCTTCGCGGTTGGAAGTGAGTGGAACACCTTCTTAAAATGGTAGGTTGTCTATATGGGCGGCAAGGCGTGAGTCGTAGTCATGGTCGAGAAGAGATGGTTGCAATCCTGGCCAGTGGACGAACCTGCCTTGAGATGTCGAAGTTATTACCAACCCTTTGGCTGGACCAGATAATGATATCTCTGGTGAGTAGGATGAGTCGGAGTCAACATCTTCATGTTCGAGGTCGACTCGGGTTTGAGCAAGAAAACTTTGGACTTTGGTTGCGTTGCGGAGTCCGTGCAAGAACCGCGTTGAAGTGGAAACCGATTTGGATGCTGACTGGGGCCGTCGAATCCGAGGCGAGTCCGACCCTAAATCCTAGGGTCAGCGGAGCCCGACCCTTTGGAAGAGTAGCTCCGCCTCGCCCGACCCTGAGTGAGGCTCTGCTTCGCTCGACCCTGAGTCCTGGGGTCGGCGGAGCCCGACCCTTAGGAAGAGTAGCTCTGCCTCACCCGACCCGAGTGAGGCTCCGCTTCGCCCGACCCTGAGTCCTGGGGTCGGCGGAGCCCGACCCTTTGGAAGGGTAGCTCCGCCTCGCCCGACCCCGAGTGAGGCTCCGCTTCGCCCGACCCTGAGTCCTAGGGTCGGCGGAGCCCGACCCTTTGGAAGGGTAGCTCCGCCTCGCCCGACCCCGAGTGAGGCTCTGCTTCACCCGACCCTGAGTCCTGGGGTCAGCTACGCTCGACGCCTGAGCGGAGAAACGGAGTAGTCCGAGGGGAAGTCGGATCCGACGCGTAGTCGAAATCGAACTCGTTGACTTTGAAATCTTGATTTTTTCTGGTCAAATCTTCTGGTTTCTTCTCATGAATGTCAACGATCTGGCGCCGGAACGATCCTGAGCCTTCGGCGATGCAAAGCCAGGATCCAAAAACAAAGGTGGCGCCGGCTTCGATGAAGAAGACGGGCCTGATGATGACTTTCGCCATTGAGTTCACGCTAAGAAACTCGATGAGCACCCCTACCTGGCGCACCAGCTGTCGGTGTTTTAGACCGGCAACCCGCCTAGGGGGTACCCTAGGTGGTCTTTTATGCGGTAAGGGTCGTCGAGAATCAAGGAATCAATGGTGACGCAAGGAACACGATTTAGACAGGTTCGGGGCCGCTAGATCGTGTAATACCCTACATCCTGTGTGTTGGTTTGTATTGATCTTGGGGATTGATGAATTGGAGTTGTCCTGAGGGGGGGTCCCTGCCCGGCCTTATATACACAGGAGGGCAGGGTTACAAGTCGGAGTCCTAGTCGGGTACTATTACCGAGTTCTACTCGGTATTGGCCCGAGTAGTTTTCCATAAACATACAAGACTAGTCCGAGAAGGATACGCTTATCCTTGTTCTGATCTTGTCCGAGTACGTCCCTTAGTGGGCCGTCCAAGGCCTACCCGTGGGCCTGGGGAGTATGCCTGACAGTTCCAGCAGGAATTTTCGTACACGAATTGCACAAGCCGTCTATACCTGAACAAGTTACACCTCCTATAGTCCAGACTACGGACGTCACTCTAGAAATCATGATGATAGAAGTCGACTAGAGGACACCCTTCATCGACTACATCAAGGACCACAAGTTACCTTCTGACAAAAATCAAGCTGAGCAAATGTCTCCATGAGGCAAAAACTACATTCTAGTCGAAGATAAGCTCTACAGAAAAAGTGCATCCTCGGGGGTACTCATGAAGTGTGTTACCCATGAAGACAGCCAAGAAATCCTAGAAGAAATCCACAAGAGGATCTGTGGCAACCATGCATCCTCACGAACAATAGTCGGCAAGGCTTTCAGAGCAGGTTTTTACTGGCCAATGGCTTTGGCCGACGCAAAACAGTTAGTTCGAAAGTGCAAAGGCTGTCAATTCTTCACTAAACAACAACACGTTCCTGCCTACAAGCTAGTCACAATACCTCAAACAAGGCCGTTTGCGTACTGGGGGCTCGACATGATAGGGCCATTACCAATTGTGCCTGGAGGATTCAACTGAGTACTCGTGGCCATCAACAAATTCACCAAGTGGATCGAGGTCAAACCAGTCACTTGCCCCAAGGCAGACCGAGTCCTCGACTTCTTGGACGAGATCATAAATCGTTACGGCTTTCCAAACAGAATCATCACAGACCTAGGGTCCAACTTCAACAACCAAGACTTCTAGGAGTACTGCGAGAACAGTGAAATTGACGTTCGCTACATCTCGGTCACTCACCCACGAGCCAATAGACAAGTCGAGCATCCCAATGGCATGATACTCGAAGCTCTTAAGAAATGACTACATGACGTTGGCAACACAAAAGGAGGCAAATGGCTCAAGGAATTACCCAATGCTCTTTGGGCACTACGAACCCAACCATGCAAGACTACTGGGTTCTCTCCCTATTTCCTCGTATATGGCTCAGAAGCTATATTACCCACAGACGTCATGTGGCAATCTCCCTCAGTCGAACAATACGACGAAGAAATGATTGAAGAAACAAGGCGAACAGATCTAGACAGTCTAGAAGAAGCAAGATGCGCAATGCTATTACAATCTGCCAGATACCTTGACGGGCTAAGGCGTTACCACGACCGCAATGTCAAAGAATGTGATGAGGACACCACGAGTACATCTACACCAGTAGCACCTCAGGTGCCTCCAGTTGCTCCTCCACCTCAGGCGCCTACAGTTGCTCATCCAGTTGGGCCAATCACTCGAGCCCGTGCGAGAGAATTAAACTTCATCATGCTGTTAAGGAACGAAGGCCCATCGGAATAAGAGGATGGCCCAACAGGGCAGCCCAGGTGGGGCGCCTAGGGTTGGGCGCCGTGACCCCTTCGGACTCCAGGGGCTGCGCCCCCTTTATTTAGTCCGAGTCCTTTTTGTTTACGACTTGAGTTTTGTTTTACATCTAGCTTTAGCTACTCTTGAACACGCGCAAATACGCGCTGTCCTTGTTGATTCAGAACTCCACCTTCGAGTGATATTTAGATTGCTCGCCTCTTTTTCTTGTTCGTTCTTCGATTGCGGACAGGAATCGATCTTCGTGATCAGGCTGATCTCGCACCGGTGAGGTTGGTAACCATCGGGAGTTGGTTCAGCGATTGCATTGGTGCTTCGGGTTCGCTCGTCGTAGTCGGATCGTGAGGGTCTACTTCCACCAAGTCGAATTTATCTCCACTCACCGAAAGATCGGGCACTCCGACTCTATCAAGTGGTATCAGCTTTCCAGGTTGATCGGTGAGTTTTACCGAGTGTTTTTCCCTTCCTACAGTCCACAAAAAACCAAAAGAAATTTTTTTCAGGTTAGATCCTTGTCCCAGCAACCGTTTAGCCTCGCACATTCTTTCAATAAGTGTCTTTGTTGAATTTGTGTGCCTACTCGTTCAATTGTTGCTGGTTACTTGTGTTTAATCTCTTGTTTCTCGTTTTTCCTCTAACCCTAGTTTTCGCCGCCGCCGTCGTTCCGCTGCTCGCTAACCCTACCACGCCGCGCCCACAGATCTCCCTCGCGACAACCATGCCGCGCCATCCCACCCCTCCGATCGCCCCCTCCCCTATCCAAAAAAAAAAAAGATAGAAAGCAATCACAAAAAAAAAGGAAAGTGCAAAACAAAAAAAAAGAAGACGGAAAGAGTCCAACAGGGAGAAGGAAGGTGATCCGGTTTTTATTTCGGTGGAAACTCCTTGCGCGCGCCGTGAATCCCCCTGGGTCACGACTCTCTGGGGCAACTTTCCCCCCCCCCCCCCCCCCCCCCCCCCCCCCCCCGTGCATCCTGTGCCAGCCTTTCATATCCGTATCTCTCTTTCTTGGTACATTTTTCTGAGTTCCGCCTTACTCTAGAGAGAGAGAGAGAGAGAGAGTGTGTACTTTCGGAAAAAGTGTGTGCCGCAATTTGATATTTGAGATCCTCTGTGTTCATATTATCAGTTTTGGGGCACCCTCTGTGAAAACAAAAAAAAAACAGAAAAAAAAAAGAGGTGCGCCCTCTCCACCTTGCCTCTATTCTTTCGATTTCCCTTGTTACCAGCAACTCTTGTTACGTGTTTGGCACTATATTTCAACTATGCATTATTGTTTGATTGTGCTAATCCTTCATTTGAGTGCAGCCTTCCCAGAACTCCACATAGCTCTACGACGAGCATATTTTGTTTCTCCAGGCAATCGCTCCTCCAATCTTTCGCGAGTTCCACCGGTTGGTTGCAGTTCGCCCCTGTGTGCGTGGTAAGAACGGATAAGAATTTGATAACAGCACTAGTGTGAGCGCCTTGTGAGCCGTTACACCCCTGTTTTGTTGTCGCTTTTGTTCTTGTATTTGCGCTAACCATGGCAGATGATGTCGACGCGGGGCCTAACCAGCTGCAGGGCATACGGGCACAAGTTGAAGGGCTTGTTACCGACATTCAGACGATTCATGAACGGCTAGACTCGACGATCTCCTCGACGACCGAGCGGTGTGACCAGCTCGACCTTGCACAGACGGCCGCTAAGGCCACACTCGACTCAGTTGTGGCAAGACTCGATGCATTGCACACAACAGTCGCAGAGTTGCAGCAGGGTTATGGTGGTGACTCGGACCAGGACGATGGCGACCGCCGAGGCCGTGCCCGCCGCGTGCCACGCCGTCCCGGTGGTAATGATTCCTTTTCCAAGATTAAATTTAAAATTCCACCTTTTAATGGCAAATATGATCCTGCTGCATATCTTGATTGGGAATTAGAAGTTGAACAAAAATTTTCATGCCATGATATTCTTGCTAATTCTCAAGTTAAAGCTGCTATTAGTGAATTTACTGATTTTGCATTAATTTGGTGGCGTGAATATAAACACAAACATCCCAATACCATTCCAACCACTTGGGAGCAATTAAAAACTGCTATGCGCCACAGATTTGTGCCTTCTTATTATGCTCGTGATTTGCTTAATAAAATGCAACGTTTTCAGCAAGGTTCCAAATCTGTTGAGGAATATTTCCAGGAATTACAAATAGGCATAATTCGTTGTGGGTTATTGGAGGAAAATGACGCTGCTATGGCACGTTTTCGTGGTGGTTTGAACCGCGAAATTCAGGATATACTTGATTATAAGGACTACACAGATATGACAACATTATTTGAATATGCTTGCAAAGCTGAACGTGAAGTGCAGGGACGCCGCTCGAAGACATATTCTAACTCTTTTGCAGGCAGAAGCTCGACATCCAACTCCGCACCCGCTCTCCCTGTGCCACCCACGCCCACCACTACACCGCGCGAGCGAACGGCCAAACCTGCAAGCGCTGCCCCTTCCACAGGCGCCGCCCCTCCCACAGGCCGTACACGGGATATTCAGTGTCATCGTTGCAAAGGATTTGGCCACGTGATTCGGGACTGTCCGAACAAGCGCACTTTGCTTCTTCATGACGATGGTGAGTATTCTTCCGCTAGTGATTCTGAAGATACTCAACATGCAATGCTTGCCACTAACCATGCAGCTATGGAGGTACATGTCAACCTGGGCAACGCCGATAGGTATGAAAGTCTTGTTGTGCAGCGTGTTCTTAGTACACAGGTCGCCCCGTCCGAGAAGAATCAGCGACACACTCTTTTCCATACCAAGGGTGTTGTGCAGGAGCGGTCGATTCGCATCATCATCGACAGCGGCAGCTGCAATAATTTGGCGAGTACCACGCTGGTTGAAAAGTTGTCTTTACCCACTCGTAAGCATCCACATCCATATCACATTCAATGGCTTAATGATGGTGGAAAAATTAGAATTACTCGATCAGTCCGTGTTCCTTTCTCCATGGGTGCTTATTCTGATTTTGTCGATTGTGATGTTATTCCCATGGAAGCATGCTCTCTGTTACTTGGGCGACCTTGGCAATATGATACTGATAGCTTGCATCATGGTCGTTCAAATCACTATTCTTTCATGTTTAAGGGTCAGAAAATAATTATACATCCAATGACACCTGAACAAATTCTTAAAGATGATCTTGCTAGAGCTGCTAAAACTGCTAAACAACTTGAACCATCGACATCTATTAATTCTGAAATCAAGTTGAATGCTCCTGTTTTGCTTGCCACACGTGCTGATTTTATGAGTTACGCGATGCTCCTTTGCCATGCTATGCCCTTATATGCTCTAGTGTGCTCGTTTCACTTGATGATGCACCATCTTTGGATATTCCCCCTGCGGTTGCTAACATTTTGCAGGAGTACGCTGATGTCTTTCCAAAAGATTTGCCACCGGGACTTCCACCACTTCGTGGCATTGAGCACCAGATCGACCTCATTCCCGGCGCACAGCTTCCGAACCGCGCACCGTACCGTACAAATCCGGATGAGACGAAGGAAATCCAGCGCCAGGTACAGGCGTTGCTTCACAAGGGTTATATTCGTGAGTCTCTTAGCCCTTGCTCCGTTCCTGTGTTACTTGTTCCAAAGAAAGATGGCTCATGGCGTATGTGTGTAGACTGTCGTGCTATTAATAACATTACCATTCGCTACCGATACCCTATACCACGCCTTGATGATATGCTAGATGAGCTTAGTGGTGCCATTATTTTCACTAAGATTGATTTGCGTAGTGGCTACCATCAGATTCGCATGAAATTAGGTGATGAATGGAAAACGGCTTTTAAAACGAAATTTGGGTTATATGAATGGTTGGTTATGCCGTTTGGTTTGACAAATGCTCCCAGCACATTTATGCGTTTGATGAATGAAGTTCTGAGGCCCTTCATAGGATTGTTTGTAGTTGTCTATTTTGATGATATCCTCATTTACAGCAAGTCTATGGAAGAGCATTTAGAACATTTGCGTGCTGTTTTTGATGCATTGCGTGCGGCCCATTTATTTGCTAACCTCGAAAAATGCATGTTTTGCACACAACGTGTCTCGTTTCTTGGCTATGTTGTTACTCCACAGGGCATTGAGGTGGATAGCAGCAAGATTGATGCCATTCGGGAGTGGCCTACACCGACAACGGTCACACAAATTCGAAGCTTTCTTGGCCTTGCAGGTTTCTACCGCCGGTTTGTTCGTGATTTTAGCTCCATTGCAGCGCCTCTACATGAGCTTACAAAGAAGGATGTTCCCTTTGCTTGGAGTGATTCACAAGAGGTTGCGTTCAGCACCTTGAAAGATAAGTTAACCAATGCTCCTCTCTTGCAGTTGCCTGATTTTACTAAAGTGTTTGAGCTTGAATGCGATGCTAGCAGTATTGGGCTAGGTGCTGTTTTGTTACAAGAAGGAAAACCGGTTGCTTACTTTAGTGAGAAATTAAGTGGTGCTAGCTTGAATTATTCTACTTATGATAAGGAGCTTTATGCTTTAGTGCGCACTTTGCATACTTGGCAGCACTACCTTTGGCATCACGAGTTTATAATTCATTCTGATCATGAGGCTTTAAAACATATTCGTACCCAAACAAACCTGAACCGTCGTCATGCTAAATGGGTAGAATTCATTGAGTCTTTCCCTTACATTATTAAACACAAGAGCGGGAAGGAAAATGTCATTGCTGATGCTTTGTCTCGTCGCTATACCATGCTGTCACAGTTAGATTTTAAAATCTTTGGCTTGCAAACTGTGAAGGATCAATATGTGGATGATGCTGATTTTAAAGATGCTTTCGCCCACTGTATTCATGGCAAACCATGGGGCAAATTTCACATACAGGACGGGTTCCTGTTTCGCGCTAACAAGCTGTGTGTTCCAGCTAGCTCGGTTCGTCATTTGTTGTTACAGGAAGCGCATGGAGGCGGTCTCATGGGGCACTTTGGCGTCTACAAGACGCATGAAGTGCTGGCTGCCCACTTCTTTTGGCCCCGGATGCGCGCTGATGTTGAGCGCCTTGTTGCCCGCTGCACTACTTGCCAAAAAGCTAAGTCACGATTAAACAACCATGGTTTGTACATGCCTTTGCCTGTTCCTACTTCCCCTTGGCTTGATATTTCTATGGACTTTGTTTTGGGATTGCCTAGAACTAAGAAGGGGAGGGACAGTATTTTTGTGGTTGTTGATCGTTTCTCCAAAATGGCTCATTTTATACCTTGTCATAAGACTGATGATGCTAGCAATGTTGCTGAATTGTTCTTTCGCGAGATTATTCGTTTGCATGGTATTCCAAATACAATAGTCTTTGATCGTGATGCTAAGTTTCTCAGTCATTTTTGGAGATCACTATGGAATAAATTGGGAACTAAATTGCTGTTTAGCACCACTTGTCACCCTCAGACTGATGGACAAACTGAGGTGGTTAATCGAACCTTGTCCACTATGCTTAGGGCTGTTTTAGATAAACACTTGAAACATTGGGAAGATTGCTTGCCTCATGTTGAGTTTGCTTATAATCATGCAACGCATTCTTCTACAAAGATGTGTCCTTTTCAAGTTGTTTATGGTTATATTCCTCGGGCGCCTATTGATTTGTTTGCACTTGATGCCGAGGACACCCCACACATAGATGCCGCTGCACATGTTGATCAAATGATTAGCTTGCATGAGCAAACTCAACAAAACATTGCTGCTGCTAATGCTAAATATCAGGTTGCGGGTAGTAAAGGGAGAAAACATGTTACTTTTGCACCGGGTGATCTGGTTTGGTTGCATTTGAGGAAGGATCGTTTTCCTACCTTACGTCGTTCTAAATTGATGCCACGTGCTGCTAGTCCTTTTAAAGTGCTAACCAAGATTAATGATAATGCTTATATCCTTGACCTGCCTGCGGAGTTTGGTGTTTCCACGAGTTTTAATGTTGCAGATTTGAAACCGTATGTGGGCGAAGATGAGGAGTTGCCGTCGAGGACGACTTCAGTTCAAGAAGGGGAGGATGATGAGGACACCACGAGTACATCTACACCAGCAGCACCTCAGGCGCCTCCAGTTGCTCCTCCACCTCAGGCGCCTACAGTTGCTCATCCAGTTGGGCCAATCACTCGAGCCCGTGCGAGAGAATTAAACTTCATCATGCTGTTAAGGAACGAAGGCCCATCGGAATAAGAGGATGGCCCAACAGGGCAGCCCAGGTGGGGCGCCTAGGGTTGGGCGCCGTGACCCCTTCGGACTCCAGGGGCTGCGCCCCCTTTATTTAGTCCGAGTCCTTTTTGTTTACGACTTGAGTTTTGTTTTACATCTAGCTTTAGCTACTCTTGAACACGCGCAAATACGCGCTGTCCTCGTTGATTCAGAACTCCACCTTCGAGTGATATTTAGATTGCTCGCCTCTTTTTCTTGTTCGTTCTTCGATTGCGGACAGGAATCGATCTTCATGATCAGGCTGATCTCGCACCGGCGAGGTTGGTAACCATCGGGAGTGGGTTCAGCGATTGCATTGGCGCTTCGGGTTCGCTCGTCGTAGTCGGATCGTGAGGGTCTACTTCCACCAAGTCGAATTTATCTCCACTCACCGAAAGATCGGGCACTCCGACTCTATCAGAATGATCTTTCAACTTAGGCGACATGGTCCTCAAATGAATCCAAGACACGTCAGGGTTACATAAACTCAATTCACCATGGGAAGATCCTTACATTGTATCCAAGGTTACGGGACCCGGATCTTACAAACTACAAGAACTCTCAGGAGAACAAGTACCAAATTCTTAGAATATAGAACACCTTTGTCACTACTACCCGTAGTAGACAAAAGAACTCGAGTAATTACTTCAAGCAGAAACTCATCTCAACTACTCGAGCCAGCAGCTCGACTACCGGCTACAAGATATACTACTACACAAGACTACCAACTCAACAGGCATTCCAGCTGTGGTACAAAGCCTCAAAGGCAGAGTAATTTCTTACTCAAATCCAAAGTTACACACAAGTAAAGGTACTCGAAGTACAATACAAAAGGACTACAAGCAATTGCCTACTGGAAGGCTGCATTGACATATTGATCCTTCAGGCTTTTACAATATCACAAGGCCACTCGGGTCTGTCGACTACAATGGGAAGGGCCTACATGCAAGGAAGCTACGCAAAATACAGCCATATCCAGGTCCTCTACCCAAGGTAATGCCAGGTACTCCTGCACCGCCGCTGCCTTGACAGCAGCAACAATGAATCCCGCATGCCGCACAAAGAAGAAAATAAGTCTGCTCTTTTGCTAGCCTTGTCGAGCCAACCCACTCTACGGCCACACCTCCACCTCTAAGTGAGCGGGATTAAGACCGCGGCACTCATCACCCATCACCCGCGAGTTCCAGCGCGTACCCGGCTGGATCATGAGCTGCAAGATAAGGTGCGCAATGCACCCTCCTACGAGGATTCTTCTAGCATCGCGGCTATCCCTATGAGTGCTAGAGTCTGTGGAGGGAAGGTGGCTCCAATCTACGAGGAATCTTCTAGCACCGGTGCACTCTTTGACAGCTCTCTACACCTAAGCAACAGCAACCAAAAGCAATCCATCGCTACTCAAAGCTTGATTCAGGTCGACCTCAATGGCTGTCTATTTATAGCCAAGCGCTGCAACCACCAACCACCTAGGAGTTACTATGCGCCCGTGATCAATGAGTCTGGATGACCTCTGACTTTGCCCACGTGAAAGCATTCATGCCACAAAGGACAAAAGAGTATAGTACACCCGTGCACCCCCTATTCAAAGAGTAACAAAGCAGGGTACTCGACAACATCGCGACTACTCAAACTCAGTCCTCAGAACCACTTCCACCAAGCATGGTCTGCGCCCGAGGCGGATCCTTATCTTGGGGGCCCGGATGAGTCCAACCCCCTACGCTCGGGGTCGGGCGAGGCGGAGCCGTGCGGTGAGGGGTCGGGCGTATCCGACCCTGGGACCATGGGTCGGGCGAGGCGGAGTTTCGCCAGCAAGGGCTCGGGCGTGTCCGACCCCAGGACCTTGGGTCGGGTGAGATGGATCGGAGTGGAATGCTCGTTGCCCGCGCCGGGTCAGAACCACTTCACATAAATGTTGGACAAGTGTTCATTTCAGACAAAATGTCAATCCAAGTACTTGGAAGTTTACAAGAGTACATAAAAGCTCAAGGCTCCTCCAGAGATACAAATTCAGACATCTTTGACGCGATTGGCTCAGCCTCCTCGAGGTACTACGCATAGGCTTCCTCTGTGCAGTTGTGAGCATTGCCATCACTAGCCGCCGCCAAATCTGCCCTCGGGTAGTATGACTTGACCACAGCAAGGACTTGTTTGCAAACAGCCTTGCAGAGGCTAGCACATTACCCGGAGCAGCCTTCAAGCACTCGACTAGTGATTCAGGTCCTGCGTCCTCTTCCAAGGGGGCAATGGCATTCACCAAGTCTTGAGCGGCATCAGTTAACTCTTGGAGCTTGCCTCGAAGTCTTCCTACAGTCTGGGCATGATCTCTATAGGCCACCATGGACATAGCAAGCATCACTCCATTCTGGACCTTCCTGTCTCACTGATGCTCGCAGGCAGCCTGTGCTTCCGTCAGTGCGACCCAAAGATGTTCAGCCTCATCTGCTACTCGGTCGTGCGCGTTTCTCCAATCAAGGAGTTGGCTACTTGCAGTTGCCTTCTTCCTCTTGAGTTCTGCAAAAATGACCAAGTTCAAATAAATGACTATAGTCGGACATACTCGGAACATGAAAAGTACTCACCTTGATACTTCTTATTCAAAGACTTGTAGTGGCTCTCCAGTTTCTGCTGCAAGACTTCATGATCTGACCGCTCAACAACAAAGGATTTGGGTCCATCTTCATGAACCCTCAAGGATTCCGTAAGCCGGGCACACTCCTGCTCTAATTGTTCGTTTCGCTCCTGAAGGGCCCGAGCGTTCCTTTGCGTCCTATCATACAGGTCCTGCAAAGCAAAGCAAACGGTCAAGTCCCTTAATTACTAAATCTGTTAGACAAGCGAAGAAACACACCTAGAAGCTTCGAAAAACATCAGCCGCTCTCTGAAACTCTGACTCATACGGAAGCCCGAGTACTTGACCCTCAGTACTCTTCATAGCATGAGGAGATGCACCCAAGGCGGTACCTAAGACAATAACATCAGTCAACTCAATACTACGACTACAATATCAGGACCCGGTTACATACCTGGAGCAGTTGGTTCTTTGGATCTCCACATCCATTACAGCCAGAGCTCCGCCAGTAGATGTCGACAAAGATACATTCCCAGAACCTGAAGTACCTAAGGGGTCCACCATCGAACGGATCACTTCTTGAAGCATAGACATGGTAGCTCCAAGGCGACTAGCATCAAAGCCGGATAGTTCTTTGACAGACAAATCCTCCAAAGGAGCAGAAAGAGTAGTCGAGGGACACAACTCTACTCCTACCTCTACAGGGATAGTCTCCTCCGCATCCCTACATCAAAATAAAAAGTCATCACATGGCTTCAAGAAAGCTCGAAGATACACCCCAAGGAGAAACAACTCACCGAGTTGATCATGGCGGCAATCGCACACGCTTCTTCTCAGCAACAGACGGCCGAGTACTCGGCGCCACGGGAGCAGCTGCTGCACTATCTTCTCACCAAGACCTGGAAAAAACAGGGTCAAGACTACAACAAACTCAGACTAACGAAAAATAGTCAGGAAGAAAGCTCACCACTAGCGATCACATTGGATAACAAAGAACTAGTAGCAACTACTGGTGATACTTCCTTCGCAATGTCAGCCCCTCCGGCAGGCAAACCCAGAACTGCCTGACCAGGGACTGGTGGCACGTTAGCTGATGGAGCCTGGACTATCAGCTCGGGGGCTACACCAGCATCTGATGGCGGCACCTCCTCTGGCACCTTCTCAACAAACGCAACACCGACGGCCTGGGCGGTGACGACTACTTCTTCGGAAGTAGCCTCATCACCACTAGGAGTCACATCAACATCCTTTTTCAGAACCAAAGAAATCATCAAAGGACTACAGGGTAAACCTTAACAAGTTACAAATAAGTACACGAGTACATACCTTGGTACCCTGAGATTTCTCAGGAGTTGAAGTCGAGGCCGACTTAGCAGCAGATCTCTTGCGGACTACTCGGCGTTTCTTTACAGGAGGAGAGGGCTCATCCTCTGACTCCTCAACAACAGATTCTTCTTCTTCCGACTATGCCAGATACTCAGCAAGAACTCGAGACTACAAAAATAAGTCGATATTCAAACAAATATCCCAAAAGTTCAAAAAAGTACAAGTCAAGTGAAAGACCATACCACTTCTAGCTTAAGCATCATACTGACAAAGAGTTGAAGGAATACTGGTACTCCTTGATAGTTCCTGAAGAACTTGGCCAGCAGCGCCTCCACATCATCGTCAGATCTATCCTCAGCGGACATACGCGATGGATTGTCAAATCCCGAGTACTCACCACCCGAGTGAGCCCGTTTCTGAAGAGGCTGAATTCTTCTCTTGAGAAAACTGGCCGCTACATTAATTCCAGTTAAATTGAGTACCCTCAACTCGGCAATCTGGGTGAGCAAGTAGTCGAGTTCCGGGGTATCTTCAGTTCTCCACATGCTTTGGCGCGTGACCAGTAACCACCGGCAAGCGAGGATTATGGTTCCCAATATAGAATCACCTCCTCTTCCAGTCCCCATGGGAGTCAGTCAAATTATATTCAAGATAAGCGTCCGAGTTCCTATGTTGGAACCCGGCGCCTCCAAAGACCTCCGTCCTAAGTGCACTAGGCTGAGGTTTGCAGCGAAACAACTTCCTAAATAGCTCAAGGCTAGGAGGAACCCCTAGGTAGACCTCACACAAGTGTACAAAAATTGACATATGCAGCACACCATTGGGATTCAGATGAACAAGTTGAAGATTGTAGTACTCGAGGATACCTCTGAAGAAGTCAGAGGTGGGCACTGCCAACTCCTTCTGCACAAAGTGTGCAAGCATCACCGTCTCGTTCAGATGTTTCTCAAACTGCCAAGCATTCGCAAAAGCAAGGCGCCACTCGAGGACCTCCTTTGGCTGCAGAAGTTTGGCATCAACAAGCACCTGAACAGCCACCTCCTTCATCATAGAATGCTGCCACATCACTCCAGGCAGCGGCGGCGCAGTCTGGTTCGTCGGACCCACCTTCGGTGCCGGCAACACCATCTCCTTCCCCTTCTTTGATTTCACCTAGCCCGTCGTTGGAGCCTTGCCCTGAGTCTTCTCGGGTTTCTTCCCCATCTTCTTGGTGCGCATCCGCCAGCTTCAGCCAAATGCACTCAACCTCGGATCTCTCTCAAAAGAGCAGCAATGGTGGTGGTGGTGCTGGACAATCATGGTGGTGCGAAAGAGGAACAGAGCAGCAGAGGAAGAAGAAGAACAGATCTGCTACAGTGGGACGTAACCCTAACCAAAAGGGGGCTCTCAAGTTATATCTCCGCCACCTCTGGATTCCAAGCGTCAGTTACGCAACGGAAAGGTTTTAAACTGATTTAATGCCATAACATCCAACGGCTACTCCTATCAATGGGTTTTTGACCACTTCAACGACAAAAATCGCCTAAGTGCTCGGGGGCTGCGGGTACCGTACCCGATGGTCAGAATTTTCTTTTTCAGATTACCAAGAGTAAAATGGCCAAGAAGCAGGATTGACCCTAAGCCTAACTCTTCGACTCAACCTAAGGCTCGGGGGCTACTCCATATGGAGTGCGATTGTCATCACACTACCATATAAAATTCTTGAAATGAGAAGCAAATCAAAGGAACAAGAAGAGTACCTTCCAGCCACGCGATCGTACTCGAGCACTTCGGACACTGCAACCTCTACGACGAACTACTCGGATAATGCCCACAGTACTCGAGACTGTGGCGCACGACTACAAAGTACTCGGGGGCTTGTCGGGCATGCACCCCAGGCCCACGAGTAGACCCTGAACGGCCGACTAAGGGACGTACTCGGACATGATCAAGACAAGGGGATAGGCGTATCCCACTCGGACTAGTCAAGTATGTGTATGGAAACTACTCGGGCCACACCGAGTAGAACTCTGTAATTGTACTCGACTAGGACTTGGACTTGTAATCCTGCCCTCCCGTGTATATAAGGGCGGGCAGGGACCCCCCCCCCCTCAAACAAGAACAACTCCAAGTGCATCTAAGATCAATACAAACAGACAGGACGTAGGGTATTACGTGATCTAGCGGCCCGAACCTGTCTAAATCGTGTTTCTTGCGTCACCATTGACTCCTTGATTCTCGACGGCCCTTACCGCATAAAAGACCACCTAGGGTACCCCCTAGGTGGGTTGCCGGTCTAAAACACCGACAGGCCCTGCCTTTACTTCCTCTACTTCAAACCATCAACAAGTACCCCTACATGCTAATGAAGAT
Source organism: Setaria viridis (assembly GCF_005286985.2). Lineage (NCBI taxonomy): Eukaryota > Viridiplantae > Streptophyta > Magnoliopsida > Poales > Poaceae > Setaria > Setaria viridis. The sequence goes on from NC_048269.2 coordinate 8,399,982, forward strand.
CAGAGTGATCCAGCTGCTGTTGAGGGGGAGGTGACTTCAGAGCGAGGGGCTCCACAGTACATTCAGTATAACCATCCTCCACAACAGATGATCAATAACTTGCATGAGCACACCACTAGGCACAGCTCTAGGTAGATTTCATAGTTTGCATATTTTGTATTTGTTGCCTCTTTTGAACCCCGAGATATTGGACATGCTTTATCTGATTCAAACTGGGTCAATGCCATGCATGAGGAGTTGGAAAACTTTGAGAGACACAGGGTTTGGGTTTTAGTTGAACCACCTCAAAATTGCCATCCTATAGGAACAAATGGGTTTTCAAAAATAAACATTGTGAGGATGGGTTGGTTGTGAGAAACAAAGCGAGGTTGGTTGCCCAAGGTTTTAGCCAAAAAGAGGAAATTGATTATGAGGAAACCTTTGCCCCTGTTGCCCGTCTAGAAATGATTAGAATCCTTCTAGCCTTCTCTGTGGCTAAAGGTTTTAAGCTCTTCCAAATGGATGTGAAAAGTGCCTTCCTAAATGGTTTCATTGAGGAGGAAGTGTATGTGAAACAACCCCCTGGTTTTGAAAATCATAAACATCCTGACCGCGTCTTCAAACTCCAGAAAGCTCTCTATGGCCTAAAACAAGCAACCCGAGTATGGTATGCTAGGTTGAAATCCTTTTTGCTTGGAAATGGGTTTGAAATGGGGTCAGTTGATAAAAGTCTCTTTCTCCTCAGGCAAGGCAATGACTTATTGGTTATTCAGATTTACGTGGATGATATTATCTTTGGTGGTTCCTCTCATGCTTTGGTTGCCAAGTTTGCAGATGACATGAGTAGGGAATTCGAAATGTCAATGATGGGTGAACTAATCTTCTTCCTTGGGCTACAAATCAAGCAAAGCAAGGATGGAACCTTTGTGCACCAAGGGAAGTACACGAAGGACGTGCTAAGGAAGTTTGACATGGCTGATGCCAAGCCACTATCGACCCCCATGGCGATGATGATAGCTTTGGATGCGGATAAAGATGGAGAACAAGTGGACCAGAAGGATTACTGGAGCATGATCGGCTCCCTCCTGTACCTGATGGCTATGAGATCGGACATACACTTCGCAGTGTTTCTGTGTGCTCGTTTTCAAGCTTCACCGAGGACATCTCACCGATAGGCAGTGAAGAGAATCATGAGGTACCTCCACTTCACACCTGAATTTGGTTAGTGGTGCTCTACCTCCTCGACACTCACGCTCTGCGGATACTCCGATGCGGACTTTGCTGGGTGTCGATTGAATCGCAAATCCACCTCTGGCATTTGCCAATTTGTCAGTTCGTCTTCAGTCTCTTGGTCTTCTCGCAAACAGTCTAGTGTTGCTCAGTCTACCATCGAAGCCAAGTATGTTGCTGCTGCTAGTTGTTGTTCCTAGCTGTTGTGGATGATTTCCACTTTGAGAGACTTTGGTTTGGATTTTTCTCGTGTACCCCTTCTTTGTGATAGCATGAGTGCCATTAGTGTAGCCAAGAACCCTGTTCTCCATTCAAAAACTAAACACATAGATGTGAGATTTCATTTTCTGAGAGATCATGTTGAGAGAAAGGATATTGATCTTAGCTATGTTACTATCCAAAACCAACTCGCTGATATTTTCACCAAACCCCTGGATCAAGCCACTTTTGCTTGTTTGCGGGGGGAGTTAGGTGTTTGCTTTCCTTTTTGAGTTGGGTTTTGGAGCTTCTCTTATATTGTACCTGTATAGCCATTTTTTCTTGTTAGCTCTTTGTAGTATGCTTGTTTGGTTTTTCATTGCATCTATATCATATTATACTAGATAAGCTTCTCTTATATACCCTGACTACTATCTTATGCTACTTGTGAGCTAGTGCCTTGGTTGGTAATGTTTGATGCAATGTGCAATTATGCTCTTGATGATATTGTATACATGACGAGATAACATTTTTTGAAATCCAATACTAAATTCTACTCTATTAACTTGCTTATCACCCATGAGTAGATGCTTGGATATGGTTTCCCTTGTTTGAATGCTAGTTCTATTTTTAGCTTGTAGTTGGAATTCATGTTCTATTCAAATAGGTCAAAGATCTAGGTATCATTGCAAATGTTTAGCCCATGATGCATTCCTTGGGGAAGCATGGCTTCTTTGTGCCGCAAAGGCACTTCATGTACCTTGTTTTGTGTGAATAATGAAAAGGAAAATGATGAAAAGAAAACTTCAAAAATTCACCAAATATTAATGCTTAATGCTCATATTTTTTGATTGCTTAGTTGTTACATGATGTTTGCCAAAAACAAGTAGGCACATGGTTTCAACAAGCTCAGACATGACTTGTGATGCACATGTGGGTGTTTGCAATGATCTCTTGTTAAGAATATATGTTCCTGGTATGAACTCTAGATGGCCTAGTTTCTCTTGCTTGGGTAATTCTTATCTAAGTGCTTGCTCATGTGGTGATCTTTTTATACATTGCCAAAACTTGATACTTGCTTCACCTTCTGATTGTCCAATAATATCTTCTTGATGGCCATGCTCTTGCTCTTTCTGATCCACTAAGCATTTTCTCCCTTGTAGCCTTTGAGAGTATTTTATGGTATATCTGAGAAGCTTGGTAGATTATGCATTTCATAATTTGCATTTTGTTCTCTCATGCTCATCTTGATGTTTGCATTGTCAACAATGGGGAGAGAAACAACTCATTCATCTTTCAAGGGGGAGAGTTTTTGCATGTATGCACGATTTTAGGGGGAGGGCATTTGTTCAGGGGGAGTCGAGTCTTTGTGAACTTTTCACGCTCTTCTGCCGATCACGTTGAGCTATTTAGCTCTTCTTGAGGAGCTGGTGTTCTAATTTGAGTTTGGATCTTCACATGATTGGTGTTGACCCTATTCCACCTCTTCTTGAGGGATCATGGGATTTTATCTCAGTTATGTAGAGCCATTACCCTTGTCTTAGGGGACTGAGATTTTCTATTGTGGGTTTCTTATTTTCTTTTTCAAATTATGAATTTGTGTTGGGTGTTGTCAATGCACTCATCAAGAGGGAGATTGAGGACCAATGGTGGTCACCCTTGGATGATGAGTGATTGACAACGTTGTGTTGGAATGATGTTGCTCTTAGCTTGTGATGTGCAGGTATTGGATGCGGTGTGGCGGCCGACGGCATGCGGTGAAGGTCAAGCGAAAGGTTCATGCCGATGGACTAAGTGCGGTGAGGGTGAACGTGAGTAGGCTTAGACCGATGGACCCGAGGAGTCTGGGCAGAACCATGGGCGGTCCACACGGTGCACGAAAGAGTAAGAGAACATGACGGGATGAAGACGGCATCGGTCGAGTCAAGCGGGACGGAGGCGAGTCAAGTAGACGGACAAGGAGCCGGGAGTGAAATACTTGGAGGCGTCAAAGGCTTGGTGGAGACCGGACACGCGTTGACATCGAGGAGGTCACGTTGCAGCCAAGCGAAGATAGACAGTTTGGGTGGTTTGGGCCTCAAAACCGCGACGTAGGCAGGGTTGCCTATTTGGGCCTCAAAACGGAGGATGAGCCCAGTGCGGTTGGAGCTTCGAGAAGGAGGGCACGTGGCATCATCGCGAAGCTTGCGTTGAGGCAAAGCAAAGTTGTGAAGGTGGTGTGTGTTGGAGGTATGCCCTAGAGGCAATCATAGAGATGATGATATTCCATTTGTATCCATGATTTGTATGTTGTGTTCATTGAATATCCATTGAAGGCTACTTGAATTGATTTGCAATTATGTGAATTGTATGTGAAACTCTTCACTTGTATGGTTATTCTAAAGTTGTCCCTAGTCGGAGTTCATGTGAGGACACACATGAATATTAGACTAGCACATGTATTAGTTGATGACTATGTTTCACAAGTCATGGACATGGAGATGTTGAACTAATAATGTGGACACATGTGGAGACATGTGTTAGGACTGACCCAACACAAGAAGTAGTTCTCTCTTTAAACAACATATACGCTTTGTCCTTAGACCTGAGATTGTCGCATGTATTCTAGATGTGGATCGACCTACATAGGGGCTATCAAACGCTACGCCGTAACAGGGTAGTTATAAAGGTAGCTTTCGGGTTTGTCAAGAAGCATGCTATGAGACATGGTCAATCAAGATGGGATTTGCCCCTCTCTTATTGAGAGTGATATCTCTGGGCCCCTCGAGTGATCGGATCCGAAAATGCATGGCCATGCTACGTACGGTTAAGAGTTAACCTACAAAGGAATTCCGAATCACAGGATCGAGAAAGAGCGGTCGGCTTGAAGCTAGACCAAATATCGTGAGGCAAAGGGAATAGCATGTATATTATGTTGTGATGGTTCGTCTGATATGATCTTCGTGTGCGTATAGGAGTTGGCACGTCTTGCTAGAGGCCGCTACCGACTATTGGGCCGAGTAGGAGTACTCGGGCCATGTCTATACGTATCCGAACCCATAGGGTCACACACTTAAGGGGTTGGAAGCCCAATTCGGATCAGATCCGAGTTGGATTAGGTTTAGAAGTACTAATGGGCCTCGGATCCAGAGGCCCGTCAGGAACCTCTATAAATAGAGGGGTGGGGGCGCCCTAGGGTTTACACCTTTTTGGCGAAACACACCTGCCGCGCCTCCCACGCCCTCGCCTGTTGCAACTCGCGGATCTAGCAGTCCGGCTTGCGACGCTTCCTCCCTGCACGTGTGGATACCTTGGAGGTGTTGCGCCTGCAGCACTTGGACGAGTCGCCGATGAGCCACGACGAGCCGACGACGAGCCGCGGCACCGGAGGCGATCTTGCTGCACGTGGACGAGCTGCTGGACGTGATCGACTACGTACGACTACATGATCGTCTTCACTGCATCGACGCATATCTACATCTTCCGCACCAGTAGTGCGTCGAGTGGTAATCCCGTGATCCTTATACGGCAGTTCTTCCTGGTTATACGCGGTAGATTTTTTTGAATTGCGCTAGTGTAGCCTACCTCGTATCCCAACAGTGGTATCAGAGCCGTAGCTGCTTAGTTTTGGATTCGGGATGTGTGCATATGGAGATATGCGAGTTTTCCGTTTGATCTATGTCCTGTTTTCGTGCCCTTGCTGCAATGGTAGTGTAACGACATACTCCTACCGGTCGGTTTCCGCCATCGGAGTTAAGTGATACACGTAAATCCAGTTGCCGTGAGCGAAGATCAATATGATTGATCGAATCGAAATCTAGGGTCATACGCCAGGCGCATTAGATGTGCAATGGTAGATGAGATCTACTGCCGGGGTCGGGATTTTTGCCGTATGCGTATGCTTCGGTAAATCAGCCGTAACTTTTCGGTACGATCTCGGATCGGGGCGAATTTTATATGAAAATTGATCTACAGAAAAAGTTACACATGAAATTCAACCGCTTCGCCGTTTTCGGCGAAATTAGATTTCCCAAATTCGGCTTGGAAGATGGAGTTTCGGGCCTCCGAAGTTTGGAACGTTAGGACGCCTAACTCTGTTTTGCAGGATGTATGTATGTATCTTGTGATCAGTATGGCCCCCTTGTGTATGTGATGCATGTGTGTAACTCATTCGTGACCTGCGTGTCGCGCGTACAGCAACACGGCAGGAGCCATATGTGTTGTCACTTTATTGTATTTAATGGTCTGCGTACCAATTTGTGATGATCCAAGCAACTATGTAATCTTCATTACTAGATTCTTTACTAGCTATTAGGCGTAATAGCATGCTCTAGTTCTTGGAGGACTCATCACCAGGAGGATGGCGCACATGGAACATGGAGATGGAGATCACCATGGTGAACAGGTTCTATGGAGATGGAGATCACCATATGAAAACGGGCCATACTGTGTCACAACTGTGTGAATGCTATTCTGTTTATGTTTTACTTTCTGCATGCTGTGATGTTAGAAGTAGAACGATCCCTCACAAAGTTTAAGTTAGTATGCCCTCCCAACTAAAACTTGCACCGTCCCATGTCTTGTACAATTAGTGGTGGGTCTATGAAATTAGGGTGCCACTAGTTTTCCTTGACTAGACGGGTTTGTGTCGGACACTTACACGCATAAGGGTTGGTTTGCTTAACAAGGTTATCTTAACGGTTAAGGACCTTGGGACATAAAGGTTGGGCGCCGAGACATGGAGATGTCACCCAACAACAGGAGTCATATGTGATATGATTAGCAAAAGTTGCTTACCGATCTACCTCATTTGCTAGCGGTGATGCTAAAGCTCACTAGTGGACTTGTTAGTTGTGGATCCTGAATCACTAAGTTTCAATAGAGGGATATTGATTTTAGTGGGAGTAGATTCTGTTAAAATAGTTTAATGTAATTTGCTCCATCATGGATACGTTTGTCTTAGTGTATTTTGCATTACTTTTGTTGTAGATTAAATGGCACCTAGCAACACCACCACATCATTTGCTTTGTGTTCGGTCCTTGAGAAGGACAAGTTGAATGGAACAAACTACTCGGATTGGATCCGTAACCTGAGAATTGTTCTCAGGGCCGATAAAAAGGAAGATGTTCTAGACACCCCACTACCACCAGTACCTGCTGATGATGCATCTGCTGCCGTTAAGGCTGCTTACAAGAAGGCATTTGATGCTAATCTTGAGGTAAGTTGCCTTATGCTTGCTTGCATGGAACCCGAGCTGCAGATGCAGTTCGAAACAAATCATGAGGCACACGATATGATCGTGGCGCTCAAGGACATGTTCCAGACACAGGCTAGGACCGAAAGGTTCAATGTGTCCAAAGCCTTTTTGGAGTGCAAGTTAGCAGAAGGCGCAGCAGTAGGACCACATGTAATCAAGATGGTTGGTTACACTCAGCGATTGGAGAAGCTGGGCTTCCCAATGGGCAAAGAGTTGGCCACTGACTTCATTCTTTCATCTCTTCCGCCTAGCTATGGGAACTTCATCTCGAACTACCATATGCATGGGACGGAGAAGGGTTTGAATGAACTGTGTGGTATGCTCAAGACAGCAGAGGTAGACATCAAGAAAAGCGCTAGTACCAGCTATGTGATGGCTGTACAGAACAAGCCTAGCTTTAAGAAGAAGGGCAATTCTTGGAAGAAGAAGAGCAAGGCTGGAACGTCCAAGCCAAACCCAGCGCCCAAGGTTAAAGCTGGACCTGGACCTGCTCCAGACAAAGAGTGCTTTTACTGTCATGAACTTGGTCACTGGAAGAGAAACTGCAAGCAGTACCTAGCTTCGTTGAAGAATGGCGGAAGTAAGAGTACTTCTACCTCAGGTACGCTTGTTGTTAATGTTATAGACAACATATTTCTCGCTGATACAATTATTAATTCTTGGGTATTTGATACCGGATCGGTTGCTCATATTTGCAATTCGATGCACGGAATGATAAGAAGTAGAAGCGTGGAAAGAGGAGAAGTTGATTTCCGCGTGGGCAATAATGCAAGAGTTGCTGCGTTGACCGTCGGGACGATGCAACTCCACCTCCCGTCAGGATTTATTATGGAGTTGAATAATTGTTATTTTGTTCCTAGTTTAAGTCGAAACATTTTGTCTCCTTCATGCTTGATGAAGGATGGTTATTCATTTGCGAGTGAAAACAATGATTGTGTGATCTCTAAGAATAATATGTTTATGGCTTTTGCACCCATTGTGAATGGATTATTTGTTTTAAATCTTGATGGTTCACCTGTCTGTAATGTAAGTGCTAAAAGGCCTCGGCCTAATGATTTGAGTCCTACCTACTTGTGGCATTGTCGTTTGGGTCATATAAGTGAAAAGCGCATGAAGAAGCTCCATTCTGATGGACTTCTAACTTCGTTTGATTTTGAATCATACGAGACATGTGAGGCTTGCTTGCTAGGCAAGATGACCAAGACGCCTTTCACAGGATTTCCTGAGAGAGCAGTAGACTTGTTGGAACTCGTACATAGTGATGTATGCGGACCAATGAGCACGACGGCTAGAGGAGGATTCCAATACTTCATAACTTTCACTGATGATTTTAGTAGATATGGCTATGTCTACTTGATGAGGCACAAGTCTGAAACCTTTGAAAAGTTCAAGGAATTTCAGAATGAAGTTGAAAATCAGCGTGGCAAGAAAATTAAGGCCTTACGATCTGATCGTGGAGGCGAGTATTTGAGCCACGAGTTTAGCAATCATCTAAAGAGTTGCGGAATTGTTCCACAACTTACGCCGCCTGGAACACCTCAGAGAAACGGTGTGTCCGAGCGACGTAATCGAACTTTGTTAGACATGGTTCGATCAATGATGAGCCAGTCGGACCTACCGTTGTCATTTTGGGGATACGCTCTAGAAACAGCAGCTTTCACACTTAATAGAGTACCATCTAAATCCGTAGTTAAGACACCATATGAGATATGGACTGGAAAGGTTCCTAGTTTGTCTTTTCTAAAGATTTGGGGATGTGAAGTCTTCATCAAGCGACTTCAGTCGGACAAGATCACACCCAAGTCGGATAAGTGCATTTTCGTGGGATATCCAAAGGAAACTTTGGGATATTATTTCTACAACCGATCAGAAGGCAAAGTGTTTGTCGCTCGGAACGGGGTTTTCCTAGAGAAAGAGTTTCTCAAAGGAGAAAAGAGTGGAAAGACAGTGCATCTTGAAGAAGTTCAAGATGAGCTGATCGGGCAAGAATCAATGAGTGATGCTAACGTAGCAGAACAAGTTGAGATACCCATGGCAAGAGAAGCACCGCCACAACCACGAAGGTCGGCAAGGCTCCGCGAAATGCGGGAAATATTATTGTTGGACAATGATGAGCCTGCGACATATGCAGAAGCAATGATGGACCCAGACTCCGAAAAATGGCAGAGTGCCATGCAATCCGAAATAGAGTCCATGGGAGACAATCAAGTTTGGAACTTGGTTGACCTGCCTGATGGTGTTAAAGCCATAGAGTGCAAGTGGATCTATAAGAAGAAAAAGGACATGGATGGAAATGTTCACATCTATAAAGCACGACTTGTCGCAAAAGGTTTTCGACAAGTTCAAGGAGTTGACTACGACGAGACCTTCTCGCCCGTAGTGATGCTTAAGTCCATTCGGATTATTCTAGCTATAGCTGCATATTTCGATTATGAGATATGGCAGATGGATGTCAAGACAGCTTTCCTGAATGGAAACCTAGCTGAGGACGTGTATATGATACAACCCGAGGGTTTTGTTGATCCTAAAAATGCTGGAAAGGTATGCAAGCTTCAGAGATCCATTTATGGATTGAAGCAAGCATCTAGGAGTTGGAACATTCGTTTTGATGAAGTGGTCAAAGGGTTTGACTTCACCAAGAACGAAGAAGAGTCTTGTGTTTACAAGAAGGTTAGTGGGAGCTCTGTAGTATTTCTGATCTTATATGTGGATGACATATTACTGATTGGAAATAACATTCCTATGCTTGAGTCCGTAAAGACTTCACTGAAAAATAGTTTTTCGATGAAGGACTTAGGGGAAGCGGCATACATTCTGGGCATTAAGATCTATAGAGATAGATCGAGAAGGCTTATAGGTTTAAGCCAAGATACTTACATTGACAAAGTGTTGAAGCGGTTCAGCATGGAAGAGGCAAAGAAAGGGTTCTTGCCTATGTCACATGGCATACATCTCAGCAAGACTCAGTGTCCTTCGACTGCTGATGAGCGGGATCGCATGAGTAGAGTGCCATATGCCTCGGCTATTGGATCTATCATATATGCAATGATAAGTACTCGCCCAGATGTTTCATATGCGCTAAGTATGACTAGCAGACACCAATCTGATCCAGGTGAGAGTCACTGGACAGCGGTGAAAAACATTCTTAAGTACTTGAGAAGGACTAAAGATATGTTCCTCGTCTATGGAGGTGAGGAGGAGCTCGTTGTAACAGGTTACACCGATGCTAGTTTCCAAACTAACAGAGATGATTCAAAGTCACAATCAGGATTTGTGTTCACATTGAATGGTGGTGCTGTTAGTTGGAAGAGTTCCAAGCAGGAGACGGTGGCCGATTCTACGACAGAAGCCGAGTACATCGCGGCTTCAGAAGCCGCGAAGGAAGGTGTTTGGATAAGGAATTTCCTCATTGAGCTTGGTGTGTTCCCGAATGCGTCCAGCCCATTGAATCTCTACTGTGATAATAATGGGGCAATTGCGCAAGCAAAGGAGCCAAGGAACCACCAGAAGAACAAACACGTAATGCGGCGATTTCATCTCATTCGAGACTTCGTTAACCGGGGTGAGATCAAGATATGCAAAATACACACGGATCTGAACATTTCTGATCCGTTGACAAAACCACTCCCGCAGGCTAAGCATGATGCGCACGTAAGAGCTATGGGTATTAGGTACCTTCTAGATTGACTCTAGTGCAAGTGGGAGACTGTTGGAGGTATGCCCTAGAGGCAATCATAGAGATGATGATATTCCATTTGTATCCATGATTTGTATGTTGTGTTCATTGAATATCCATTGAAGGCTACTTGAATTGATTTGCAATTATGTGAATTGTATGTGAAACTCTTTACTTGTATGGTTATTCTAAAGTTGTCCCTAGTCGGAGTTCATGTGAGGACACACATGAATATTAGACTAGCACATGTATTAGTTGATGACTATGTTTCACAAGTCATGGACATGGAGATGTTGAACTAATAATGTGGATACATGTGGAGACATGTGTTAGGACTGACCCAACACGAGAATTAGTTCTCTCTTTAAACAACATATACGCTTTGTCCTTAGACCTGAGATTGTCGCATGTATTCTAGATGTGGATCGACCTACTTAGGGGCTATCAAACGCTACGCCGTAACAGGGTAGTTATAAAGGTAGCTTTCGGGTTTGTCAAGAAGCATGCTATGAGACATGGTCAATCAAGATGGGATTTGCCCCTCTCTGATTGAGAGTGATATCTCTGGGCCCCTCGAGTGATCGGATCCGAAAATGCATGGCCATGCTACGTACGGTTAAGAGTTAACCTACAAAGGGATTCCGAATCACAGGATCGAGAAAGAGCGGTCGGCTTGAAGCTAGACCAAATATCGTGAGGCAAAGGGAATAGCATGTATATTATGTTGTGATGGTTCGTCTGATATGATCTTCGTGTGCGTATAGGAGTTGGCACGTCTTGCTAGAGGCCGCTACCGACTATTAGGCCGAGTAGGAGTACTCGGGCCATGTCTATACGTATCCGAACCCATAGGGTCACACACTTAAGGGGCTGGAAGCCCAATTCGGATCAGATCCGAGTTGGATTAGGTTTAGAAGTACTAATAGGCCTCGGATCCAGAGGCCCGTCAGGAACCTCTATAAATACAGGGGTGGGGGCGCCCTAGGGTTTACACCTTTTTGGCGAAACACACCTGCCGCGCCTCCCACGCCCTCGCCTGTTGCAACTCGCGGATCTAGCAGTCCGGCTTGCGATGCTTCCTCCCTGCACGTGTGGATACCTTGGAGGTGTTGCGCCTGCAGCACTTGGACGAGCCGCCGACGAGCCACCGACGAGCCACGACGAGCCGACGACGAGCCGCAGCACCGGAGGCGATCTTGCTGCACATGGACGAGCTGCTGGACGTGATCGACTACGTACAACTACGTGATCGTCTTCACTGCATCGACGCATATCTGCATCTTCCGCACCAGTAGTGCATCGAGTGGTAATCCCGTGATCCTTATACGGCAGTTCTTCCTGGTTATACGCGGTAGATTTTTTTGAATTGCGCTAGTGTAGCCTACCTCGTATCCCAACAGTGGTATCAGAGCCGTAGCTGCTTAGTTTTGGATTCGGGATGTGTGCATATGGAGATATGCGAGTTTTCCGTTTGATCTATGTCCTGTTTTCGTGCCCTTGCTGCAATGGTAGTGTAACGACATACTCCTACCGGTCGGTTTCCGCCATCGGAGTTAAGTGATACACGTAAATCCAGTTGCCGTGAGCGAAGATCAATATGATTGATCGAATCGAAATCTAGGGTCATACGCCAGGCGCATTAGATGTGCAATGGTAGATGAGATCTACTGCCGGGGTCGGGATTTTTGCCGTATGCGTATGCTTCGGTAAATCAGCCGTAACTTTTCGGTACGATCTCGGATCGGGGCGAATTTTATATGAAAATTGATCTACAGAAAAAGTTACACATGAAATTCAACCGCTTCGCCGTTTTCGGCGAAATTAGATTTCCCAAATTCGGCTTGGAAGATGGAGTTTCGGGCCTCCGAAGTTTGGAACGTTAGGACGCCTAACTCTGTTTTGCAGGATGTATGTATGTATCTTGTGATCAGTATGGCCCCCTTGTGTATGTGATGCATGTGTGTAACTCATTCGTGACCTGCGTGTCGCGCGTACAGCAACACGGCAGGAGCCATATGTGTTGTCACTTTATTGTATTTAATGGTCTGCGTACCAATTTGTGATGATCCAAGCAACTATGTAATCTTCATTACTAGATTCTTTACTAGCTATTAGGCGTAATAGCATGCTCTAGTTCTTGGAGGACTCATCACCAGGAGGATGGCGCACATGGAACATGGAGATGGAGATCACCATGGTGAACAGGTTCTATGGAGATGGAGATCACCATATGAAAACGGGCCATACTGTGTCACAACTGTGTGAATGCTATTCTGTTTATGTTTTACTTTCTGCATGCTGTGATGTTAGAAGTAGAACGATCCCTCACAAAGTTTAAGTTAGTATGCCCTCCCAACTAAAACTTGCACCGTCCCATGTCTTGTACAATTAGTGGTGGGTCTATGAAATTAGGGTGCCACTAGTTTTCCTTGACTAGACGGGTTTGTGTCGGACACTTACACGCATAAGGGTTGGTTTGCTTAACAAGGTTATCTTAACGGTTAAGGACCTTGGGACATAAAGGTTGGGCGCCGAGACATGGAGATGTCACCCAACAACAGGAGTCATATGTGATATGATTAGCAAAAGTTGCTTACCGATCTACCTCATTTGCTAGCGGTGATGCTAAAGCTCACTAGTGGACTTGTTAGTTGTGGATCCTGAATCACTAAGTTTCAATAGAGGGATATTGATTTTAGTGGGAGTAGATTCTGTTAAAATAGTTTAATGTAATTTGCTCCATCATGGATACGTTTGTCTTAGTGTATTTTGCATTACTTTTGTTGTAGATTAAATGGCACCTAGCAACACCACCACATCATTTGCTTTGTGTTCGGTCCTTGAGAAGGACAAGTTGAATGGAACAAACTACTCGGATTGGATCCGTAACCTGAGAATTGTTCTCAGGGCCGATAAAAAGGAAGATGTTCTAGACACCCCACTACCACCAGTACCTGCTGATGATGCATCTGCTGCCGTTAAGGCTGCTTACAAGAAGGCATTTGATGCTAATCTTGAGGTAAGTTGCCTTATGCTTGCTTGCATGGAACCCGAGCTGCAGATGCAGTTCGAAACAAATCATGAGGCACACGATATGATCGTGGCGCTCAAGGACATGTTCCAGACACAGGCTAGGACCGAAAGGTTCAATGTGTCCAAAGCCTTTTTGGAGTGCAAGTTAGCAGAAGGCGCAGCAGTAGGACCACATGTAATCAAGATGGTTGGTTACACTCAGCGATTGGAGAAGCTGGGCTTCCCAATGGGCAAAGAGTTGGCCACTGACTTCATTCTTTCATCTCTTCCGCCTAGCTATGGGAACTTCATCTCGAACTACCATATGCATGGGACGGAGAAGGGTTTGAATGAACTGTGTGGTATGCTCAAGACAGCAGAGGTAGACATCAAGAAAAGCGCTAGTACCAGCTATGTGATGGCTGTACAGAACAAGCCTAGCTTTAAGAAGAAGGGCAATTCTTGGAAGAAGAAGAGCAAGGCTGGAACGTCCAAGCCAAACCCAGCGCCCAAGGTTAAAGCTGGACCTGGACCTGCTCCAGACAAAGAGTGCTTTTACTGTCATGAACTTGGTCACTGGAAGAGAAACTGCAAGCAGTACCTAGCTTCGTTGAAGAATGGCGGAAGTAAGAGTACTTCTACCTCAGGTACGCTTGTTGTTAATGTTATAGACAACATATTTCTCGCTGATACAATTATTAATTCTTGGGTATTTGATACCGGATCGGTTGCTCATATTTGCAATTCGATGCACGGAATGATAAGAAGTAGAAGCGTGGAAAGAGGAGAAGTTGATTTCCGCGTGGGCAATAATGCAAGAGTTGCTGCGTTGACCGTCGGGACGATGCAACTCCACCTCCCGTCAGGATTTATTATGGAGTTGAATAATTGTTATTTTGTTCCTAGTTTAAGTCGAAACATTTTGTCTCCTTCATGCTTGATGAAGGATGGTTATTCATTTGCGAGTGAAAACAATGATTGTGTGATCTCTAAGAATAATATGTTTATGGCTTTTGCACCCATTGTGAATGGATTATTTGTTTTAAATCTTGATGGTTCACCTGTCTGTAATGTAAGTGCTAAAAGGCCTCGGCCTAATGATTTGAGTCCTACCTACTTGTGGCATTGTCGTTTGGGTCATATAAGTGAAAAGCGCATGAAGAAGCTCCATTCTGATGGACTTCTAACTTCGTTTGATTTTGAATCATACGAGACATGTGAGGCTTGCTTGCTAGGCAAGATGACCAAGACGCCTTTCACAGGATTTCCTGAGAGAGCAGTAGACTTGTTGGAACTCGTACATAGTGATGTATGCGGACCAATGAGCACGACGGCTAGAGGAGGATTCCAATACTTCATAACTTTCACTGATGATTTTAGTAGATATGGCTATGTCTACTTGATGAGGCACAAGTCTGAAACCTTTGAAAAGTTCAAGGAATTTCAGAATGAAGTTGAAAATCAGCGTGGCAAGAAAATTAAGGCCTTACGATCTGATCGTGGAGGCGAGTATTTGAGCCACGAGTTTAGCAATCATCTAAAGAGTTGCGGAATTGTTCCACAACTTACGCCGCCTGGAACACCTCAGAGAAACGGTGTGTCCGAGCGACGTAATCGAACTTTGTTAGACATGGTTCGATCAATGATGAGCCAGTCGGACCTACCGTTGTCATTTTGGGGATACGCTCTAGAAACAGCAGCTTTCACACTTAATAGAGTACCATCTAAATCCGTAGTTAAGACACCATATGAGATATGGACTGGAAAGGTTCCTAGTTTGTCTTTTCTAAAGATTTGGGGATGTGAAGTCTTCATCAAGCGACTTCAGTCGGACAAGATCACACCCAAGTCGGATAAGTGCATTTTCGTGGGATATCCAAAGGAAACTTTGGGATATTATTTCTACAACCGATCAGAAGGCAAAGTGTTTGTCGCTCGGAACGGGGTTTTCCTAGAGAAAGAGTTTCTCAAAGGAGAAAAGAGTGGAAAGACAGTGCATCTTGAAGAAGTTCAAGATGAGCTGATCGGGCAAGAATCAATGAGTGATGCTAACGTAGCAGAACAAGTTGAGATACCCATGGCAAGAGAAGCACCGCCACAACCACGAAGGTCGGCAAGGCTCCGCGAAATGCGGGAAATATTATTGTTGGACAATGATGAGCCTGCGACATATGCAGAAGCAATGATGGACCCAGACTCCGAAAAATGGCAGAGTGCCATGCAATCCGAAATAGAGTCCATGGGAGACAATCAAGTTTGGAACTTGGTTGACCTGCCTGATGGTGTTAAAGCCATAGAGTGCAAGTGGATCTATAAGAAGAAAAAGGACATGGATGGAAATGTTCACATCTATAAAGCACGACTTGTCGCAAAAGGTTTTCGACAAGTTCAAGGAGTTGACTACGACGAGACCTTCTCGCCCGTAGTGATGCTTAAGTCCATTCGGATTATTCTAGCTATAGCTGCATATTTCGATTATGAGATATGGCAGATGGATGTCAAGACAGCTTTCCTGAATGGAAACCTAGCTGAGGACGTGTATATGATACAACCCGAGGGTTTTGTTGATCCTAAAAATGCTGGAAAGGTATGCAAGCTTCAGAGATCCATTTATGGATTGAAGCAAGCATCTAGGAGTTGGAACATTCGTTTTGATGAAGTGGTCAAAGGGTTTGACTTCACCAAGAACGAAGAAGAGTCTTGTGTTTACAAGAAGGTTAGTGGGAGCTCTGTAGTATTTCTGATCTTATATGTGGATGACATATTACTGATTGGAAATAACATTCCTATGCTTGAGTCCGTAAAGACTTCACTGAAAAATAGTTTTTCGATGAAGGACTTAGGGGAAGCGGCATACATTCTGGGCATTAAGATCTATAGAGATAGATCGAGAAGGCTTATAGGTTTAAGCCAAGATACTTACATTGACAAAGTGTTGAAGCGGTTCAGCATGGAAGAGGCAAAGAAAGGGTTCTTGCCTATGTCACATGGCATACATCTCAGCAAGACTCAGTGTCCTTCGACTGCTGATGAGCGGGATCGCATGAGTAGAGTGCCATATGCCTCGGCTATTGGATCTATCATATATGCAATGATAAGTACTCGCCCAGATGTTTCATATGCGCTAAGTATGACTAGCAGACACCAATCTGATCCAGGTGAGAGTCACTGGACAGCGGTGAAAAACATTCTTAAGTACTTGAGAAGGACTAAAGATATGTTCCTCGTCTATGGAGGTGAGGAGGAGCTCGTTGTAACAGGTTACACCGATGCTAGTTTCCAAACTAACAGAGATGATTCAAAGTCACAATCAGGATTTGTGTTCACATTGAATGGTGGTGCTGTTAGTTGGAAGAGTTCCAAGCAGGAGACGGTGGCCGATTCTACGACAGAAGCCGAGTACATCGCGGCTTCAGAAGCCGCGAAGGAAGGTGTTTGGATAAGGAATTTCCTCATTGAGCTTGGTGTGTTCCCGAATGCGTCCAGCCCATTGAATCTCTACTGTGATAATAATGGGGCAATTGCGCAAGCAAAGGAGCCAAGGAACCACCAGAAGAACAAACACGTAATGCGGCGATTTCATCTCATTCGAGACTTCGTTAACCGGGGTGAGATCAAGATATGCAAAATACACACGGATCTGAACATTTCTGATCCGTTGACAAAACCACTCCCGCAGGCTAAGCATGATGCGCACGTAAGAGCTATGGGTATTAGGTACCTTCTAGATTGACTCTAGTGCAAGTGGGAGACTGTTGGAGGTATGCCCTAGAGGCAATCATAGAGATGATGATATTCCATTTGTATCCATGATTTGTATGTTGTGTTCATTGAATATCCATTGAAGGCTACTTGAATTGATTTGCAATTATGTGAATTGTATGTGAAACTCTTTACTTGTATGGTTATTCTAAAGTTGTCCCTAGTCGGAGTTCATGTGAGGACACACATGAATATTAGACTAGCACATGTATTAGTTGATGACTATGTTTCACAAGTCATGGACATGGAGATGTTGAACTAATAATGTGGATACATGTGGAGACATGTGTTAGGACTGACCCAACACGAGAAGTAGTTCTCTCTTTAAACAACATATACGCTTTGTCCTTAGACCTGAGATTGTCGCATGTATTCTAGATGTGGATCGACCTACTTAGGGGCTATCAAACGCTACGCCGTAACAGGGTAGTTATAAAGGTAGCTTTCGGGTTTGTCAAGAAGCATGCTATGAGACATGGTCAATCAAGATGGGATTTGCCCCTCTCTGATTGAGAGTGATATCTCTGGGCCCCTCGAGTGATCGGATCCGAAAATGCATGGCCATGCTACGTACGGTTAAGAGTTAACCTACAAAGGGATTCCGAATCACAGGATCGAGAAAGAGCGGTCGGCTTGAAGCTAGACCAAATATCGTGAGGCAAAGGGAATAGCATGTATATTATGTTGTGATGGTTCGTCTGATATGATCTTCGTGTGCGTATAGGAGTTGGCACGTCTTGCTAGAGGCCGCTACCGACTATTAGGCCGAGTAGGAGTACTCGGGCCATGTCTATACGTATCCGAACCCATAGGGTCACACACTTAAGGGGCTGGAAGCCCAATTCGGATCAGATCCGAGTTGGATTAGGTTTAGAAGTACTAATAGGCCTCGGATCCAGAGGCCCGTCAGGAACCTCTATAAATACAGGGGTGGGGGCGCCCTAGGGTTTACACCTTTTTGGCGAAACACACCTGCCGCGCCTCCCACGCCCTCGCCTGTTGCAACTCGCGGATCTAGCAGTCCGGCTTGCGATGCTTCCTCCCTGCACGTGTGGATACCTTGGAGGTGTTGCGCCTGCAGCACTTGGACGAGCCGCCGACGAGCCACCGACGAGCCACGACGAGCCGACGACGAGCCGCAGCACCGGAGGCGATCTTGCTGCACATGGACGAGCTGCTGGACGTGATCGACTACGTACAACTACGTGATCGTCTTCACTGCATCGACGCATATCTGCATCTTCCGCACCAGTAGTGCATCGAGTGGTAATCCCGTGATCCTTATACGGCAGTTCTTCCTGGTTATACGCGGTAGATTTTTTTGAATTGCGCTAGTGTAGCCTACCTCGTATCCCAACAATGTGTTCATCCGATGAGTGCAGAAAAACTTGGACCAAAATGCCCCTGCGTGGGTAGTTATCCTAGTTGTAGTTGTAGGGGTAGTTTAGTCTTTCATCCTGGACTATAAATAGGGATGGGGGGCTGGTTATTTCAGTACCTCTTCCACCTCTTGCTTAGCAGTTCATTATCCTTAGATTAGAGTCTAGTCTCTTTCTCTCTCTAGTCTCTCTCTAGAGGTCCTCGGATGATTTGAGCACCGAATCCGTGTATTAAACCGAAGTTTGTTTCGGGAATGGAGGCCCTAACCTCCTCGTGTGCTCCAGGATTTGGGAGATGATTTCTTTGTGCAATTTCCGTTTGTGTTCTACACATTCTTGTTACTATCTCTCTATCTCCTCTCACGTTTTTGTTCGATTCATGATTTGTGCAGAGTTTTGAGTCAAACCGATTGATCTGAAATGAACTAGGATGTGAGTTGAACCTTTCCACCAAAGGATTTTGATTTAAACCTCACGACTTCATAGATCGAGATGATTCAATTTTTGGAGTTGAAAAAGTGGTGTTTTTCATGAGATTTGAATTTTCCATTGATGGACAAATCTTTGAGCAATGATCTCTTAGGAGTAGCTTCTCTACTGCCTTGTAATGCCTTGTTTTAATTTTGGTGGCAGTTGGTTTTAATTTGATAGAGATTTGGGCGAATTGTTGTTCATGGGTTTGTTTGGGGGGTTCTGTCTCGCAACATGCGGACCGTCCACCCCTAGGTCTCAGACCGTTTGCAAGGGCCGGACCGTCTGCCCCTGTGCTGCAGACCATCCACCTATAGTCAGCAGAACAGTCAGAGACTGTGCAGTCTTCAAGGTGTTTGTGTTGAGGTTTTGGCTCGGAGGATCCTGATGTGTCTATTGGTCTTTACCATAGGCATCTAGTCACCTAGTTGGCTCGTGGATCTCTCCTCTTCCGCTTGTTTTGAATTTGGGGTTTGATTTTGGGATAGAGGCCTAAGTTTTAGAAAGAAATTTTAGAGGCTCCCATTCACCCCCCCCTCTGGTCGCCGTTTTGGTCCTTGAGATGCTAACGGGAAAGCAGTCGATCGGTGATTTGTTTGTCGATGGATTATGCGTGAGAACAGCAGCTCCTTTCGCCTAACCACTGTATATTGTCTGTTCAGATGATCCAAGAAGCATGACTTTCTTCTAGAACTCCAATCTATCAAGCCTCTGATCGGGACCCAATGGTTAGTCCTTTAGTGATTTCTACCTCATTTACGGACAAAAACAACCGTAATCTGAATCGAAGCCTGATGAGCCAATTGCGTGGTGCTCTGGATACTTGTGACCTAAGAGAAATCAACTTGCAGAATCGCAAAATCACCTGGTCAAATGCGGTGCAACCCCACCATGGAGAAATTAGACTGTGTCTTCTGCAATGCTGAATGGGACACCAATTTTGACATACATGGCCTTTTCTCACTATCAACAATGCTTTCAGATCACTGCCCAATATTACTATCCAACAAAAATGGGCCTCGCCATCCGCGCTCCTTCAAGTTTGAAAACTTTTGGATCAAACTCCCAGGCTTCCATGATATTGTAGCCGCTGCCTGGAACAAACACTCAGGCCATCAAGAACCTTTTCACACATTGTACCAAAAATTGGGAGACGTAGCCACAGCTTTAAGGAAGCGGAGCACCTCCATTATCTCAGATGCTAAAATGCAGCTTCATATGGCACTCGAAGTAATCCTTCATTTTGATGTGGCCCAGGGGCACTATCAACTATCTGATGCAGAGTTGGAGCTTTGGAGAAATCTTAAGAGTCGAGTAATTGGGCTTGTGGCGGTTGAGAGAGCTCGCAAAAAGGCAAACTTCGAGAATAACCAACCTCAAGCTTGGGGATGCAAATACGTGGTTTTTCCATCAAAAGGTGAATGCCAGAAGGAGAAACAATTACATACAGCAACTAAAAAAACAAGCAGGATGGGTAGTAACACATGAGAAAAAGGAAGCAGTGGTTCAGGAGCACTTTAGAGACATGATGAAAAGGTCACAACCAAAACAAGCTGAATTCAATTGGGATGAACGGGCACTTATGCAACATGACCTCAGCGGCATAGATGCACCATTCACAGAAGTGGAATTGAGGAACACAATCAACCAAATTCCATCAGAAAAGGCTCTAGGCCTTGATGGCTTCACAGGGGCCTTTTTCAAAGCATGCTGGGACATCATCAAGGCTGACATAATGGTGGAAGCAAACTCTTTTCATTCCCTTAGGACCTCTAGCCTGCAGCTCATCAATTCAGCCAATATTGTTCTCCTACCAAAGAAAGAGGAGGCCATCGAGATCACTGATTTCCGCCCAATTAGTCTGATCCACCCCTTCATGAAGCTAATAGCCAAGAACCTTGCATTACAACTCAACCCACACATGAATGACATATTCTCAATCAATCAAAGTGCCTTTATCAAAGCACGTAGCATCCATGACAATTTCATGGATGTGTGCAACACAATAAGGAAACTACATAAAACCAAGGCTTTAACTTTGTTCCTCAAGTTAGACATTGCAAAAGCCTTCAACTGGGTGCAATGGGACTACTTGCTTGAGCTGCTCAAGCGCCTCGGCTTTCCACTGCTTTGGTGTGAGATGATCGCCTCGCTGCTATCAACTTCCTATTCTCGAGTCCTACTGAATGGACTCCCAACACAGCCAATCCGTCATGGCTGAGGTTTAAGACAAGGCGACCCTCTCTCACCATTGTTGTTTGTCATTGCAAATGATCGAAAACTAATCAACATAGCAACCAACAAGGGGATTTTCAGCAAACTGAGGGGCCGAGCACCAGCCCTTCGGATTTCAATGTAAGCTGACGATGCTGCATTTCCTCAATCAGGTCGAGGAGGAGGCATCGGCCCTAGCATACCTGATCAACCTTTTTGGTCAAGCAACTGGGCTTGTGACAAATTTTCAAAAATCCATAGTGGTCCCAATACGATGTTCCACTTCAATCACATTGTTGGGAAGTAAATCTCAGAGAGACTTGTACTCAACAAATTGAATGGGAAAAACACTCGCGATGTCTTGAAAATCATCCTCCCTTTTACATCGGGGTAGGGCTCCCCTTTTATAGTGACTCGGAGGTCATTTTACATACCGTGAATGCCCTTTTTCACCTACTACATTCCTAAAATATGCTGTACATAAAGGTCTTTGTAGTAGCATGTACAAATTGAACTCCCCTATAGAGTCATGCATTTCACACCTCCTTATAGTCATGCTTCTCATGCCTCCTTGTAGTCATGCTTCTTATGCCTCCTTGTAGTCATGCTTCTCACGCCTTCGAACCCTTAACCTCGAGGCTTCTTCTTTTTGTTTAAGTATTCAGCTTCGCAACCTTAGCTTCGCGTTTAGGAAACTCCTTAGCCTAATGTCCATATCCTCGACGTGCACAACTCAGTCCTGACCCTGAATAGAAAACACAACGAAAGACTCGGTGCTTAAGATTAGCTTCGAGCGTTTGAGGGTAAGTCAATTTACATCTTAGCCATCATCAAATAAACTTTAGCCTCAAAGTTGAAATGACAAATAAGATACAAGGTTAACGCAGTTCATACACTTGTTTACAACCTGCGAGGTTAAGAGAGTTTTGTCCTTTGATCTTGATCTTGTGAGGTTAACTAGTTTTTACCGATGAAACTGGCTCGAGGTTGACCGGTTTTTCGGCGATCCCCAACAGTCACCCTTGAGCGTCGAGGGAGAAATGAGCCAACGGTTACCTTTTGCGTCCAACGTGTTGACTTCCAGTTGGTTGACGGTTCATTTTTAGCTTGAGGTTCAAGACGCCCATTCGCACCCGCTGGCATGCCTACAAAACGCGGGGGGTGCAGGTCGCTTTCAAATTGCCCTCGCGTTCGGCTGCTACTGTGTGCATCGTTAACTGAGTGCTTTGAGATTCTTGCTTGCTTTGTTGTTCTCCTTGAGTTTCAAGGCCTCGAAGGTACTGTTACTATTAAAATTTCTCGTTCTTGCTTAACTTCATTTTCTTTTGTACTTTTCAGCTGGCTCGTATTATGCAAACGGCGAGGTTGATTTCTACCGAAGAACAAGCGAAACAAACGAGGCTACGCAGGGACGTTGCTGAGGGACAGGAGTAGGACGAGGATGTTGAGATTTTGGTTTCTTTTGATATTGAAAGTGGTGAGGAGCTCAAACATGGAAGCTGAACCATCGGAGATGATGGCTGGCAAGGAAGAATATACTTTTACCCTACGCTTTGGGAAGTCACTGGCCTCGTAGAACACTATGGACTTCTATGTTAGCAAAGGATATTTCCCTGAGGGTGCTGCTAGGCCTCCTGGTGATGACTTGGTGCCGACACCACAGATTAGCGAGGCGGTTGTATTTAGGGATTTTTTTACTATCGGCCTGAGGTTTGCTTGTGACAAGACACTGCCTAGGATTCTGGAAAGATACAGCTCCAAGCTTCACCAACTAACCCTGAACTCTTTTGTTGCACTTTCTAAGTTCTACTGGGTTTAGCGTATCTTCGGCGGTGCAATTGATGTTGATGGGTTTGCGAGGCTATTCGAGCTTCATATTAAGAAGAAGAGAGTAGAGTTTGATGATGAGGATGGGGTTTTTGAAATGCAATTTGGTTGTTGTACATTCATAACTCGAACAAAGAATGAGAACAAGAAGATTACTAGGGTCGAGCTCTCCTTGGCAAGAACAGATGCGATGATGACTGGTTCAACTATTAGTTTTACATTAAGGTTTTGTCTCCGGCCCATCCCGAAGCTACGAGCAAGTCTCCTTCGAACGAAATGCAACTTGAGGTTATTATTGCCCCTCCACGCCCCGAAGCCAAATCTCCTATGACAGATGTTCCACCCAAGGCTACCGCCGATGAGAAAACAGATAAGCCTGATCCTGTGCCTGTTGAACCAGGTAAAAATGTTGCCAAATTTTTGCCTAAGTTAGGCCTTGTTGATTCCAGCGGCGCTTCGGCTAAGTTTTTGAAGGAATTACAAAATACTATTGGCGCAGCTGGAGACGCGTACAGTGAACCCGCGCTGCTTCTTAGGGTGGAACCTTTTGCTGAGGGCTCCCGTCTGCCTCCGTCCGTTGCTAGCTACAACAAGGCATTCGATACTAATATTAAAAAGAAGCTATTGTCTATCCACGTGCCTAGGTCAAGTGAGGATGATGACCCTTTCAATCCACCATTTCTATGGGGTACTGAGGATTCACTCAGCGCTGTAGACGAGGTAGCAAAGGCAGCCTTGGGGGAAGCTTCTGGTGGCAAAGACTAGGTTCGTGTGGAGGAACCCAAAGAAAAACCGTTGCAACGGGTCCACATATTTCCACAATCTCGTAAGGGCCAATGTAACGGGGAGCCAATTTCCCCTTCACTCCAAACCGTTGTACACCTTTAGTCGGGGAGACTCGGAGGTATACATGATCACCAATATCGAACTGCAAGGGTCTCCTCCTTTTATCGGAGTAACTTTTCTGCCGTGATTGAGAGGCTTTTAGATGTGCCTGAATCACTCTTACTTGTTCTTCGGCTTCCATCACCAAGTCGGGTCCGTAGATTCTTCTCTCTCTGGCTTGTGACCAACTCAAAGGGGTTCGACACCTTCTACCATACAAAGCCTCGAAGGGTGCCATTTTTAAGCTAGACTGGTAGCTATTGTTGTAAGAAAACTCTACCAGGGGTAAACATTTATCCCAGTTCTTGTCAAAGTGTATGACGCAAGCACGTAGCATGTCTTCTAGGATTTGATTTACTCTTTCTGTTTGACCATCGGTTTGAGGGTGGTAGGTGGAGCTACAAATTAACTTGGTGCCAGGTGACGATTGCAGTTGTTTCCAAAAACGTGCCACAAACTAAGCACCTCGATCGGAGATGATCGTCTTCGGAACACCATGCAAAGAGACAATACGATCCAGGTATAACGCTGCATATTTCCGGGTTGTATGGGTAGTGTGAACGGGAAGGAAGTGTGCCGTCTTAGTGAGGCGATCCACTATAACCCAAATAGAATCATGGCGCTGGGAGGTAACGGGTAATCCCACAATGAAATCCATGCTGATATCTTCCCATTTCCAAAATGGAATAGGTAGTGGTTGCAAGGTACTTGCTACCTTCAAGTGACTTGCCTTGACACGTTGACACGTGTCGCACTCCAAGACATAGCGTGCAATTTCCGGTTTCCTTCCACTCCACCAAAAAGTTTGATGGAGGTCATGATACATCTTATTGCTACCAGGATGAATCGAGAATTTGGAGAGATGTGCTTCATCCAAGATTTGCTTTCTAAGATTGGGGTTAGCTGGGACAACAAGTCGGTTCTCATAGTACACTCTCCCATTTTCATCCTGTCGGAAATGTTTGTACCCCTCATCCTTCTATGCAACTTTCCCCTTAATTAGCTTTATTTCTTCATCTTCTAATTGTGCCAGCCCAATTTGGTCTTCCAATGTCGATTCAACGGAAACATGACCGAGGGTGCCATGGGAAATAATTTCCAAACTAAGTTTTTCCATCTCATGACATAGGGTTTCTGTGAAGTTGGTGGCCGACAGACAATTGCAATGGACCTTGCGGCTAAGAGCATCTGCTACTATGTTGGCTTTGCTGGGGTGATAATGCACTTCCAAATCATAATCCTTGATTAGTTCTAACCATCTTCTTTGGTGCATGTTAAGGTCTGCTTGAGTAAAGATGTACTTGAGGCTCTTGTGATCGGTGTAGATATTGCAATGAGTGCCTATCAAATAGTGTCTCCATATTTTTAAAGCATGAATCACCGCTGCCAACTCGAGATCATGTGTAGGGTAGTTCAATTCATGAGGCCGTAACGCTCGTGAGGCATAGGCAAGGACTCAGTTGTCCTGCATAAGAACACATCCAAGTCCAGTGCCAGAGGCGTCACAACAAACATGAAATGGCTTAGTAGTGTCAGGTTGAGCTAAGACTGGGGCAGAAGTCAAGAGTCTTCTCAGGGTGTGGAAGGCTTCTTCACATTTATCACTCCACATGAACTTGGCTCCTTTCTTTAACAACTCTGTCATAGGCTTAGCAATTTTTGAGAAATCCGGGATGAATCGCTGATAATAGCCTGCTAGACCTAGAAAACTTCGGATTTGATGAACCGAAGTGGGTGGCTTCCAATCCATGACCTCTTGCACTTTTGCTGGGGTCAACTGTGAGAGGCAGACAAATCGATTCGAATTTCTTAACCATGCATGGTGAACCTAATCTCACGACATCCGCGCACCACAAAGGGTCGCTTCACTTGTCGGCCGTCCCCATCAATTCCCAGGCGCGTGTCAGGTCCAAACCGCCTTTGGCATGCAATGCTCCACAATCCCGGTCTCTACTGTACTGTGACCGCACTTGCACCCACATGATGCACCATGGGAACTACGTTCCAAGGACAGCAATGGTATAAGCCACTTGCCGATTCAATCAGGTGCTAGGCTTCCCCATCCCATACTAGGTATGAGATTAGTACTTTCAAACACTTGATCATGAACACTATCACTTTTTAACCTTAATCCAATTTCATGTAGATAGACGGGACAATCCACCAACCACCAAAATAGTTCACAGAGCCCTACCTCGTCCATCGTCCTTATAGTTCTAGCATAAGTAAAGCAATCAACTCCTATAACTCGCGAGTGACAGGAAATCAATCGACTTTTACTGAGTCTTGTTTAGCAAAGCAACTACTCGACCTATCATACTAGTGTTCAGATCAAAGGGAAACTAAGTCATGCATCTACGGTTTCAATCAACTCCTAGAACGTAAATGCACACACATAACAACAGAAGGCATGCGCAAGTTTAGAAAAACTGGGTTATGCTCCGAGGCTTGCCTTCAAGCGGAGCGGTAACGATCTGGTCTTCGGTGTGCTCGAGCTCAGCTCCTGCAGGTGGCGGCTCAGCTACGACTTCTTCTTCAGGCACCGGGCGCAGCTCGTACGTGTTGTCTGCGAGGTTCAGCTCTACACGAAATGCAATGCAAGGGTAAAACACTTAGACGGTGATTTCAACAATATTTGCAAGGACTTAAACCCAAAACTATAGCAAAACAACAAGGAAAGGTGCAAAACCTACTTCATTGGATTCTACTAAGAACGAGGATTCCAACCAAAGTAATTTCACATTTTTCCAATTTTTCCTCGATTTAAGATGTAATTTCCAAGTTTCTATCGATTTAAATCAAGATAAAAGAGTCGGATAAGGGAAAACTTACAATTTGACCCTTAGACTTAAGGAATAACTGTACCGGGATTCCCAGAATTAAACACAGAGAAGTTCTCAAAATTTTACACAGATACCCTTGGTCAAACGAAAAAGACACAACCGAGCCCTCAGGCGAGGCGGACAACACTCGGGCGAGGCGGACGGCACTCGGGCGAGTCGGGTGAGGCGGACAGCACTCGGGCGAGGCGGACAGGGTCCGGTCGCTTCTGTGGACGATTTAGGGTCGGGAAGAGCTGGAAAGGGGTTGGCATCTCACCTCCGGTCCTACTGACGAGGTCTCGAGGTCAGGAAGAAACAAGCCAAGAAGGAACGGGGAACGACGGCGTTTCGGCAGCGGTGGTGCTTCTGGTGGACAATAAGCAAGCTCTAGAGCTGCGCGAAAGGATGGCAAAGCGGCTGGTGGGGTCGGCAAGGCGCGGGGTTGGGCAGAAAGGGGAGCTCCACGATGAGCTCAGGCGGCGGCGGTTGAGCGCGAAGCAGAGGAGTGTGCGGCGGCGGAACTTGAGCAAGTGGTGGTGAAGGGAACTCCGGTAAGAGGCTTCAGTACCCCTTTTATAGATGTGTGGAAGTGCTCGGAGGAAGGAAATGAGCTTGAGCAGGCGCGAGGATAAGATCGAGGGCGAAGAAGTGCTCTGTCGTGGTGGCGATTGGTTGGTGCCTCCATTGGCGAGCTCGGATGCAATCTTGCCCTGGTTGGGAAGCAAGGATTTGGGGCTGGGGGCAAAGCGGGTTTGCTGGGCACGCGGATCTGCTAGGTTTGCGTGCATGTGTGGTCGCATCCATTAATGGCAGCGGCGCCATTGGCGGACAAGAGGGAGGGAAAGGCACTGCAAGCGAGGTGACTGTCGGTGTTTCAGACCAGCAACCCGCCTAGGGGGTACCCTAGGTGGTCTTTTATGCGGTAAGGGTCGTCGAGAATCAAGGAATCAATGGTGATGCAAGGAACACGATTTAGACAGGTTCGGGCCGCTAGATCGCGTAATACCCTACGTCCTGTGTGTTGGTTTGTATTTGATGAACCGGAGTTGTTCTTGTGTGTCGAGGTGTGTCCTTTTGAGGGGGGTCCCTGCCCGCCCTTATATACATGGGAGGGCAGGGTTACAATTCTGAGTCCTAGTCGGGTACTATTACAGAGTTCTACTCGGTAATGGCCCGCGTAGTTTTCCATAAACATACTTGACTAGTCCGAGTAGGATACGCCCATCCTTGTTCTAATCTTGTCCGAGTTCATCCCTTGGTAGGCCGTCCAAGGCCTACTCGTGGACCTGGGGTGTATGCCCGACAAGCCCCCGAGTACTTTGTAGTCGTGTACCATAGTCTTGGGCGCTGCAGGCACTATCCGAGTAGCTAGTCGTAGAGGTTGCAGACTGAAGTGCCCGAGTACTGTCGCGTGGCTGGAAGGTACTCCTTTTGCTCCTTCGAGTTGTTTCCGTCCTGAGTAATTTTATATGGTAGTGCGATGTCAATCGCACTCCATATGGAGTAGCCCCCGAGCCTTAGGTTGAGTCGAAGAGTCAGGCTTAGGGTCAAACCAGCTTTTGTCCATTTTACCCTTGGAGATCTTGGGAAAAAAGAAAAAACTGACCAACGGGTACGGTACCTGCAGCCCCCGAGCACTTGGGCGATCTTTGTCGTTGAAGTGGTCAGCAGTCCGTTGAAAAGAGTAGCCGTTGAGTGTTAAAGGCGATTAATCTGCAATTAATCTGTCCGTTGCGCAATTGACGCATGGAAACCGGAGGTGGCGGAGATAAAACCGGAGGGCCCCCTTTCGGTTAGGTTTACCCCTTACAGTAATCAGATTTGTTTTTCTTCCTTCCCTGTGCCCCTGCTCCATGCTTGCGCCATCGCAATTGCCAAGTACCACCGCCGCCATTGCTCCCCTTTGAGAGAGATCCGAGAGTGAGTGCCTTTTGCTGAGGTTGAAATTGGCGGATGCGCACCAAGAAGATGGGCAAGAAACCCGAGAAGATCCAGGGCAAGGCTCCGGCGGTGGGCAAGGTGAAGTCCAAGAAGGGGAAAGAACTGGTGCTGCCGGCGCCGAAGGTAGGGCCGATGAATCAGACTGCGCCACCGCTGCCTGGAGTGACGTGGCAGCATTCGGTGATGAAGGAGGAGGCCATGCAAGCACTAGTCGATGCCAAGCTTCTACAGCCGAAGGAAATACTCGAGTGGTGCCCAGCTTTTCCAAATGCGTGGCAATTTGAGGAACATCCAGGTGAGATAGTGATGCTCGCACACTTTGTGGAGAGGGGGTTGGCAGTGCCCACCTCCGATTTCTTCAGAGGTATCCTCGAGTACTATAAACTTCAACTTGTTCATTTGAACCCTAATGGTGTACTGCATATGTCCATTTTCATACACCTCTGCGAAGTTTCTTTGGGAGTTCCTCCAAGCCTCGAGTTGTTTAGGAAGTTATTCCGCTGTAAGCCGCAGCCTAGTGTCCATAGGACAGAAGACTTTGGAGGCGCCGGGTTCCAACTCAGGAACTCAGGCGCATATATTGAGTATAATCTGACTGACTCCCATGGGAAGTGGAAAAAAAGGTGGTTCTACATCGGGAACTATGAACCTCGCTTGCCTGTGGTGACTGGTCACGCGCCCAAGCATGCAGAATACTGGGTGAGCGAACCTGAAGATACTCCCGAGCTGGATCACCTGATGCAGCAAATCACCGAGTTGAAGGCACTCGGGCTAACTGGGATTAACGTGGCGGCCAGCTTTCTGAAGAGAAGAGTTCAGCCGCTTCAAAAACGTGCTCACTCGGGAAGTGAGTACACAGGTCTTAAAGATCCATCGCGTATGTCCGATAAGGATATGTCCGATGATGATGTAAAGGCGCTGCTGGCCAAGTTTTTCAGGAACTACCAGGGAGTACCAGTAATCCCTGCGGCTCTGCGTCAGTATGACGCCTGGTATGAGCCAGAAGTGGTATGTATTTTGCACCTGACTTGTTCTCTTTTGACTTATGTGATATTTGTTGTTGATACCGACTTGTTGTTTGTAGTCTCGAGTTCTTGCCGGCTACTTGGCGCAGTCGGAAGAAGAGTCAGGAGCTGTTGCTGAGGAGTCGGAGGACGAGCCTTCTCCTCCTGTCAAGAGACGCAGAGTAGTCCGCAAGATGTCTGCGGCTAAGTCTGCTTCAACCCCTAAGAAGTCTCGGGGTACCAAGGTATGTAGTTGTGAACGTATCTGTAGCTGATGACTTTGAACTTGCTATTGATGCGACGAATTTTGTCTTGTTCGTAAAGGCTGTAGATACGATGCTTGGTGGTGATGAGGCTGCTTCTGAAGAAGTAGTTGTATCCGACCCAGATGTCGGTGATGTATCAGTTGATATGGTGCCGGAGAAGGTGCCATTAACAGAAACTGGAGTAGCCCCCGAGCTATCCACGCCGACTCCATCGGCTGCCATGCCGCCCGTTGCTGACCAGGCGGTCCTGGGGTTACCTACTGAATCAGCGGGTGTTGTAAAGGAAGTCTCGCCAATACTCGCTACTGGTTCGTTACTGTCCGGTGTGATCGCCAGTGGTAAGTGTTCTGCCCCGGCTGGATTCGTTGATCCGAGTGGATTTGTAGTCTTGACCTTTGCTTTAAAGGTCTTGGCGAGAAAATGATGCCAGCGGCTGCTCCTGCGGCGCCAATTACTCTGCCACCTGTTGTCGAGAAGAAACATGTGCGACTTCCGCCACGTTCGACTCGGTGAGCTTACTTTACTCGGTGTATACCTTTAAGTCATTTTGAAGTTGTCTAATGACTTGTCTTGATGCAGGTATGCGGAAGAAACTATCCCAGTGGAGGTAGGGGTAGGGTCGGATCCCCCGACTATACTATCTGCTCCTTTTGAGGATTTAATCGTTGAGGAGGTGCCCGGAGTTGACGCCGGTCGTCTTGGAGCTACCATGTCAATGCTTCAAGATGTCATCCGTTCAGCGGAAGTTCCCGCCGCTGCATCGGGTTCCGGAAGTGCTGCCTTATCCACATTTACTGGCGGATCACTGGCCGTAGTGAATGTTGACAAAACCAAAGAAGCAACTGCTCTAGGTATGTTTATGTAGTCTTGTTATTGTAGTCGTAGCAGGCGGTTGACTGACGATAAATGATGTAGGTGCCATTTTGGGTACAACTCCTCATCTTGCGGAAAGTACTCAAAGACCGGTGGTTACCCTGCCATCCAACTTGGAGTTCCAAAAGGCCATCGATGTTTTCCGGAGCTTCCAAGTAAATTTCCTTGTTGAGTTGTTGCATAACCCGAGTAGTTGTGAGGCTTGAAACTCACCACTCCATACTCTGACTTTTTCAGGAACGAAGTCATCAACTGGAGCAGGAATGTGCCCGACTGATAGAAGCTCTGAGGGTTCATGAAGTTGGGGCAAAGTCTTTTGCCGTGGAACGCACGGATCACGCGGTTCTGCAGCAAAAACTGGAGAGCTGCTACAAGTCGCTGAACAAGAAGTATCAAGGTAAGCATTTGGCCTACTCTAGGTGTGTCCAACTGTAGTTGGCTGTGGTTTGAGTTTTTTATCTTGTAGAGCTCAAAAAGCAAGAGGCGGCTGCAAGGAGCCAAGTTCTCGACTGGAGAAACGTGCACGACCGAGTGGCGGATGAAGCCGAACATCTTTGGGCTACGCTGACGGAAGCACAGGCTGCTTGCAAACATCAGCGGGATCGAAAGATGCAAAATGGCGTGATGCTTGCCATGGCCATGGTGGCATGCAGAGATCATGCCCAGACCATGGGAAGACTTTAGGGCTAACTCCAGGAGCTAACTGTAGCAGCTGAAGACTTGGTGAATACCATAGCCCCCGTGGAAGAAGGCGCAGGGCTGCAATCACTAGTCAAGCGATTGAAGGCTGCCCCGAGTAGAGTGGCGGGACTCTGCAAAACTATTTGCAAATAGGTCCTTGCAGTTGTGAAGTCCTACTATCCGAGGGCAGACTTGGCGGCAGCTGGTGATGGCGTGGCTTGCAACTGCAGAGAAGAAGCATATGCGCAGTACCTCAAGGAGGCGGAGCCTATTGCATCGAAGATGTCGGAGTTTGTCTCTTTAAAAGAGCCTTGAGCTTTGTATGTACTCTTGTATTTGTGTCGAGTACTTTGAACGATACTTTTGATAAATGAATACTTGGCCATTGGACTTGTTACTTGAAGTTTGTTGTCTTAAGAGTAGTTTCACTCCATCTTGTCCGACCCAAAGTGCTGGAGTCGGCTGGGCTTGACCCTCTAGGGGACGAGCTCCGTCTCGCCCGACCCTGAGTCTTGGGGTCGGCTAAGCCTGACCCCTTCGAGGGTGGAAACTCCGCTTCGCCCGACCTCAAGGGAAAACCCCGCTTCACCCGACCCTGAGTCCTGGGGTCGGATGTGCCCGACCCCTGAGCAAAGGGTCGGAGTAGTCCAAGCCCCCGAGATAATGGTGAGAGCGTAGGCCACGATTGGCTTGTAGTAGTTCCGAGTGTCGAGTAGTCGTAATTTTGTTGAGTACTCGTCTTTTGAGGGACACGGGTGTACTGTACTCCTTTGTCCTTTGTGGATGCACGGGTGTACTGTACTCTTTTGTCCGTTGTGGAATAAGTACCGTCACATGGGCAGAGTCAAGAGTTGTCAGACTCATTGATCACGGGTGCATAGTAACTCTTGGGCAGGTGGTAGTTGTGGCTTTCGGCTATAAATAGAGCCATCTGGTGAGCAAACCAACTCAAGTTCCTGATCAGCGATGGACTGCCTTCGGTTACTTCTGTTTGAGTGTAGAGAGCCGTCAGAAAGTGCACCAGTGCTAGAAGATTCCTCGTAGATTGAGGCCACCTTCCCTCCACAGACTCCTGCGCTCGTAGGGATAGCCGCAATGCTAGAAGAATCCTCATAGGAGGTTTCGTCGCACACCTCATCTTGCAGCTCGTGATCCAGTGGAGTACACACTGGAACTCGCGAGTGATGGGTGATGAGTACCGTGGTCTTTATCCCGCTCTCTGAGAGGTGGAGGTGTGGTCGTAGAGTAGATTGGCTCCGCAAGGCTAGCAAAAGAGCAGCCTTGGTTCCCTCTAGGCGCGTCGTGCCGGATTCATCGTTGCCACTGTCAAGGTAGTGGCAATGCTGGAGTTCTTGGTGTTACCTTGGGTAGAGGACCTGGATATGGCTGCGTTTTGCGCAGCTTCCTTGCGTGTGGGCCCTTCCCCTTGTGGTCGGCGGACCTGAGTGGCCTTGTGATATAGTAAAAGCCTGAGGCTTAAATGCAGCTCGCCAGTAGGCAGTTGCTTGTAGTCTTTGTGTATTCCGAGTACTTGTACTCGTATGTAACTTGATGTATCCTTGTTTCAGTAAAGAAATATTGATATGGAGATTTTGTACCAGGGCAGTGATCCTTGTTGAGTTGATAACTCTTGTCAAAGCTAAGGTATCTTGAAGTCGATAGTCGGGAAGTTAGCCCGAGTAATAATCATGAGTTATTGCCTTGGAGTGATTACTCGGATGCCACTATGGGTAATAGCGACAGAGATGTTCTATATTCCAGGAGTTTGGTACTTGTTCTCCGGAGAGCTCTTGGAGTCTGTAAGATCCGGGTCCCGTAACCTTTGATACAATGTAAGGACCTTCCCACGGTGAATTGAGTTTATGCAATCCTGACGTGTCTTGGATACGCTTAAGGACCATATCGCCCGAGTTGAAGGATCTTTCCTTGACGTTGCGGTCGTGGTAACACCTTAAACCGTCAAGGTATCTGGCAGATTGCACTAGTGCCGCGCATCTTGTTTCTTCTAGACTGTCTATATCTGTTCGCCGTGTTTCTGTTGCCAGTTCTTCGTCGTATTGTTCAACGGATGGTGATTGCCACATGATGTTAGCGGGTAGTATGGCTTCCGAGCCATATACTAGGAAATAGGGTGATAGCCCCGTAGTCTTGCACGGTTGGGTATGGAGGCCCCACAAAGCATTTGGTAACTCTTTGAGCCATTTGCCACCTCAGGTGTTGCCAACGTCATGTAGTCTTTTTTTCAGGGCATCGAGTATCATGCCATTAGCACGCTCGACTTGTCCGTTGGCTCGCGGGTGAGTGACCGAGACATAACGGACGTCGATGCCGCTGTTCTCGCAATATTCCCAAAAGTCGTGATTATTGAAGTTTGACCCTAGGTCTGTGATAATCCTGTTGGGAAAACCGTAGTGGTGTACGATTTCATCCAAGAAGTCAAGGACCCGGTCTGCCTTGGGGCAAGTGACCGGTTTGACCTCGATCCATTTGGTGAATTTATCGATTGCCACGAGTACTCTGTTGAATCCTCCTTGCGCAGTTGGTAACGGACCTATCATGTTGAGCCCCCAGCAGGCAAACGGCCATGTTGGAGGTATTGTGACTAGCTTGTAGGCCGGTACATGTTGCTGTTTTGTGAAGAATTGACAACCTTTGCATTTCTGAACTAGTTGTTTGGCGTCAGCCAGAGCCATTGGCCAGTAGAAGCCTGCTCTGAAAGCCTTGCCAACGAGTGTCCTCAAGGAGGCATGGTTGCCACAGATTCCTCTGTGAATCTCTTCTAGGATTTCTTGGCCATCTTCTCTGGTGACGCACTTCATGAGTACTCCAGATGATGCACCTTTCCTGTAGAGCTTGTCTCCGACTAGAACATAATTTTTTACTCGCCGGGAGGTTTGCTCAGCTTTATTTTTGTCGGATGGTAGCTGGTGATCTTTGATGTAGTCGATGAAGGGTGTCCTCCGGTCGACTTCTATCATCATGATTTCACGAGAGACGTCAGTAGTCGGGATTGCTAGCGCTGTGACTTGGTTGGATATGGACGACTTGCGCAGTTCGTGTACAAAGATTCCTGCTGGAACCTCTACGCGAGTAGAGCCCATTTTGGATAAGACATCGGTGGCAACGTTGTTGTCGCGGACGATGTGATGAAATTCCAAGCCAGAGAACTTGGTTTCCAGTTTGCGGACTTCTTTGCAATAAGCGTCCATGTTGTCCTTGTTCCGATCCCACTCGTCATTGACTTGGTTTATAACGACTAGAGAGTCACCGTACACCAGTAGTCGTTTGATGCCGAGGGAGATTGCGAGGCGAAGGTCGTGTAGCAGTGCTTCGTACTCGGCTTAGTTATTAGATGCTTCCCAGAATATTTGCAGCACATACTTGAGCTGGTCTCCCTTGGGGGAGATGAGTAATACGCCTGCGCCGGCTCCTTCAAGTTTAAGGGATCCGTCGAAGTACATTACCCAATGTTCTGGTCGTTCGACTGGTGTCGGAACTTGATTTTCAGTCCATTCAGCTATGAAGTCGACCAAAGCCTGGGACTTGATGGTTGTCCTTGGCTTGAAGTTCAACGTGAGAGCTCCGAGTTCAACTGCCCATTTGGAGATTCTACCCGTGGCATCTCTGTTGTGGAGAATTTCGCCGAGCGGGAAGTCGGAGATGACTGTGATGTTGTGCTCTTGGAAGTAATGGCGCAGCTTCTGGGAGGTGAGCAAAATAGCGTATAAGAGCTTTTGTATCGGTGAATACCGAGTTTTGGAGTCCGAGAGTACTTCGCTGACGAAGTAGACAGGTCGTTGGACCTTGTAAGCGTGGCTCGGTTCAGACCGTTCGACTACTATTGCCGTGCTGACGACATGAGTAGTAGCTGAGATGTATAGGAGCAAGTCTTCGTTCAGAGAAGGAGCGGTGAGTACAGGAGGCTTTGACAAAAAGTCTTTGAGTTGTGTTAGTGCCTCATCTGCCTCTTCCGCCCATTTGAACTTGTCCTGGCGTTTGAGAAGCTTGAAGAAGGGTAATCCCCGTTCTCCAAGTCTCGAGATAAATCGGTTGAGAGCGGCCATGCAGCCTGTGAGTTTCTGCACATCCTTAATGCTGGCTGGTGCCTACATGTTTGTGATGGCAGATATTTTTTCCAGGTTGGCCTCAATGCCACGATGGCTAATGATGAACCCGAGTAGCTTACCGGAAGGTACTCCAAAGACGCACTTAGTAGGATTGAGTTTCCATCGGAAAGCGTGGAGACTAGAGAAAGTTTCCTCCAAGTCAGCAATGAGTTCCTCCCGGTTTCTTCTTTTGACGACGACGTCGTCGACATAAGCTTCGACATTGCGGTGAAGTTGCCTTTCGAAACACATCTGTATGGCCCTTTGATAAGTTGCTCCTGCATTTTTTAGTCCGAAGGACATTGTTTTGTAGCAGAAAGCTCCGAAGGGCGTGATGAACGCTGTTTTGGCTTGATCTTCTTCTTTGAGGCTTATCTGGTGATAGCCAGAGTAGCAGTCGAGAAAGCATAGCAAAGCGCACCCCGCGGTGGAGTCAACCACCTGATCGATCATGGGTAGACATAATGTGGTATGGCCCATGAACTTGGCGAGTGCTGGCCGTCCGAGTATAGCATGGTAAGATGTCTCGAAGTCTGCGACTTCGAATCTGATGTACTCGGTACGGTAATGTTCTTTAGTGCCGAAGGTGACTTGAAGAACAACTTGTCCTAGTCGTATAGCCGCATTTCCAGGTACGATGCCGTAGAAAGGTGAATCTGTTGGGGTAAGCATTTCAGTAACGTCGAGGCACATCTTCCTTAATGTCTTGGTGAAGATAACATTGAGGCCGCTTCCACCGTCGATGAGTACTTTGGTTAACTTTGATCCTGCCACAACTGGAACTAGGACTAGTGGGAAACTGCCTGGTTCTGAAAATTTTGTCCATTGATCTTTTTTGCTGAAAGAAATTGGAACATATGACCATTTTAATGGTGTAGGATCCGTTGGTTCGATGGCCATGATCTCCCTGAGTACGAGTTTGTTGGCTCGCTTGGATGCAGTACCTGGGATACCGCCGAAAATGACATTGACGGTTTTTGAAGCTGTCTGGAAGTCGCCTTCTTCATCTTCGTCGTTGCGGGCTTTATTCTTACCCTTATCTCTATTCTTGGTGTACTCTTCAGGGGGTGGTGGTGCGGGTAAGTCTTGCATGACTCGACGCATGCTGTAGCAGTCTATCGCCGAGTGCTTGCTAGTCGGATGCCATGGGCACTGCTTTTTGAGTAGCTCAGTGAAGGTTGGCCCTTCATCATTTCTGCGGTGTCCCTTTTTCCCGGAGTTGGTCATGGCGGCAATAGTGTTGTCGTGCTTCCTTTTGCGATTGTGGTTACTCGAATAGGTGTTCCGAGCCTCGTTATGCCGAGTTCTATCTGGGTCATTGTTGTGGTTGTTGTCGCGTTCGCGGTTACGGTGGGAGCTGAACCGTTCTTGCTCTTTGTCTTCTTCATCCGCCCACTGTTGCACCATGACTTTGAGTTCTTTGACATTAGCTAGTCGTCGGCGACCGAAGTCTTGGTATGTTCGTTGATCATAGAGTCTATTCTGGAAGCACTCAATGATGCCTGTTTCGGAGATGTCAACTATGGTAGCCTTCTTTTCGAAGAACCATCGCAGATAGTCACGTAGGGTCTCGCCTTCTTTTTGCTTGATTTGACTTAAGTCGATCTTGTTGCCTGGTCTAGCCATGGAGCTAGCGAAGTTGTTGGTGAAAGCCTTTGTCAAGTCTGCCCAAGAGTCAATGGACTTGGGTTTGAGTGACTCAAGCCAAGTCAGTGGTGCGGGTTCCATGCATATGGGGAAATGGATAGCCTTGGTATCGTTATTGCCCCCGGCTGATTGGACGGCTAGCGAGTAACATCGTAGCCATTGAATTGGGTCTTGCTTGCCATCATACTTGGTGATTCCGGTTGGCTTGAACTTATCGGGTAATTTTGTTTTCATTACCCGGTTTGTGAAAGCAGGAAAATGGTTGCAGTTGTCGACTTCCCATTCGCGCCGACTGTTGAGAATTTCTCGCAAATCACTGAAGTTGGACATTTCATGGTTCTTCCGAGTAGGACGGATGTTTTTAACCGAGTTGGTGCAGCTGACCTCACCAACATCCTTATGTCGAGCAGGGGCCTTATGCTTGCTTGGACCTTGGCTGTGTTGCCGAGGTTGGTTGACTGCGTTATCATTTCATGGGGCGGTGTTATTGTCTGCAGCTCCCCTGCTACCTTCTTGATGAGATGTGATACGAGGAACAGACGGGATTGGTGATTCTTTGTCAAGTAGCTTGTAAGCTTGCTCCACGACTTGTGCGATCAGTCCATTGCCGTGCTGCACGAGTTGAGCTGTGGCTGCGTTATCCTTATCCTGAGGCATCAATGTTGTTAAAAGGTTGATTGAGGCGATAGCCGCGAGTGGAGTATTGTGCTCCTAAGCCTGGACTGCGTTGAAAGCCCTTTCAAGATTTGTGATGGGAATATTTGTAGCCATCAACTGTCGTCGCTCGACTCGAGTAGCATTGCGCGCCCTTCTATGGTTGCGCTGCTCAGAGGTTTCATCATGAGGGGTGTCAGCTGTAGACTCATCTTAGGAGATGTTGTCGATTTGTGCTAATCACCTAGGGGTT
The DNA here is from genome assembly GCF_005286985.2 of Setaria viridis. Taxonomy (NCBI): domain Eukaryota; kingdom Viridiplantae; phylum Streptophyta; class Magnoliopsida; order Poales; family Poaceae; genus Setaria; species Setaria viridis. Next base: position 8,438,099 of record NC_048269.2, read on the forward strand.
CTGTTCTGGCTAGTACCCGGGTTGTTATTCTGAGTAATAACAAGTATCTCCCTGTCTGGGTAGTAGCTTCCGGAGCTTGATGTTGCAATCTCTGTGGAACTTTCCTCGCGGTTGGAAGTGAGTGGAACGCCTTCTTGATATGGGAGGTTGTCTATATGGGCGACAAGGCGTGAGTTGTAGTCACGGTCGAGAAGGGATGGTCGCAATCCCGGCCAGTGGACGAATCTGCCTTGTGATGTCGAAGTTATTACCAATCCTTGGGCTGGACCAGATAATGGTATCTCTGGTGAATAGGATGAGTCGAAGTTAACGTCTTCGTCATGCCCGAGTTCGAATCGGGTTCGAGTGAGAAAACCTTGGTGGACTTTGGTTGTGTTGTGGAGTCCATGCGGGAACCGCTTCGAAGTCGAAACCGATTTGGACACTGGCTGGGACTGACTAGTCCAAGGCGAGTCCAACCCTGAGTCCTGGGGTCGGCTGAGCCCGACCCTTTGGGGGAGTAGCTCCGCTTCGCCCGACCCCGAGGGGTGAAACTCCGCCTCACCCGACCCTGAGTCCTGGGGTCGGGTGCGCCCGACCCCTGAGCAGAGGGTTGAAGTAGTCCGAGGCAAAGTCGAATCCGACGCGTAGTCAAACTCGAACTCGTCGACTTTGAAATCTTGTTTTTTTCCGATCAGATTTTCTGGTTTCTTCTCTTGAACATCAACGATTTGGCGCCGAAACGAACCTGAGCCTTCGGCGACGCAAAGCTAGGATCCGAAAACGAAGGTGGCGCTGGCTTCGATGAAGAAAATGGGTCTGATGATGACCTTTGCCATTGAGTTCGCGCTGAGAAACTCGACGAGGCCCCCTACCTGGCGCGCCAGCTGTCGGTGTTTTAGACCGGCAACCCGTCTAGGGGGTACCCTAGGTGGTCTTTTATGCGGTAAGGGTCGTCGAGAATCAAGGAATCAATGGTGACGCAAGGAACACGATTTAGACAGGTTCGGGCCGCTAGATCGCGTAATACCCTACGTCCTGTGTGTTGGTTTGTATTTGATGAACCGGAGTTGTTCTTGTGTGTCGAGGTGTGTCCTTTTGAGGGGGGTCCCTGCCCGCCCTTATATACACCGGAGGGCAGGGTTACAAGTCTAAGTCCTAGTCGGGTACTATTACAGAGTTCTACTCGGTAATGGCCCGAGTAGTTTTCCATAAACATACTTGACTAGTCCGAGTAGGATACGCCCATCCTTGTTCTGATCTTGTCCGAGTATGTCCCTTGGTGGGCCGTCCAAGGCCTACTCGTGGACCTGGGGTGTATGCCCGACAATGACAGGACGAGCGGTGTGATGTGAGCATACACGGGACTAGCGGCTCTGCCGGTGCACGCTACTGGTGAGGCAGGGGAAGGAACTATCACTGCCTGCGCAGCGGTTGGTGGAGACGGAAGCGTCGTAGGACGCGCACGTGGGCAGCATTGCCGGGGCATGACGGGAGGGCCGGAAGACGTTGGGGCACGCGGTCGGGGATCCAAGTGGGGCAGATGCCTGCGGGTGGTGAGGCGGTACTGGCGCGGCAGCGGTAGGTTTTCGGTCGCAGAGTGGCCGGGGCGACGGTGGAGGTGCGGGCAGTGCGCCTAGCACGACCGGCGAGGCCTCGGGGGAGATGAGATGGGACAGAGTGGAGGACCGCGGGTCGTCGTTGCGCGCGATCCGGGAGCGAGGCGCATCAACCCATCCTGTCGCGGCCAACGACTGGGCGAGGCGGCGCTCGCTAGCGAGGTCACGCCACGCGGCGACAGCGCACGCGTGCTCTGGCGCTGTCTGACCGACGGATCCGCGAGATCCTTTGTCGGGCCCATCTTCAAGCCTCTGGATCTCTCGGTTTTCAACTACGCCACGTTGACTCCCTTTACAAGAGTTGTAGTACACAGACCAAGGTCCAACTATTGTAATTTGATCGAGTTCAAAAACATGGTGGATTTGGAGATTCAAAGCTCCAAAGTTTGGAGGAACGCCGGTTTCAGGACTTAGAGAGAAACAGCGGTTTGGCTGGTTTTCAAGGTTCGGGGCTGATTTGAGCTACAGATCTGGAAAGCTTCGGAGGTGAATTAGACCAAGGTCCAATTAGCAAAGTTGTTGTAGGAACATAGTTCTCCAACTTCTATAAAGGAGTTTCTTGATGTTCTGTTCAACTTTCCAAAGATAAACCCGCCCTAAGGCACCAGGTCGGGCTGATTTCCAGACTTAGCCGGAATTGCTAAAGGAGGCTGAGTTGACCAAACTAGGGGACTTTGACCTGGATTTGAAGGCTTTCAGGGTAGATTTCAAACTTGCTCCTTAAAACAAGGTTGTTAAGGTCCCGAAGCTCTAAAACTTTGGTATAGGGCTCAGCTCAAGATGACATTGGAAACCTCAAAATAGAGAGCCCCAAAGCTTGGACTTTAGTTGCCGAAGCTCTTCTTTAAGCACGAAGAACTTGCTCTTACAATTAAAACACCGGTTAAGTACCCAGGTTGTTACACCCCCCCCCCCCCCCGCCTCGCTAGTGGCGTGTCCCGGCAAAGCCGCTCGTCCCGTGCACGCTCGTGTCACAACGCTCGCCCTGTCACCTCGCCTGCCACGCTTGCCCGTCCCTCCTATCCGCCAATGGCACCGCCGCCATCAATGGCCGCGACAACACGCGCCTGCCCTTCTCCGGCCCACCGGCGAGCCACACGCCCCCGGTGCCTATAAAAGCCCCGCCGGCGCTCCCCTTCGCCTCCCTCACCGCTCCAGCCCATAGTCCAGAACCCTCACCGTGTGCCCAAGTTCAGTCGCCGCAAGCTCCTCTGCTTCGCGCTCACTTGCCGCCACCTGAACTCGCCGTGGAGTTCCCCCTTCCACCCGACCCGCGCCTTGCCGACACCCCCAGCTGCTTCGTCATCCTCTCGCGCAGCTCTAGAGCTTGCTTGTTGTCCACAAGCAGCACCACCGCCGCCGGAACACCGCCAAACCCCGCCGTTGCCCGAAGCTTTCTGCTGTTTCACCCCAGCTAAGCCTTCTCATCGCCTCCAATCGCTTCAAACCGAACCAAGGTGAGCGCGTAAGCCCTTCCGGCCACTCACCGTCCCTAGGCTGCCGGTGCATCGCAGGGATTTTGCCCGCCGCCGCCGCCCGTGCGCCCGAGGACCCTATTGCTTTTAGGAAACGTGAACTGAGGGCCTTAGTGTGAAAACCTAGGACCTTGACGTGATTAAACCCTAGACCTAGGGGCTAGTCCGCAAGTTTACCTCGGTTTAAATGTTTTAAACGGCAGAAATTGTGTTTAACTTTGGAAATTCACCAAAATTCGTAGAAAATTCAGAAAATGCCAAACCAATTTTGCTAGGCTCAGAATAAAGATTAGTTGTTAATAAAAATACTTTTGGCACATGTCACTGTTGGAATGAATATGATATGTTTTAATTCTTGTTTAAGCCATTTAAATCATAACAAATTAGAGAGCTATGATAAAAAGATGAAACCAACTCTCATGTTTGTTTCAAGCAGTAGAAACTAGGAAAAATGTTTTGGAGCTAGCTCAGGTGTACAACCCCCTGCTTTTGTTTTACAATGCGTTTAAAAGATTGTTTTCACCTTTTTGGCATAACAATTAATCTGGAGCTGAGAAAAATAAGAAACCTTCTGACTCAAATCAGTAGTATAACTCAAATTGTGGGAAAAATATGGAAACCACTAGAAGTAATTAGGTAAACCACTTTCCTGTTTACGGAAGAATAAATGGGGTAAATACACAGAAAACGTCACCTTTTCGCAAATAGTTAAATACCAGCTACCTTAAGGTAATAAAGGCTATATTGGAAGAGGTACAAAAGAATATTCAGAAATAGGATAACTTTCCGATCTAAAGCTTAACAAAGTGATGTTACTTATATGTACACAATCGCCATCAAACCGACCCTAGCCTATACCACACCCCACCTTCTTCATGTAAATAAAGAAAGTTCAGAATCTTGTCTAGGTGAATGTGGCCTACATAACTTGTTCTTCAACACTAATTTCTGTTTGCAATCTATGAAAAGTGGAGATGATGCATTGCATTTCACGTAGAGCTGAACCTCGCAGATGGAACCTACGAGCTTCATCCGGCGCCGGAAGACGGTGTCGTAGCTGAGCCGCCACCTGCAGGAGCTGAGCCCGAGCACACCGAAGACCAGTTCGCTACCGTCCCGCTTGAAGGCAAGCCCCGGAGCATAAATTCCTATCTTTAACTACTTGCAATATATTTGGTTGTTTGATTGTGCAATTACATTTTTAGGAATTGCTCGAAACTGTAGATGCATGAATTAGTTCCCTTTGATCTGAACACTAGTATGATAGGTCGAATAGTTGCAATGCTTAAATAGGACTCGATAAATGTTGAGTGATTTCCTGTCACTCGCGAGTTAAGGAGTTGATTGCTTTACTTATGCTGCAACTATAAAGACGATGGACGGGGTAGGGCTCTGTGAACTATTTTGGTGGTCGGTGGATTGCCCTGTCTGTCTACTTGAAATTGGACCAAGGTCGAGATGTGATTGAACCAGAACGTGAGCGGTTCGATCCACTATCTCTGGAATGAAGTTCCCTTGCGGCCGCATGTGGTGACAAGTGCGGTCATAGAACGGCAGAGGCCGAGTCTGTGGAGCCTTGTACCAAGGGAAGTGGGACTTACACGGTTCTGGGAACTGATGGGGACGGCGGACAAATGAAGCGACCCTTCATGGTGTGCAGATGTTGTGAGATTATGTTTGCCATGCATGGTTAAGAATTTCAAATCGATTCGTCTGTCTCTCACAATTTGGGACTACTTGATCGCTATGCTACACTGAGTAAGAATGGACTTGAGGATGAATTCAATACTACTGCTTGTCATTAATTTTCTGAGAAATGATGTCTGTCTAGTGTAGTTGCTAACATAGACAAGTAAATGAACTTAGAACCTGTGGCTAAAATATTAAAAGTAAAGACCTACTGTAGTCGCTTTTGGCAAAAGCAAACCCCAGAGCCAAAAAGCATGCATGTCTAGGTGTTGGTGGAGTAGTACCACCGGTCGGTTAAGTCTTGTTGAGCGTAGTCGCTCAGCCTTGTTGTGGCACATCTTTTCAGGTGATGTTGACGTCTCTGAGTTTGCTACAAGTGGCACTTGGCCTCCCCAGCTTCCTCCTTGGTGAACGGTCGAGTGGAATCCCTCCTCGGACGGCGAGGACAGGGACCATTGATGTCATGATCGGCCTCGTCGTGACGTCCGACATCGGCGCTGGTTTCCATTTGTTTATTTCTGCTGCTTAAGAACTCTGCAAACTATGTTTGAATTTTGAACCTGGTGTTGTAATAAATTAATGCACTTGTTTAATTTGGATGATCTGTTGTGTTCTCTAGAATCACTCACGTTCGTGTGAGCTATGCTTTCTCGGTCCTGTGGAGTGGTTTATCAGAGGAAATCCGACGGACTGCCGAGTTAACTTGATTAAAGCACATTTTCACGTGTCAGGTGGCTTAATTGTGCTTTAGTTAAGTTAATTAGAGCAGTTCCACCACAGCGGCGCATTGGGAGGTGGCAGGCGGTGCACAAGGCGACACTATGCGCCGGGATGCGCGGTGGTGTGGGGCCGGTGCGGGAGCAGCACAGGGCGGCGCTATGCTCGTCTGGTGTGCGGTGCGGAGACTAGGTGGTGGGCAACGCGCTGGCAGACGGGTGGTCGCGTGCGCGTGGGCGCGATGCCTACGTGCAGTGCGGCAGCGGGCAGGGCCGAGGCGCGCGACAGGGGTGCGATCTGGGCATGCCGTGTTGTGCGGAGCGCGAGGGGGGGCCAGGGCGCTGTCATGCACGGCAGGGACGCGGCGTGTGGTGGCGAGCGCAGGATGTGTGGCACAACGCACTGGGCGGGAGGCAGGCGTGCGCAGTTGGCCAGGGCACGGCAGGGTGCACGCACTAGTGGGCAAGTGGCACGGGGTGGGGGTCGGGTGTGGCGTGCGGCAAGGGGCGGCCGATGGTGTGCGTGGCCAAGAAAGAAAGGAGGAGAGGAATAAGGTTGGGAGGGAAAGAAAGAAAAAAGGAGAGAGCAAGAGAAAGGAAAAAGGGAAAGAAGAAAAAGAAAAGGAGATGGGGGTAAAAGTAAAAGGTAGAATTAAATTGTGAAGAGTTAAAGAGGTAGAGAGGGAGATGGTGGCAATTGTGGAAGCGGTCGCGGGCACGAGCGCGGCGGTCTTCCGACTGGCACACGACGTGACCCACGGAGAGGAAAAGGGAGAAAATGGAGGGTGGTTGGCTTGGTGCCGGGACGGCGGAATCGTCGGGAAGACGGGATTTGTGAGGTCAAGCGGTGAAAAGATTTTTTTTTAAAATGATTTTAGCGAGTGATTTAATTGGTGAATTTTTTCGGGACGTTACATTATCTTTCTTACATGTTGCCCTATTTTGACAAAGTATGAGAAATCCCTTTGTGGCTTTGAACCTGATGATCTGGCTAAGATAACGGCTACCCTCGGGTACAAGGTGCCGCTTTGGTAACTTTTGGCGACATCTTAGTTAGTTTATTAATTTTTTGTTTTCTTTTTTTTTTAGTTGTTATCGTTGCACTTCTCTTCTAGGCTGTGATTGCTAGCAAAGTTGTTGTTAAAAGGCTTATGGAGATAGAGAAAGATATGCTTAGCCGCAACACTAAGTTGATGGAGCTCGAGGTCGAGGTTGCGAGACTAAAGAAAGAGAACACCGCTTTGAACAACTTAAAGACTTCTCTCTCCGAAGCCAATGCTGAGCTACTGAAAAATAAGGATTTACTTGTGAAGACATGCAGCGACCTCGTTCTAGGGTAGAGAGTTTAGAGAAGAGCTCAGAGGACAATCTTGGTGTTCTGGAGAAACTTTGAAACACTATAGAACAGGATTCAACAACTATCTCATCCTTGAAGAAAGCATGTGTGACAAAACACAAAGCATGCGAGGAAAGAGGTACGGTGATCCAAACTGTTGGAAAGAACATCAAAGAACAAAAGATTTTTGTTGAAGAAGCGGAACACGTGTTAAATAGATTTTCAGATATCTACAAAGGATACAAGGCGGCTCTAGCAGAATTTGGGGCTGAACCTCTTCCTTTCCCCACTGACGACGATGCTAAGGAGATGCTCGACTGGATGGACCAGGAATTCAAGAGTCTGCCTAGTGTCATAACTGGAGCTAGCGATTATGCTGCTTCTTTTTGTATTAAGAGCATGCTTAAGCTTTTGGAGAAAGAGAGCTGCTCCGATTTTCTCAAGTTTGGGGCATGCAGCTATTGATTTCCCTTGGCTTTGGAGCTTGATGCACAGGAGAAGTCCAAGAACATTAGAATTTTAAAGATGAACTTCTATAAATAACTTTAGGCTGCTTCCAGGCATGAGCACGCGAGGCTAGTCGCCCAAGATCGTCTTGCGAAGGTTAGGTTTCTTTTATCTCTCTTTGTTATGGTTTTGCATTTGTTTTGGTTGCACTTTTGGCTTATCCTACTTTTCTTTTTATACAGGCCAAAGGGGAGGTCTCGAAGGCTGATGACGAGGGTGATGGCTCTAGACGCCTAGAAGAATAGTGCTCGAAGGATCGTTGTATAGGCTTTAGGCTTATGCTGTGAAACATTTGCGCCTATTTGCTTGGTTGTATACTGTGACATAATTACTGGTTGCTTAGCTTTTGATGTTTGAACAATGCTAAGTATCTCTGTTGATCGCCTTACTTTTGACCTTTGTGCTTTCATGAATTATTTTTACTCTGAGGTTGATTGTTCGCGAGATTTACTTGGATTTGTATCAAAACTTGTAGCATAAAGGAGCGAGCGGCGTGTTTCTTTAGAAAAAATGTCACCCCCTCCCCCACCTTGCTCATTTGTGCGGTAGTTTTGTTCCTCCGTGCGAGGTTGCTAGGTATTCATTGTGTCTGCACTTTAAGTCATTGAATTTCAAGGCTTGGTGTTTTGCTACATGACAAAAAAACCACTGTCAAATTTGTGGCAAAGCCCTAAGAACAAAGGAATGAACACTGTTTTATTTGTTGAAAAAACATCACCCCTCCTATTCCTTTGTGCGAGGGTTTTGCTTGAGCAAATAAAGCTCTGTCATGTTTGCTCAAGGTAGATGTATCTTTTTCACGTAAGAGGAATGAAATGTTTTTTTCTGTTAAAAAAGTCACCTCCCCCCTCATTCTTTTGTGTGAAAGAAATTGATTTTTTAGCTTTAAATTTCCGGTTGACTTATAGCTTAGGAAGCTTCGAGATAAGTCAACAAAAAATTTGTTCTTGAGTTTTGTGGACTTAGATACATAGCGAGAGCTTGGTCGATGTCACAACTCTTTGTTGCTTCGACCATAAAATTTATAAAGGCTTGAGGTTAGGTAGATTTTTATTAACTCAATTCTATGATTCCTAAACGTGAAAGAGTGCAAGGCTTAGTTACTGAAGGTTGTTGCTGCTTAGTTGTACCTTTAGAATAGAAACGAATTTTCGCCCGCATAATGTGTACAAGAGATGAGATTATGCAACTTATTGTTGCTTTTATGCGACACTTGCACAAAAACATAATTTTTAATTGCACAGAAATGCAAGGCTTGTAAATTTGTTGTTGCTTTAATGAATTTGCGCAGAAATGCAATTTTCATCGCACAGAAATGCGAGGTTAGGAAACTTGTTGTTGCTTTTGAAGGTAGATCAAGTTAATAGCCTCTTTGAGACCATAATCGAGAGTCACTGGGGGAATTGTACTTCATTAAATAGTAAAAGGTTTACAAGGATCTGCCTTGTTAAAAACCTTGCCTCCAGAATGGAGCCCCCCTAGCAAGGAAAAGAGTGCAGTCCGTTTGTGAGAAAGTAAAATGCGATAAATTAAACTTGCTGCGCTCGACATTGTTTATAGTTCCACAAGTCGAAGGCGCTACTAAACATAATGACTACGGGCAGTACTTGCGCAAGTTGTCCACATTCCATGTGTGTGGCAACTCCACTCCAAGCTGATCTGTAAGGTAGAAAGATCCTATCTTGTTACTCCGAGTGACAACATTTCTTCCTTCCCATGTTTCTTGCAATTTTCCGAGGTTCTCCCAATTTTTCTTCTTCTTGATGACAAGGTCACCCACTTTGATTTCTTTCCAGATCACTTTCTTGTTTTTTTTATATTTGTCAAGGTTTTCTGCCACTTGCACTATGTCAAGCTCTATCATGTCTTTTTCAATTTTCTCATTATCTAAGTTAGCCTCGATTTTTAGCACTCTCAGGCTTTCATTCTTGATTTCTTTAGGTGTCATTGCCTCAGAACCAAATAAGAGCCAAGAGGGTGTAAAACCTGTGGCTCTTGATGCTGTGGTGTTGTGGGACCATACTACCCTTGGGAGCTCATCTACCCACTTTTCTTTCTTTTGATCAAACAAACATTTTTTGATGCTTGAAAAGATTATCCCATTTGCTCTTTCCACAGCTCCATTTGATTGAAGATGGTACACCGAGGCAAATTTTACCTTAGTGCCAATGCTCGCACAGAATTCCTTGAAATCGATACAATCAAATTGCTTGCCATTGTCCACTATCAGTTCTCTAGGAACTCTGAATCTACAAATGATGTTTTGCCAAAAGAAATTTTGCACTAAGCTGAAGGTTATGTTAGCCAGTGGTTTAGTTTCGATCCACTTGGTAAAATAGTCAACTGCCACCACCACAAATTTGTAGTTGCCTTGAGCGGTTGGCCCCCATCTTTGCAGCGGCCAAGTTGGTGGTATGAGTTGTACTAGAAGTGAGGGTGCCTTCTATTGATCTGCTATTTTCTGGCAAGCTTCACAGCTTGTCACTAAGCTTCGAGCATCAAGGATTGCAGTAGGTCAGTAGAATCCTTGCCTTATGGCCTTGACCACCAAAGCCTTGGTTCCAATGTGCGAACCACAAAAGCCCTTGTGAATTTCAGCTAATAATTCTTTTCCATTCTCGATGGTTGTGCACCATAGCCAAGGAGATGATATGCCTGATTTATACAGCTCTCCATCGACTATTCCGTAGCCCCTGGCCCTCTGTTTCATTCTACTCAGCTCAACTTCATTGTGAGGCTCGAAATGTCCCCTGAGATAGGCCATGATTGAGGTCCTCAAATCAAATGTTGTAATTGCATTCGCAGTCTTTGAAAGGATCTTGATGTCGCCTAGAGAGAGGGTGAATAGGCGTAACCTAAAAATCGTCGCCACTTAAAACAAGTTTTTCAGCGACTTGCGGATTATTCCGGAGATACTACCGAAGATTCCGCAAATTATGGAATCTCTTAAGAAATCTCTAGAATCTCCGAAGATAGAAAACACATGCCTTAAGCAGCGGAATAAAATCTATCTGCATGGAAATCGGAACTTCCGGTTTCAAAACTGGAGCCTCCGATTTTGACTCGGGCAGAGAGAACCCCTTAAACCTTACACAATGCAAGTGAGGTAAAGATCAATCCAGATTAGAGAATATGCTCAGATGGTGTATCTTAGCAAGATCACAAAGCTCCTGCACTTCATAAACACTAACACCCAAGTAGATCAACCAATGTTACCCGATCAACAATGAAGTGGAAGTGCAAAGCAAATGTAAGCAAACTAGTAAGGAGACACAATGATTTGTTTCACCGAAGTTTAGATTCACTCCGAGCGAATCCTACATCTCTGTTGGGTGCTTCATAAGAAGCCGGGTTGCACTCAACCCTTTCCCCACATCACTAGTTAGCTTCTTCCCTTTCGAAGACGAAGCTTGACCTGCACAAGCTGTCACATGGCTCACCACACCTTGGGAGCACTTCGGCGATGCCTAGCCATCTAGGAGGAACACCTCCAATAGTAACAAATGCTTCACTTGAAACTTGACAAGGCAAATAGTGCTCAAGAGTATGAGTGCTCTTATAGTGCTCTCAAATAACTCCTCTCGACTACCCAACTCACAAGATCTTAGCAAAGATCACACTACCTCACAAAGAGGGGTTGGGGAGAGCTATTTGGCTTTGGCTCAGCTTAGAATAGGCAAGAAGCATTGTAGCAACCACAAAAATAGCAACCAGCCACTAAGGGGGTCATGGGGTATAAATACTCCACTCCCCAAAAACTAGCCGTCAGAGTTGTCAGACCAAAACCGAAACTTCCAGTTTCCCAAAACCGAAACCTCCGATTTTTCAAACCAACTAGCCATTAGGAGTTGGGTTCTGGAATTTTTCGGAACTTTCTTCAGAAATTTTGGAACTTCCGGAATCTTCCAGAAATTTCTCTGGAGATTTTCAGAACTTCTTAACCATTAGTGTGTCCGTGAGGCTTTTGTGTCTCTCATCCCTCACATAGGATACTTGAGCACTGAGACTATGTCAAATGACCATGTGATGCATCCCTCTTGATAATACGGCACATCTATACTCAAGATCAAAATATAAACATCATGTTCATCTTCTTGAGCTTCATTATCATGAACCATACCATACTTGATAAGCATATCCACTTGAGAGTTGCATCCATCTTTGTCTCTTTGGTTTGAGCACTTCAACCTTGATCTAGTGACTTGGATGAATATTCAATCACATATGAATGAAACCCAATTTCAGATCACATGTCACTTCTTCATATGACTCAATAAACATTTGATGTATCCCATTGCTATACTCTGTAAGCCTTGACTTGATACCTCAAAATCCTCCAAGCACTAGCCACTTCACCCTAGCAAAGCTCATGTCCCAAATCACTACTTGACCAAACCTTGCCTAGTATCTCGTAGCTAATCACTTTGCTTGATTTCTTCATCCAATCGCTGCCACATTTGAGTCTAACAATGTTTTAATATCATGAATGAAATCCTCTTGAGATCATATCTTCTTTTGACTTCTATATCCCATTTATTTATAAGAAGCTTCTCATTTCATTTAGAGACAAACTAATATCCCAATGCCATCATGCCTCTATATTTTATTCAATTTGCTTGTCACATATCGCATATAACTATCATGGGATTCACATAATATTGGTTTTTATGACGTTCATCTTTAACTCATGCAATCTTGCAATGTGAGGCTATCAAGCAAGAATCAACTCTCTTTTACATCATTGCTTGCTTGGATGAACAATGCCATATGCCATACTTGTTCTATTCATTGTATGAGCCATTTAATACAATCTTTCCCTGATGTGAAACCTCTAGGGTTGGTTCCCGATCTTTCGATGAGAGGGCATGGGGTAACTCGATTGGTGGATGGAGACAATGTTCACAGCTCGACTACAGCCTTCCAAGCTGCACCTTAGCAACCGATACACCACCTCCAATGGATGTCGCGATCTTGTGGAGCGTGTCATCTGACCACTAGGGCACTCGTCCTGCAAGCAATCGAAGAACTAGTAAGAACAAGTATAACAAGTACTGAATGTACTAGATAAAGATGAAGGTTTCAATCTCAATCTCAATAAAGTGGGGTTCCGAAAACAAGAAGACGGGTGGCTGATCCAGCACGCGCGCTTACAAGCAAGTAGAGAGAGCTAAACTTGATCTAAACAAAACCCAACTGTTCTTGATGGTGGCTAAGGCGTATATGAAGGTGGGAGGATGACCACCAGGGTGTTGGGGTCGTGCTCCAACCCTAGGACGTGTTCCTAATGGACCCAACTTGATACACGGCCCATTGGGCCAAATTAAAGTGATGCAGCACTAGAAAATCTCTCAGTACTAATTTAGTCATTGTGCCCTCAGACTAGATATAGACTTGAGTCTAGATCCATATGAAAATAGACTTCATAATGAATCTGTGAAGTACTTGAGTGCCCCAATCCGAGTCCGTATGCGATCATGGTGACCATCACAAGTTGGTGTTATCCTGGAGTCCGAATCCAGCCTGCGCGAGTCCTTTTCCCTTCCGGTCTTCTCCCTGGTTCCTAACCAAAACAAGAGTGCACGCATCTCCATAGTATAAATATGATGGACAGGAACTCAAGAGTGAACTTACTTGATGATTAAGTTGACGAGCATGGGCGCGAGTAATAGGACCAGAAACTGGTACTTGTGTCGGCGTAGAAACTGGTACTCGTGTCGGCATGGATGTATCGTTGGTGGTGATGTCCTCATCATCCCCACAAAGATTATATATCAATAGAATTACACCTGCTCATAGACTTAACAAGTTCATTAGACCTTTAATCACGTTGTCATTTAACACACGAAAACCCACTAGGGGCCTAGATGCTCTTTCAGTCTTCGAGGCTGGCTCTTTTGTTAATGGTGTATAGATGATCTCATAAAACACATTGGAGCTAAGGGCTGACTTTGCGCTGCCGCCTTTGCTAGCCTATCTGCCTCGTTATTCTCTACCCTCAGGATGTGTTGTTGGAGGTATGCCCTAGAGGCAATCATAGAGATGATGATATTCCATTGTATCCATGATTTATATTGTGTTCCTTGAATATCCATTAAAGGCTACTTGAATTGATTTGCAATTATGTGAATTGTGTGTGAAACTCTTTACTTGTATGGTTATTTTAAAAGTTGTCCCTAGTCGGAGTTTATGTGAGGACACACATGAATATTAGACTAGCACATGTATTAGTTGATGACTATGTTTCACAAGTCATGGACATGGAGATGTCAAACTAATAATGTGGGCATGTGTAGAGACATGCGCTAGGACTGACCCAACGTGAGTTACATAGTTCTCTCTTTACACAACGTGTATGCTTTGTCCTTAGACCTGAGATTGTCGCATGTACTCAAGATGTGGATTGACTTACTTAGGGGCTATCAAACGCTACACTGTAACTGGGTAGTTATAAAGGTAGCTTTCGGATTTGTCAAGAAGCATGCTGTAAGGCATGGTCAATCAAGATGGAATTTTCCCCTCTCTACTTGAGAGAGATATCTCTATGCCCCTCGAGTGATCAGATCTGAAAATGCATCGTCATGCTACATGAGGTTAAAAGTTAACCTAGAGAAGGATTTCGAATCACAGGATCGAGAAAGAGAGGTCGGCTTGGAGCTAGACCAAATATTGGCATGTACGTGATGTTGTGATGGTTCGTCTGATATGATCTTCGTGTGCGTATAGGAGTTGGCACGTCTTGCTAGAGGCGGCTGCCAACTATTGGCCGAGTAGGAGTACTCACGCCATGTCTATACGTATACGAACCTATAGGGTCACACACTTAAGGGGCCGGAAGCCCAATGAGGATATGATCCGAATTGGACCAGGTTTAGGAGTACTAATGGGCCTCGGATCTCGAGGAGCCCATCAGGAACCCCTATATATTGAGGAGTGGGGCGGCTTAGGGTTTCATCTCTTTTACATGAGCAGTAGCCACGCCTCCCATGCCCTCGCCTTGTTGCACTCGCAGACCTAGCAGTTCGGCTTGCGATGCTTCCTTCCCGCACATGTGGATACCTTGGAGGTGTTCCATCTGCAACACTTGGACGAGCTACCGCATGAGAGCTTGATGACCCAACGAGGAGCCTGATGAGTTGGCGAGAGCTTGATGAGCCATCGCACGAGGAGGAAGTCGCTGCACGTGGAAGAGCTGCTGAAGAGCTGTTGGACATGGAGGTTTTGACCATGCTACCCCAATGCGGTCGACTACACTACCCCGACGCACTTCATCAACTTCCGCATCTGCGCGTCTAGTGGTAATCCCATGATCTATAACAGCAGTATTCCTGGTTTACGCGGTAGAAAATTTTATTTTTGTGCTAGCGTAGCCTACCTAGTAACCCTTTCGTGGTATCAGAGTCGATGTTGTTTAGTTATGGGTTCGGGATGTGTGCATATGGTGATATGCGGTTTTCATATTGATCTATGATCTAGTTTCATGATCTTGCTGCAATGGTCGTGTAACGACATACTCCTACCGGTCAGATTTTCGCCATCGGAGTTAAGTGATACATGTAATGCCAGTTGCAGTGAGCAAAGATGAATGTGATTGGTTGAATCAAAACCTAGGTTCATATTGGTTGAATCAAAACCTAGGTTCATACGCCAGACGCATATGATGCGCAGTAGTCGATTGGATCAACTATTGGATCGGATTATTTACCGAGATCATGTGTTTCGGTAAAACGGACGTAACTTTTCGGTACAATCTCGGATCGAGGTGAATTTTATATGAAAATTGATCTACAGACAAAATTACACATGAAATTTGACCACTTCGTCATTTTTGGTGAAATTAGATTTCCCAAAATCGGCTTGGAATATGGAGTTTTGGGCCTTTTTAAGTTTGGACATTAGAACGTCTAACTCTGTTTTGCAGGATTTTGTAATCGGTATGGCCCCTGTGTATGTGATACATGTGTGTAACTAATTCATGACCTGCGTGTCATGCATACAGCAAAATGGCTGGAGCCATATGTATTGTCACATTAATGTAATTAATGACATGCGTGTCAATCTGTGATGATCCAAGCAACTATGTAACCTTCTTTACTAGCTGATTAGTTGTAATAGCTGGTACTAGTTATTGGAGGACTCAACACTAGGAGGATGGCGCACATGGATCATGAAGATGAAGATCATCATGGTGAACAGGTTCTATGGAGATGAGATCACCACTAGAAATCGGGCAACACTGTGTCACAATTGTGTAAATGCTATTCCTTTTGTTTTACTCCTTCATGAGGTTATGTTAGAAGTAGAACGATCCCTTGCAAATTTTAAGTTAGTATGCCTTCACAACTAAAACTTGCACCATCCCATATCTTGTACAATTGGTGGTGGGTCTATAAAATTAGAGTATCACTAGTTTTCTTTGACTAGACGAGTTTGTATCAGATACTTACACGCATAAGGGTTGGTTTGCTTAAACAAGGTCATCTTAACGGTTAAGGACTATGGGGCATGAAGGTTGGGCATCAAGACATGGAGATGTCACCCAACAAAAGGAGTCATATGTGATATGATTAGCAAGGAGTTGCTTACCGATCTACCTTGACTGCTAGCGGTGATGCTAAAGCTCACTAGTAGACTTGTTAGTTGTGGATCCTGACTTACTAAGTACCAATAGAGGGATATTGATTTTAGTGGGAGTAGATTCTAATAAAAGTTTAATGTGATTTACTCTCTCATGGATACTTTCATCGTAGTATTTTGCATTATTATTTGTTGTAGATAAATGGCACCTAGCAACACCACACCGTTTGCTTTGTGTTCAGTCCTTGAGAAGGACAAGCTGAATGGGATAAACTATACGGATTGGATTTGTAACCTAAGAATTGTTCTCAGGGAAAAGAAAAATGTTCTGGACACCCCATTACCAGAAGAACCTACTGATAAAGCATCTGCTGCCGTTAAGAATGTTTACAAGAAAGCATGTGATGCTAATCTTGAAGTAAGCTACCTTATGCTTGCTTGCATGGAACCTAAACTGCAGATGCAGTTTGAAACAAATCATGAGGCGTACGATATGATCGTGGTGCTTAGAGACATGTTCCAGACATAGGCCAGGACTGAAAGGTTCTATGTGTCTAAGGCTTTTGTTGAGAGCAAGCTAGCAGAAGGTGCAGTAGTAGGACCACACGTAATCAAGATGGTTGGTTACACTCAACGGTTGGAGAAGCTAGGCTTCCCACTGGGCCAAGAGTTGGCCACTGATTTCATTCTTTCATCTCATCCGTTTAGCTATGGGAACTTCATCTCGAACTACCATATGCATGGGACGGAGAAGGGTCTGAATGAACTATGTGGCATGCTAAAAACAACAGAGGCTGACATTAAGAAAAGTGCTGGTAGCAGCCATGTGATGGCAATACAGAACAAGCCCAGCTTTAAGAAGAAGGACAATTCTTGGAAGAAGAAGGGCAAGGCTGTCTCCAAGCCAAACCCAGCGCCCAAGGTTAAAGTTGGATCTGCTCCAAACAAAGAGTGCTTTTATTATCACGAACTTAGTCACTGCAAGAGAAATTGCAAGCAGTACCTATCTTCATTGAAGAATGGCGGAAGTAAGAGTACTTTCACCTCAGGTACGCTTGTTATTAATGTTATAGACAACATATTTCTCGCTGATACAATTATTAATTATTGGGTATTTGATACCAGATCAGTTGCTCATATTTGTAATTCGATGCAGGGACTGATAAGAAGTAGAAGCGTGGAAAGAGGAGAAGTTGATTTTCACGTGGGCAATAACGCAAGAGTTGCTGCGTTGACCGTCGGGAGGATGCAACTCCACCTCCTATCAGGATTTATTATGGAGTTCAATAATTGTTATTTTTGTTCCTAGTTTAAGTCAAAACATTATGTCTGCTTCATGCTTGATGAAGGATGGTTATTCATTTTCGAGTAAAAACAATGGTTGTGTGATCTCTAAGAATAATATGTTTATGGCTTTTGCACCCATTGTGAATGGATTGTTTGTGTTTAAATCTTGATGATTCACTAAGAGGATCTCTAAGAGGAAATTTTAGGATATTATTTCTACAACTGATCAGAGGGCAAAGTGTTTGTTACTCGGAACGGTGTTTTCCTAGAGAAAGAGTTTCTCAAAGGGGAGAAGTGTGGAAAGACAATGCGTCTTGAAGAAGTTCGGGATGAGCCAATCGAGCAAGAATCAACGAGCGATCGATTTTCAGGCTTTCTGCTTTATCCACACCCCTGGTAAAGCTGAGTTTGGATGAGTTTTGATCAAAGTTGTAAAAGTAAAGATTTTTGGCCTGATAAAGATAGATATCAACTATCTCTAAACTCATGTATTTTTATAACAGATAACTTTTACCACACTATTGGCTCAGTTCTTTTCTACTGGTAGTAAATTAACACTGAAACAGCAGAGATAGATCTGACACCGCATATATAAAGTAAATTAACACTGAAACAGCAGAGATAGATCTGACACCGCATATATAACATACCACAACCGCATACGGAGTATATAATAGGTAATACATAAAAACTGAAAAATATATACATCTGGATTGCTTACCATTGTATATACTTCTTCGAACGCTTCATTGAGTAATTAAAGACTGTTTGCAGAATATGCACATTGTACTACTTACAGTTTATTTCCAGAAGGCTACAAATCTAGTTGCAACTAAATAGTTGCACTCAAACTCCCAATAGGTCAAACATTCAACTCCTTGGATAGAATGCCATGAATCATGACGTTTTACGTTATGGACATTGCCCCCTTTCTAGCTTCTCTGCAGTCGTGTTTCTTAATCTTTAGACAATGCACAGATAAGTCAAGATTTTCCATAGCAGTAGTGTCCACCACAATTGCAACCAACTGCAATCTGATGGCTTGGCCTAGTCTGTCGGAATAGAGTTCTTGCACTGCTGAAGCCTGTGGTGCAAAAACCGGGTTGTGACGTGCAACTACGTTGAAAAGGAGTTCAGTAAATGTGCATGATGCAGTTACAAGCAGTCCAATCCATATATTTGGCTTGTGTGACACAAGGAGTGATGTGATCACTTTCGAGTTTCGAGGCATCATCCAATTATTAGGGTATAATAGGGAACCGTAAAGGAAATTGCAGTCAAAACAACAAATGGTCTTGTTAAATCTTTCAGAGAGATTTACTGTGAGAAGCAAATCTAGTAATGAAACAATACATGCACCCACTAGTCCACTACCCAACCTAAGGTTCATGAAGCCTTAAAAAAACTAAGGTTAATGAATAGTCCATGAAAGCCTATTTGATAATTAGTAATAGATGTTGTCTTCTCCCCGATTCAACAAAGTGTAGTGATTTTACACAATGAATTAAGGAATGTGAAATTCAGACATCTCAATTCGCATAACAACAATTGTGAATTGCAACCCATATGAATCAATCTACCCATATGAATCACATCCAAAAAAGATGGAGCAGGAAGGAAGGAAAATTGGTTTGCCTTCCTGTCTACTTGATCAAATCTAGTGATTTTTACAACCCCAGAATTGTCCGATAGAATCTAGCAGCAATTCTATTAGACCAAAGATCTAGCAACCATGTAATTGTTGAAACAACAATCTTTGAGCTCACTCTTGCTACCATGCCAAAAATGCAACGAATTTGGCACGCATAACCATGAATGCTGAAAAAGAAAACACTTCCTCCGTGACAGATAGGGAAGGAAGACGTTGTTTTGAATATTTTGGAGTTAGTGGTGAGTGGTGACTAGAGTCACGAGGCGAAGTGGAGGATCGCTGCGACAATGGGCATGAGAGGCACCCCACCTAGTTGGCGCCGGGCGGGACTAGTTTCTGGCAAGTGACTAGTTATTGCGCGCAGTGGCAGGTTGGGCCTTGGAGGCCGTGCGACAGCGGTGAGAGGTGCGGCTAGATGATTGGATGAGGTATTGGCATTGGCATCCCCGTCGCCAATACTATTTTTAAAACCAAAACTCTAGCGAGATTCAAAAATTGAAATATTAGTCTTTTTTTCTCGAATTAAATACTCTCTCCATTCCAAATTACATATCATTTAGTTTTGTTATAAGTCAAACTCATCCAACTTTAATCAAATTTATAAAAATATATATTAGCATCTATAATATCAAATAAATATACTATGAAAATATATTTCATATTATAGATATTCTTTAAATTTGGTTTAAATAAAGAAAAATCAACTTAAACAAATCTAAACTAACCCCCCCCCCAAAAAAATAGAGTAAGTAATGGAAAAAGTTCATGTACATTAGATTTGACTTGCTCCAGCAAAATATTGTTAGCCTGATATTGAAAGCTAAGTTGATTTTTGTTATTTAACAATCAATAGCATATAACTCCTTCCACTACATATTTAATGGGTATCTCTCAGTGTTATGGACTGTTTTTGCTACTACACTTCAAATATTGTATGTTTTGGTCCATTGGTTGCATCTCTCTCCGATACTCTGCTCACCCTCAAAATATTGTTAGCCTGATATTGAAAGCTGAGTTGATTTTTGTTATTTAACAATCAATAGCATATAACTCCTTCCACTACACATTTAGTGGGTATCTCTCAGTGGTATGGACTGTTTTTGCTACTACACTTCAAATATTGTATGTTTTGGTCTATTGGTTGCATCTCTCTCCCATATTCTGCTCACCCTCTTTTTTTCTCTTCTATATGGTCGCTCGCCTCCTGATTCAACTTTTTCCTATCATGTCTAAAAACATGAAGAGGTCAAAGAGTGAAAAGCATGTTATCAAATGTGTGTATGGACCATGATATGGCTCCTAAAGCTAAGGCTCAATTTTGCACTAACAAAGACCTATACAATTTTGATCTAAGTATGCACTATGTTTTTCTATCTGCTGCCACCTTTGTAGTATAAAAGATTTTGTATTCTAAATTCCAATCCTAGAGTTAAACTACATGGGGGCAATTCTAGAATAGTTAAACTACAAAATATAAAGTGAAATAATGCTAAAGGCTCACACTGAGAAAATGCATGCAAGGATAAAGCTCCTAATTGCGTAACTTTGAAGTTAGCCTTAGATTCTTCCGAAACATGCAAATGAGTCTCTAACTCGGCCTCTTTTGAGTGCTACCCATAACCCGTCGTTAAATTATCAAAAGCCTCTTTTTCCTTGTATAACATCCCGCGCTCTCTCTCCGTACACATGGTTAGAGGGGTTTCACAAAGATTGGTTTATCACGTGCAAGCACCAGAAAAAATAGAATAGAGGTGTACTAATTGCTTTAATTACTTTTTTTCATGTAAGTAGCTCTCAAATGTCAGTGTGTATCATCCAACCTAAACGTACCAACACTCTTCGAATAGCTAGCTAAGTTGGTATTTAGTATTTACAGAGGGAAGTTGGCAACTGGCCTTTGCGACTCAAGATGTAAGAAATTATTCTCATTGGATCATCCGGTGATGATAAGATATCCATCACCGAAACATGTGTATTGTTTTGCGAAACAAAGCTGAAAGTTCTAAGTACTTTGAACCGGACCGGAGATATCGTAGTTACATCAATATAATTATTCGATTTGCTTGGAAAAGTATATTACGGTGGCACTACGACACTTCCAGAAATCCAAGCAGCATTTCCGGGGGCCCATCGCCACCCCCTGGCCCGACGGTAGCCGCCAAGAGGCGAAAAGGGCACGCACCTCTTGCGTTTTTGACCCGAGCAGCGGCCAACGAAGCAGCGGCGCTGCCCGCAGGCATCCTCGTATTTTTATTTGCGCACCCCGTCCCTGCCCGGCTGCCCCTCGGCGATCTCAAGAGCCCCCGTCGCATCTGTTCCTCAGCCCCCTCGTCCCCCTTCGATATCCCCGATAAAACCCCGAGCCGCCCCCTCTCCAGCTGGTCATCCCCTCCATCCCCACTTCGTCTCCTCCAAAGTAAGCCGCGCTGAGGAAACCCAATCCATGGCGCTCTCCTGCATGAGGTGCCCCGCGGGCGCCGCCGCGGTCTCCACCCGACGCGCCGCCGCGCCGCCACAGGCCCCGGCGGCCGCGGTCTCCTTCGCCAGATGCGGCTTCGGGAAGTCCGCCGCCGTTGAGTGTTGGCGCATCCAGGCCGTTGCCCCGCAGGGAGGTGTGTGCCCCCTCTTTTATGTGCTGACTTAGTTCGTTCTGCCCCTGTGTGTTTTAATTTTGTTCGGTTGGGAATATATGTCTTCCTGAATTTGAGTGGTACCATGCTGCGCTTGGATGAAATGAGACGCAGCCTACATAGAATGCGATCCGCTTGTCGCTGCATCCTAGATGCTCGAGCATAAATTTGGGCCTCGTATTGTAATAGCTTAGTTCTGTTTTTATCTGTTGAAACTGAGCTCAGACCAAAGAAGTTGCAGTGCTGTCTGCTTGCTTGAAAGGACAGTGTTGAGGAAGATGAAACACGGATGATATGTCATTGTTCTGTTTTTATCCATGGATGGAAGTTGTCTCGTATTTACACTTCTTGTTTGGAATTTCAGATTCAGAAGTGATTTATATGATAATGTCCTCTTGTGATTCAGTTGGTGCTAGTTAGTTCAATCTGTGCACTATAAGTTTGCCACCACTGCATCACTCTGTGCACTATCAAGTTTGCAACCACTTTTCCAGTTGGCACCACCCAGAGTAGAAATTTAGTTTCTTTGAACAGCAACAAAAAAGCCTTATATTTGGGGTTAGCTACAGATGAAACCCAACAAGAGCCAAAATAAAAAGGATAAAAAGGTAGTAGTGATTGACTAATTGTAAAAGGTACACTTGTCATGGTTTGGGCACTTTGATTGCTAAAAACACTGTTTCCTTTTAAATCATCGAAAATGTTCAGTGCATAGTGATTAGTGAATGTTTCATATGATGATGCCTTTTGATACACAATGATTCATCTAACTTATTTTAATCATCAGTGAAAGCTCCCATCGATGCCGATGTGAAGAATGCAGTCACACTTACTACCCCACCAAAGGTGGAAAATGGCTCCCCTTCAGAAATCACTCCGGATGAATTTGAGGACTTGAGTTTACTATCCAAGAATGATGATTCTACTGTTAGCATAACTGTAGTTGGAGCATCTGGTGACCTTGCCAAGAAGAAGATATTTCCTGCCCTTTTTGCTCTCTACTACGAAGATTGCCTTCCCAAGGTATGTGTATATATCTCCATCTTATGATAACAGTTGCACCTACTCTTGTTAAATCTAAATTACAGTATTTTGTCCTAGCATTTTACCATCTTTGGTTATGCACGGAGCAAGATGACCGATTCTGAACTGAGGAACATGGTCAGCAAAACGCTGACTTGCAGAATAGATAAAAGGTACTAGAGAGGATTTGTAAAATCTTAACTTTTGACAATTCTTTAGGAAAATAATATTTTTTAATTGTAAATGGAATTCCTCAGTGGTTCACAAACTGTGTTGTCTCTTTCCAGGGAAAACTGTAGTGAGAAAATGGAGGAGTTCCTGAAAAGATGCTTCTATCATTCAGGCCAATATGATTCAGAAGAGCATTTCATAGATCTAGACAAGAAGCTAAAGCAGCATGAGGTTTGTGCATTTTTCTCTTCAAGTCAAATTGAGAATGCACCATTGATTTTATTTGTAACCTTAAGATTTTCCTGCTGCTAATTGTTCTTGTTTGGATGCATTTTTCATTGAATTAGGCATCCTTATTTGTTGGTCATCCTTGTTCTTTTACATTTCATTTTCTGATGGTGTCTTATTCCCTGGACATGGTGTTTACAAAACTTGTGGCTTCTTGTCTGTTTCCATCTCACTTAAAATGTAGCATCTTGAGTTTGCATGTACATTCCTTGAGGGAATGTCTGCACCAGCAAACTTATGGTACATAGAATCTGGTCTCATCCAAATCGCTAATGCAATAATCCGGTCTGTGAAAGAAGCTAATGCAATACAAATTGCTACGTTTCAAAATCCATTCTCATCCAAAAGAATGTACCGAGAACGTCTGTACGGGTAAACTTATGGATCATACTCCCTCCATCCCATGAAGAGTGCAATCCTGGTTATTTTTTTCCAGACAGATTAGTGGTGATGTGAAAAGGCTCACGTGCCCTCATTTATTGGCTGCAATCAACTAACCAGGATTCCAAAAATCATGACCAGAAGTTAATTTTAGCATGCAAATAAAACCTGACCACTGAATTAGGCAGTAGTTGTGGTCCAATTCCTAGGATTGCACTCTTTTGTGGACCTTTTTCAAACATCAGGATTGCATTTTTCGTTGAACGGAGGGAGTAAAATTGTACGGAGCATGATTGACAAACTCTTCCTTTTAGGAAAGCTGATGCAAGACGAATTTTTATGTTTCAAAATCTTCAAATAGATCTATGTATTTGTGATCTGATCAAATCCTTGTTCTTCTGCTGCAGGGTTCCAGAGTTTCTAACCGCCTTTTCTACTTGTCAATACCTCCTAATATATTCTTGGATGTTGTAAAATGTGCAAGCAAATCAGCATCTTCGTTGAATGGTTGGACAAGGGTAATTGTTGAGAAGCCCTTCGGCCGTGACTCAGAGTCTTCTGCTGCATTAACAAGAGGTCTGAAGCAATACCTTGTAGAGGACCAAATTTTCAGGTGATACAAATATCTGCGAGAATTTGTAACATTTTCTGGAGTTGCTAACTTACAACTTTATTCTGATCCCAATACTCTGCAAATATCAAGGCAGCTTACCAAATGAAAAGTAAAGAGGGAATGCAGAGACTGCTGTATAGTAATTGCTTATGAAAAGCTTATGAATTTTATTTTCCTTTTTATGCAGGATTGACCATTACTTGGGAAAGGAACTGGTGGAGAATTTATCTGTCCTTCGCTTCTCAAATCTCGTGTTTGAGCCTCTTTGGTCAAGGCAATATATAAGAAATGTGCAACTTATATTCTCAGAAGACTTCGGTACTGAAGGACGTGGAGGGTATGGTTTTGATGGTTATTTAATTGAACTGGGTTACAATAGGATTGTATCTGATTTTATTGTTCAATTTGCAGATACTTCGATGGCTACGGTATTATTCGAGACATAATGCAGAATCATCTCCTTCAGATACTAGCCTTATTTGCAATGGAAACTCCTATTAGCTTGGAAGCAGAGGATATACGAAATGAGAAGGTTTGTGCAACTCCCACAACTGTAATCATAGAATATTACATAATTAGCTCACAAAATGCAACTTTGAACTTAAAATGGTTGTTATGACCACACAAATAAAGAGTTAGATAGGAAGACAGGGATTCTTTATTTCTTCCATTCAAAATGACTTTCAACTATAATTCAAGCAGAATACATTGATCTTATTGTCTACGTGCATATGTGTTTACTGTGCATGTGTATGTTTAAATGACCATTCAACGGTTTTGTTACATAAGTTCAGTACTGTCTGCTAGGTTAAAGTTTTGCGTTCCATGAAGCCGTTGCAACTGGAAGATGTGGTAATAGGACAGTATAAAAGCCACACAAAAGGTGGTACTACCTACCCTGGATATACTGATGATAACACAGTGCCCAAGGATAGTGTGACTCCGACGTTTGCTGCTGCTGCACTTTTCATAAATAATGCTAGATGGGATGGAGTTCCCTTTCTTATGAAAGCTGGGAAAGCTTTGCATACAAAACGGTATGTGTAAAGTATTTACCATAATAGATGATGCCTAAATATTCTACTTATAAAAGCAGGTTCTTTTCATGTAAATATGTAATTAGAGCACATCTGACTTATGAGAAAGAAAAGCCAAGTTGGAATGTTTATGAAAATAATATTTCTATTTCCAACACAAAACAGCTTGTTCACAAAATCTCTTCTTTTTGTATATCAAAAGAAGTAGAGGAAAAAAAAACTCTTATGTTGTGTTATTTTGCATGCCAAAGATACTTACATGGAAAATGTAAATTACAGAGCTGAGATTAGGGTACAGTTCCGACATGTTCCTGGAAATCTCTACAAGGGGAGTTTTGGCACAGATCTTGATAGGGCCACCAATGAGCTTGTGATACGTGTGCAACCGGATGAAGCTATTTACCTAAAGATTAACAACAAGATTCCTGGTCTCGGTATGCGACTAGATAGGAGTAACTTGAATCTCCATTATGCAGCAAGGTAAGATCAATCTTACAGCAATTACATGTACACCAGGATTATTATTTTATGGTATATCCAAAATAGTTACCTATTCACAGTCACCACAATGAGCATGGCACAATTGTTACCTTTGGTGCATGCTTTTGTTCGCTTCTTTTCTTTTCCTTGGACTTTATTTCAGCAGTCGCTCACTTCACTTTTCAGTCAATTCCCTGGTTGCTCCTTGATTTAATTTAGAATATATTTAGGTGATGCTTTCCATTTTTAACAAACTCTTTGTGGTATATGAATAATATCTAGCTATCAGTAATGTCTATGCTATGTGAGTCCTCTCATCATTGGGCAAGCCTTTTTTATTGGTTCTATAATTTACTGTCATAACAGTGCCTTCCGAAGCATTATAGACAATTTCTGTCAGCTGATTGAGACTACTCCACTGAATTAATCTATTCAATTAAAGAGCAATTTGGATGGAAAAAAGTTTTTGTAGCCTTTGTGTACATACCCATATTTCCCCTTACTGACCCATGCCCTCTTGTGTCTTCTTAGTGGTAACAAAATTAAGATATGTGCCAATTGCAGCCAAATTAAAATACTGTTGAAAGTTGGCGTTGTGCTTTCGCAAGTATGTCAATATGACGGACAATAGGTTGTCCAAATCCCACTTTTCTGTATGATGGACCACAACTTTTACAATGTATATGATTGTATTCTAATAAAATTATAATATTGAGGTAGTCTTTTTAATGACAACTAATAATATGGTTTTCATCTAGTGATTATATATAGCCTTTTTCAGTCATCTGATGTTTGTCTTCCTTAATCATGCTTGTCCTAGTAGGTTAGCAATGTTTGCGTCTGCACTCTACAGTTCATGGTTCCTAAATCCTAAAACTGGTTCAACCATTTTCTCTCAGATGCTATCGCCAGATCTTTGTTTTCTTATTTCTGCAGTGGTTTTTATTTTCTACCCATTCTTTTTTTTCTTTTCAATCTTTAAATTATTCTTGGCAAATCTATTAGAAACCATCTAATACCTATTTGTCTGGAGCATGTAATGTTTCGGCGTATTAGGGGATCAAATGGGACTACATTCTAGCAGGGCCAAACTCTGGTTTACAGGGTCTTGAGCGGTTTCCCAGACCTTTCTGCAGACACAAATATATTTGCCAATGAATTCATCAATTCATGCTTGTATTCGTCACTCCTTGTCTGAAGTGGTTAGTTTCTTGTCACAGTATCCCTAAGTTGCCTATTAAGTGTTCTATAACATGTCTTAGGTACTCAAAGGAGATACCGGATGCTTATGAGAGGCTCTTGCTTGATGCCATCGAAGGAGAGCGCAGGCTTTTCATCCGCTCAGATGAGTTGGATGCTGCATGGTCGCTGTTCACGCCTCTTTTGAAGGAGCTGGAAGAGAAGCGGATAGCTCCTGAGCTCTACCCTTATGGAAGCCGTGGACCTGTTGGTGCCCACTATCTTGCCGCGAAGTATAACGTCAGATGGGGTGACTTGAGCGCGGAGCACTACAAGGCATGAAACAAATATGACTACATCTTTGTGATGTTCTTGCTATTCCATTTCTGTAAGGTTGCACGCCCTGCTAGTAAGATAGATGACAGAGAAAACAGATGAGAATAAGGCGGGCCGGCTCATGAGGTTTAGAAGCATGTACAAGGTATTAGACTATGAATAGCTTTGTTTGGAATAACATAGCCGTAAAAAAAATCTGGCTTCTCACAAGGAATAACTGGAAGATCTGCTATGTTGATCTCAATGTATTGAGTAGTCATTAATGAAGCTGGGCTGTCATACTAGCGCCGCGTATCTCTGAGGGAAAGATACTGTTGACCAGATGTTGCATGACTGGTGCGGTGGTGCCGTCGCCTTTTGGTTACTTGACGTGTCAGATTTGGCTTGAACTTGAACTGGTGGAAATTTGTACTGTAACAAAACCATTTTGACAAGTAGTTGCAATGGCAATCTGCCTGACATGTTATTTGGTTGTTCAAAATTGACTGACATGTTATTTGCTTGTTCAAAATTGACTGAGGTAATTAGAAATTCCGCTGTTCGGGCTAGACCAACGGAAAGAGTTGGGCTTGGATCTTACGGCGGCCCAATATGACTGGAAAATAGGCTGGGTGCAATGTTGGAATTAGCACATAGCGCATAATGGCAAAGTTGCCCCCGCTGCTCCCCGCCTCTCTCAGCGATTTTTTTTGTTTTTTATCCTTTTCGCGAAAGATTCTTACAAATACGTCCCTAGCAGAACCAATTCCAAAAATGGACCCTTAGCTTGGCGCCATCCACGTTGGCGCCAAGCTTACACGTCTCGGCGCCAGCCATCCTGGCGCCAAGATCCATGCGCAGCTGCTAACGCGGATACCGACGTGGCGGGGGTTTGGGATCTTGGCACCAAGCTTGGCGCCGTAGGCCTTGGCGCCGAGCAATTTACCGATGCCTCCTGACGTTTCGAACGAAACAAGTATAATTATTCCGAGGAGTGTGCAACAAACTATGCTCTAGTTCAACTGGTTAGGATGTGGGCTTCTTATCCCAAAGACCTGAGTTCAAACCTGGATGGCGCCAAGCTAAGGGTCCATTTTTAGAATTGGTTACGCCAGGAGCGTATTTGTGAGAATCTTTCGCAAAAAGGACTAAAAACAAAAAAGTTGGCCTCTGAATCTTTCGCAAAAAGGACTAAAAACAAAAAAGTTGGCCTCTCTCACAGCATAGGGCATAGCCCGTCGGGTGGTCTTGGTTCAGTACTCCGGTGGAAAAGAAAGGAACGATCTTTTGGATCGATCTCTCTGCTTTCATCAACCCGCTTTTCCAATCAAAACAAGTCTCCAAATAGCAAACCGCAAGGACCTGACACGCGAACCTGCTTTTTCTAAGAAACGTGCTACCTGACATGCGAGCCTGCTTTTTTTAAGAGAACGGTACCTTAGCATGTGTTTCATTAAAAGAAGGAAAAGAGTTTACAACCTAGACCAACACATTGAGCTGCTATTACATCAGTATTATTTTGCAATCTAGAAGCCTCTAAAGGTACAAAATAGGAACTGGCAACGAATCTAGCTTCCAACCATAACCTGCGTTCATCAAAAATACTATCTGCAAGAGCCCAAGGCATGAAAGCTACTCTATCGAAGACCCTTGCATTCGTTTCTTTCCAAATCCTCCGTGACACTAAGATGGCAGTCGAATCAAAACATCGCCTTGTGATCTTGGGAAGACATTTACGAGATGTAGTCCATCAAGAGATGAAGCAGCTTCCAGTAGGCGATAATGTGTCGAGCCCCATGGCCTTAGTATGCACGACCAAACCTCCCTGATATAAGAACAAGCTCTTGCTATAAGAACAAGCTACGAGTAGATGATCCATTGTTTCCACCTCTTGTGAGCATAAGGCGCAATCATCATTATCCTGTAAATTATGTTGTCGCCGTCTTTCCGCTGTCTGATAGACTCATTGGGATCATCTAGGCGTAGATCTTCGGGTGATTTTGGTTTGACATTGTATAAACTTGGAGAATCCAGGGAGAGAGAGAGAGAAGAAGAGGCCCATACCTTCGGGCTTGGCAGAGGGGGTAGAGTAGGAAGAAGTTACCGTGAGAACGGCGACGTAGTACGGGCCGGTAGAGTCCAAAGGACGGTGGCGCGTCCGGCGGTGCTTCCCGTCACTGCAGCGTGCCCACGATCGGAGGGACCTTCTAGGGTTCTTTGGTGGGTTAGTGGCGGCGGTGAAACTCATGTCCACGCCCCAGCCCCACCTTTCTCTTTTTATAGTGCTGTGTGATAGGGGTCCGCCGACCAGTAGTCGGTTGAGTGTCCCCGATCAGGACGCGGTCAAGGGGTCCGACTCAATCGTTGGATTGAGTCGGATGAGATCAATCCTAACAATCTCCCCCCTAATCTCATCTTATACTTTAAGCTTAGTCTTAAACTTTGAATACTTAACTTGGTACCCATTTTGTTACAAATAAGTGTATAGAGCATGCCTCGTCATAATAGTCATCACTATCAGATTAACAGGCTAAATACACCTTTCTATTTTGAAACCGATCTTTAACTTATTCTAGGCTCTTGGTATCCATGAATCATAGGCTTTCCTGTAAACCCATGTCAACTGTGTGTTCTCTGAATGCACTGGGTGCTAAGCCTTTGGTAAGCAGATCCGCAAGTACTTGCTCGATACTTATACGCTCAATGCTTTCAAAATGATTCTAGATTTTCTCCTTTACAACATATAACTCAATATCAATGTGTTTGGCAGCACACTTGACCTGTTGTCATAGGAGTGAATTACTTTAAATGGTTATTGCTGTTGTTCACCATTGTTGATTTCGGGTACAAATTCCCTTAACCACTTCTGCCTGTCCCTGAAGCCTCATAACAAGCAATACTATGGGTATGCATCATTGATGGTACCTCAACTATTTCTTTGGAGATTTTCCACAACAAAACTCCAACTACGAGTGTTAGCAACTAATGTGGATTTTACTACACATCTCACCGAAATTCAACATTTTGTACCCACAACTATTTGAGAGTTCTTGTTCTTTCTTATCATCATGAGGCCTATAATACTTTGCAAAATTGCAAGACATTCTTAACTCCATTCCAGTTATCTATATCTGGACTGGACTTCTACCAAAATATCTCGGATACATGAGCTACGTCAGGGTAAGTTCTTACTTATGCACTCATTAAGCTTCCAACAGCTGAAGCATATGGAACCATGTACATTTGATCGATCTCATATTGATTCATGGAACACTGAAAGTTCCCAAAAATATTACCCTTGACTATAGGAGCAGGTATAGGTTTACTCGCATGCATACTTTATTTCTTTAGAATCTTTTCTAAGTATGCCTTTACGATGTTCCTAATACCCTTTTTTCTTCTATCTTGGTGAATTTCAATTCCTAAAATGAATGACGCTTCACCGAGATCATTCATATTGTAACTTGAGGACAAGAACTTCTTCTTCTCCCATAGTAGATTAACATCGCTACTAGTGAGTACGATGTCATCTACACACAGGATGTGGAAAATGAATTTTCCATTCTTGAACTTTGCATAAAAGCTATTGTCCTTCTCATTCTCTTTACACCCAAACTTTCTTATTGTTTCATCAACTTTAAATACTACTATCTAGAGGCTTGTTTCAACCCGTAAATGGATTTCTGCAAGCGACATCCCATACATTCTTTTCCTTCCATGACAAAACCTTCGAGTTGTGCCATGTTAACGTTTTTCATACAAATCTCTGTTGGGGAATGTAACAACCTAGCCTAATTAAACCATGTTTAATCTTAAATAAAGTCATTAGAGCATAAAGAAGAACATTGGCAGATATAAAGACAAGTAAAAAGATACTTTTGCCCTCACAAGATAAACAACTGTTTAAAACATAACTCAAGTTTTTTCTTAAGAACATAAACATTTGTCCAACTAAGAGTTGTAGATCTCAACTTTTCTAACAACTTTTATTTTTGGAGTTTTGCTTGAATCTAAGTAGGAGAAAATCAAAAACTCGAAGTTCAAAACTGTATCAATTTAAGGAAAACAGATAAAGCCCCAACTTTGGAGCTCTTTATCTAGATTTTTCCAAAATAAACTCAAGCTAAGATCTATACAAAAGCTTTAGAGCTTCAAGCCCTTAACATCTTTGACTAAAGGATTAAGGTCAAAATCCGTACAGAAGGCTTCCAAAACCTAGGTCAAATTCAGTTTGTTCGGTCAACCCAGCCTCAATCAGCAACCTAGGCTAAGTCTGGAAGCAGTTCAACCATGCATCTTGGCTTAAGCTTATCTCACAAAACTTAAACAGAACTCTAGAAAAATCCTTTACAAGAGTTGGAGAACTAAGTTTATATAACAACTTCCGCAATTGGACTCTAGTCAAATTAGCATCAGAAGCTTTTCAAAATTGGGGCTCAAGTCAGCCAAAAACCCTGAAACCGGCCAAACTGTTGTTTTTGCCTAAGTCTGGGAATCCAGCGTTCCTTCAAATCTTGAAGCTTTGTATCTTCAAATCTGCTGCAATTTTGAACTCGGTTCAATTATGAAAGTTGAACTTCGATCTGAGGACTACAACTTTTGCAAAGGGAGTAAATGTTGCACGGTTCAAGAATCGGGAGATCTTGGCGCTTGAATATCGGCCAGGTGAAATGATCCCGCGGATCCCTCGGCTAGAGCGCGCCAGAGCACGCGCGCACCGCGCTCCGTTCGCTGCCCGCCGCGTGGATGCCGCTCACCGGCGCAGTGCCTCCGCCCGGTCTTCGACTACGGCAGGGAGACGCCTCATGCACCCCGCGGCCAGTGAGCGCGCGGTCGCCCTGTTGTGCCTGCGCCACCCTGCTCCGCCCAAGGGCACGCCCCGCCTTGAGCGCACGCGCCCGCACAGATGCCTGCTCGACACCGCCGCCTCCGCCAACCGCCACCTCGGCCATGACGCCTCGAGTACCCGCCTCGCCAACCTGACACCCCGGCAAAGCCGTTCCTCGCGCGCACGCTCATTTCGCCCGAGCCTGTCACCTCGCCTGCCGCACCCCGCCGGTCACCCCCCCTGTCCGCCAATGGCTCTGCCACCAGTAATGGTCGCAGCAGCACCCCGGCTCCCCTCCGGTCCCCAACTGCCAGTCCCAGCCCCACTTCGTTCGCCGCTCCACTCGATCCTAAAAATGGAGGTCTGGCACCGCCTATGCCCCCTTCCCTGCCCGCCCAACCTCGCCGCGCTCCCCTGCTCTATTTCACACCCACCGCTAAGCTACCTCTCCGTGGAGCCCCCACCTCTGCAGCTCCCCACTCCTCGCCACCATCACCGCTAGCTCCGCCGTGTCCAAGCGAAGCTTCCTGAGCCGCTTGTTGGGGTCCCTCAACGCTGGCGACGCCGGCACGCCACCTATAGATGTCCATTCGGGCCGCCCAACCCGGTCCGGCACGGGCCCAGCATGGCCTGTTCATTTTCGTGCCGGGCCTGGCCTGTCACGATAACCCCATCGTGCCATGCCGGGACAGCCCATGGGCCTCAGTCACAACCCATGCACGGGCCCGTGAGGCCTTTTTCGTGCCGGGCTAGCCCGAATAGCCCTGTATTTTTTACATGCCGTGCCGGCCCACCGCCCGTTAAGAAAAAGACTTCACCGAATGAGCGTCTGATTCATAATCTAACACTTTCATTTGAACACACAGAAATCCATCACATTCATCAGTTCATCCCATATTCACATTCACATACATTCATCACATGCGGGGAGCTGGGGAGCAGACGATTCGAGCGCTCGAGGCACCGGATCTGCCGATTCGAGGTCGAGGGCTCGAGTCGAGGAGGCACCGGATCTGCCGATTGAGGTCAAGGGCTCGAGGCGAAGAGGCGCTGGATCGGAGGATTTGAGGTCGAGGGCTTGAGGCGAGGAGGCGCCGGAGCGGGGCGAGACGCCGTGTCGCCGTCGGCCGTCGGCACCTTGACGGGACTGCGACCTGCGGGTGCACCAGTGCGGGATAGGGGACTGGGGGAGGACTGGAGGAGGCGGCCGGCTGGCCGTGAGCGGAGGAGGCGAGGTGAGAAGGCGAGGAGCGTAGGAGGTGAGACGAGGAGGAGGTGAGGAGGCGGCTGGTGGAGGGGTAGAGTTTGCGGTTGGCCGGTTGCGGAGGGGAGGCCAAGGCCGGCGGGGGCATATATATGCCGGGCGCTCCCGACCATTGGTGGGTCTTAGAGTTGGGCCGGCTTGACGGGCCGGCAACGGGCCGGCTATTAGATTTCGTGTTGGGCCGTACCGCCCGTCGAGCTGAGGCACCGGTCCACGCCCGGCAAGAGCCATCGGGCCGGGCCAGCCCGAGCCCGAAGAGTTACGAGCCGGACCGGGCTTGAGATGGGCCAAAAAACTGGGCTTCGTGCTGGGCTGTCGGGCTGCATGTACATCTTTGATGCCGCCGGACTTCGCCGCCACCCGAAGTCCCCGCCCTTGCACCGTTCCGCCTCCACTGGGCCTCCTTTGCGCCCCAACCACCGCCAATTGACTCCCGGTGAGCTCCCGCGCCTTTCCCGCAACTTCTTGCCCGGGATTGACTGGTGCATCGCCAGAATTTGGCCGGACCGCCGCCGTGAGCGCCGCCAAGGACACACTTTGTGTCTTTTTCCTTCTTCCAGGGACCTTAGCACTAAAGTCAGGGACCCCTACGCGTTTAACCTATAGACCTAGGGGCTAGACCGTAAGTTTGCTGAGGTTTTTCTTTTATAATTGGTAGAAAATGTATTTAAATTTGGAAATTCACCAAAACTCATAGCAAATTCAGAAAAATGTCAAACCAATTTTGCTAGACTCAGTATAAAGTGTAGTTTCTAATAAAAATACTTCTGGCACATGTATCTACTAGGATTAATGTTATATGTTTTAATCCTTGTTTAAGCCATTTAAATGATTATAAATTGCAGAAAAATGCTAAAATAGTAAATCCAACTCTCAAGTGTTTGAATCAGAGAATGGAAGCTTACAAAAATGATGTGGAGCCTAGCTTAGATGTTTAAATCTCTATTTTAGTTTTATCATGGAAATCTAAGGTTGCTTTTGTCTTTTTGTACAATAATTAAACCAAAGATGAGAAAAATGTGAAACAAATTGGAATAAGTCAGTGGTGTAGTGTAGTTTGTAGGAAAAATGCAGAGCCTGGTCAGAAGCAGAAGGAAAACCATTTTACTTTTTGGAGGAAAAATAATTAGGGTAAATGCATGGAAAAAGATTCCCTTCACTTAAAATTATGAAAAATTCACCAAAGGATCGATTTCACCTCTAGAACCTACTGTTAAACTTTCATACCCAAATTCATTATGGTTTTGGTTTTAAAAATGTTGAAGTGTATGCTACCTTAGGGTAATAAAGTAAGTCTAATTCTTTTTATGCACCTCCAAGGTATCTCAAATTTATGCAGCAGCTTATCTATGACAAAGTTAAGTTTCTGTTAAATTTGTGGCTTCATAGCTTACTATTTGAAGATGAAATAAAATTTGGAAGATGGACCTAACTAAATGGAAGAAAGAAACTTTGAGTAATGATAAAGGTAATTTTTGGAAGAGGTACGAAAGAACATTTAGAAATAGGTGAACTTTCCAATCTAAAGTTTAATAAAGTTGAGTTGTATATATGTGCACAATCACCATCAAATCAACCCCAGGTTTTACACCATGACACACCTTACCTTATGTAGATAAAGAAGGTATAGAACCTTGTTTAGGTGAATGTGATCATGATGTAATTTATACTTCAGTGCTAATTCGTGTTTTACATCCTATGAGAAATCTTGGAAATTAAACTTGATGCATTGCATTTCGTGTAAAAGTGAACCTTGCTAACGGAACATACGAGCTTCACCCAGCGCCAGTAGAAGGAGCCGTAGCGGATCTGCATCAAGTCGGAGCCGAGCTCATATCAGAGCAAGCCGAGGACCAGTTCGCTAACTCCCCGTGTGAAGGCAAGCCCTGGAGCATAAATTCCTCTCTTTAACTACTTGCAATATATTTGGTTGCTTGATTGTGCATTTACATTTTTAGGATTTGATTGAAACCGTAGATGCATGAATTAGTGCCCTTTGATCTGAACACTAGTATGATAGGCCGAGTAGTGCAAATGTTTAATAGGACTCGGTAAAAGTTGATTGATTGACTGTCACTCACGAGTTATAGGAGTTCTTTGCTTTTCTTTTGTTACAACTATAAGGACGATGGACGGGGCAGGGCACTGTGAACTATTTTGGTGGTCGGTGGATTGCCTTGTCTGTCTACATGAAATTGGACTAAGGTCTAGATGTGATAGTGTTCGTGATCAAGTTTTGAAAGTACTAATCTCATACCTAGTATGGGATGGGGAAGCCTAGTACCTGATTGAACTGGAACGTGAGCGGATCGTTCCACTGTCGCTGGAACGGAGTTCCCTTGCGGCCGCATGTGGTGACAAGTGCGGTCAAAGAACGGCAGAGGCCGGGTCTATGGAGCCTTGTACCAAGGGAAGTGGGCCCGATACAGGTCTGGGAATCGATGGGGATGGCTGACAAATGAAGCGATCCTTCACGGTGCGTGGATGTCGTGAGATTAGGTTCGCCATGCAGGGTTAAGAAATTCGAATCGATTCGTCTGCCTCTCACAGTTTGGGACTACTTGATCGCTATGCTACACTGAGTAAGAATGAAATATGATGATGATTTAATGTTGTTCTTTATTAGTAATTACTTGAAAAACTATGCTTGCTTAGTATAGCTGCTAACTTAGAATGGTAAACAACAATAGAACTTGTGGCTAAAATGTTGAAAGTAAGGACCTACACTAGTCGCTTTGGCAAATACAAACCCCCAGAGCCAAAAGGTTGCATGTCTAGGTGTTGGTGGAGCAGTACCACCGGTCGGTTAAGTCTTGTTGAGTGTAGTCGCTCAGCCTTGTTGTGGCATATCTTTTCAGGTGATGTTGATACCCCTGAGCTCGCTACAAGTGGCACTTGGCCTCCCCAACTTCCTCCTGGTTGTACGGTTGAGTGGGATCCCTCCTCAGATGGCGAGGACCGGGATCATTGATGTCATGATCGGCTTCATCATGATATCCTACAACAACGTTTAGCTTCCACTCAGTTATTTCTATTATTGAGAACTCTGCAAACTTTGCTTGAATTTTGAACTTGAGGTTGTAAGAATTTAATGCACTTGTTTAATGGAGATGGACTGTTGTAATCTCTGTAACCAATCACCTTCGTGCGAGTCTTGCTTTCTCGATCCTGAGTTAAGTGGTTTATCGGATGAAATCCGACGGACGACCAAGTTGATTTGTTTAAAGTACATGATCGCGTGTTAAGCGGCTTAAGTGTGCTTTAGCCAAGTTAATTTGGGCGGTTCCACCACAGGGAATGCCGTCTTTACATCCATCTGATGTAACTCTAAATCATAATGTACCACTAACGCCATTATGGATCTAAAAGAATCCTTGCATGAGACTAGAGGAAAACTCTCATTGTAACTTATTCCTTCTCTTTGCGTAAAGCCTTTCGCCACAAGTCGTGCCTTATATCTTTCTATATTCCCTTTGGAGTCACATTTTGTATTGTAGACCCATTTACAGCCTACTGTTTTGACTCCATTAGGAATTTCTTTAAAGTTCCAAACATCATTGGTACTCATCGATTTCATCTCATCTTGCATAGCCTCTTGCCATTCAGATGAGTGAGTGCTTCTCATGGCTTCTTCAAATGAGGTGGGATAACCCTCCATTTGAATTTCTTCACTAGCATAGACTTCATACTCTAGGGCCTCAGCTACTGGCACTTCTTACATATGGGGCTGTTGTTGCTCTTCATTGTCAAGAGACAATTGATTTTACAGGCTCCTGTATAACAAGATCCTTGTTTACATTATTCATCTTCCTTGAAGAGCTAACAACAGATGTTGTATAAGTCATACAACATCAATAGGTATTGAGAAATTTGTTGCTCTTGAATCATTGAATCATTGGAGTGGGCACGCAGTCCCATTTCTCTTCAAGTCTTAGGTCTCTACATACCATGCTCCCCAAGATTATCCCATCTTCTATAAAGATGGTGTATATTCAAATTTCTTATTTGGGTTTAAGCTGTTAAAACCTCATATGGCGCTTTAAGCACTGCCTTAATGTCTTTGAAGCTGGTTGACTACGTTATCTTTCTATCGGAACTGTGAAAAGTCCAGGAATTTAGCTGTTTCTCTGCTTAGGGGTATCATTATTATGACCGTTGTACTCTACCGATGGTCACATTCATCTTTTATAGATCACTCTTGCTCTCAATGCATACTATGCATCGCATTATGGGGAGAGTTGATCTTACAATTGGTGCATCCGCAGTCCAAATATAATAACAACAACATATTTGCTAATACCGAGTCGCAATTGAGGGTATATTCACATCAAAATAATTACTAAGCATTATTTGACTATTGATATTCACATTGCAATGGCAATGTATTTGGCCAAGACAAGAACCTTCAACGTTTAGGAAATAATGTTATGTCTTCATATTAAATTTTTTTATACAGTTTAAGTTTAATTAAGAATATTTAATTTTGTATTCATTACTGATAAGTTCACCCTCACTTTTTTTCTACATGTTTGATTATATATTCAGCTACACAAAAAGAAAATAATATGTTGATACTACTAACAATACCTTTTAAGAGTTCGGCATAGATATTTTTAAAGCCTCTTGTACTTGTTTAGAAAGAGAAAAGGAGCTAAAAGAACGGAAACAACCATGCTTTTATACAGTTGTTGAATACAGGAGCAGAAGCGTAGAATAAACCTAAGGATTCCAGTCTTTTGGTAATGCCAATGGCATAATTCTAGGATTTTATTGAAATTTAACTAATGAACAGATAAGTTATGTACGCAATTGAGAAGAAACAAACTAGTCACAATTAACAACTTTTTTTTGACAAAAACTAAGAATTTTATACTAGAAGAAAATCCACAAGTCCATATACTTTGCTTAGTATGTTGCTGTTGTAACGTTTGGACTGTACATGTACCAATTTGCCAAGTCATTGTATTAATTGAGCATTACAAGTTATATTGAAGTAAATTGAGCATTTTAGTGTTGGAACAATTTGTACCCACCATCCAAGTTGTTGTATGGTGGGTGCAATTTCTTCTTTCAAATATCACTGGAATAAATCCTCAAATAACTAAACAATCTAATTATGTATTTCTAACCCTCCAACACTGTTCATTCATGCTTGATTTCCATGCTTTTAAGAGCTTTTTCAAGTGTTTAATGCTGCAGGACTACACTCTCATATAACTAAATTTAATTTACTAGTTACTGCCACCATTTTTTTCAAGGAAACTTTTAGATTTATTTAAAACATGTATGATACCTTATTTATTTTTCTACTGTTCTGTTTCAAAGCTAACATGAGCAATTCGTTCAACGTCCTACAGCAGAGACAAGATAGATCTACTCTATGCAATCACGCTGTTCGGTAGAGCAGCTGCAGCCGATGAAAGAGCTGAGGCGGACCAGGCCAATTGGAATTGATCTACTCTATGCAATTTGCTCAATGGAATTCCTCTTCTCCGTCACATTTAGTGCAAGATCTGAACTGCAAACTGCATCAATCGGAAGGACTAGCTGGAGCCACATCAAGCTATGAATAGATAGTTCGGTCAAAAAAGGTCTGAATAGATATATCAGAAATCAAATTCTTGTTAAATTAGTATGTAACTCCTTATTTGATTTATTGTAAAAATTGATATGCAATTCTTTAAATTTTAGGGGGATCGTTGGGAAAGGGGATGTGGCATATGATGGGCAATTTCGATAAACAGATGGCAGATGTAATACTGCCACACCACCTAATGCAGAGCAAATGATGAAAAGAAATAGTAGTGGAAAACATTAAAGACATCTATTCTAGGGAATAAATACTAGCTACATGCACAACTATATGCCAAACAGCTAGAAGATGTAATACTGCCACTCCACCTAATGTAGTCCAAATGATGAAAAAAGTTAGTAGTATAGAACACGTTGAGGATATGCATTCTAGGGAATAAATACTAGCTACATGCACATCTATGCATTTATAAGAATATCTGGCAATATATAAATTCTAGGCTTAGAATTTTATGTGTTGTCAAAATCACATGAATAGCTTCAAAAGATGCATGATTTTTAAAATATATGGTAAAGTGCTCATCTACAGTCTAAAAATACCATTTGCAGATGCCTATTTGCATGCAGTTATGTCAATGCAATGCAGGAGTACAAATATTTATTGCATGGATCTTTGTATCCCATCCCCCACCCCCCACCCCCCTCAAAAAAAAATAACCCACACCTACCTACACATCTCAACAAAAAAAGGGAATCCCATGGAACCTATTTGAGGGTTGTTCTATGCTTCTCTCATGAGATAGATGCTCCATATGGCAACACTAAGGTGACAGCATGGTGCTGAATGATCCAAGCCTTACTGGACCATATATATGGCACTGTTACACTCAAATGTCCAAACTTCTCCTAGAGTACCGTACCTAGATTCATGCATAACAATGTCCAAAAACACAGTATGACACGACCCTTTTCCCTCGCTTCACAACAAGATTTATTATATATGCTAAGAGTGTCAGCAAGTCGTTGACAGGAATTCAGTTGTTTTGTCCACGTACATTGTCGGAATTATTGTTGGTCGGCAATAATTAGCACGGAACTCATTTTTTACTCTTGGAAAATACTGCTTTGATTCTAAAATACTGTCACCCATTGGAGAGGGGAAAATGATAAGCAACGAAGTTCCCGTCAGCAACTCAATTTTAATTCTTGGCAATAGTTAAAAATCTTGTACTGCTTGTAGCAGGGCCATTTAAGGTCTCTAGTTGATTCAACATGTCAATTTTTTTTTGTCAGTAAACATGTCTAACTTATCATGCATGTAACTTGTAGGTTTGCAATATGCAATACTAATCACTACTGCCAGTTGAAACAATAAGTTGAACATATTTTAAATTTCTTCTTCTTATATGTTCATTTTAGTTTCAATACCATGCTAAAACAACCAACCATAAGAAACTATTTTGCTGAAATAGTTGATATTTCAAACCTGTAGAGTGAGACAGGAGCTTCAAAGTTGTGCCTGGGGTCGGAGGGGCAAACAGGCCATATCTCAACGGGTTTAGGGCTGAAACAAATGGGCTAATAGAGGGGATAG
This sequence comes from Setaria viridis, assembly GCF_005286985.2. Classification (NCBI taxonomy): domain Eukaryota; kingdom Viridiplantae; phylum Streptophyta; class Magnoliopsida; order Poales; family Poaceae; genus Setaria; species Setaria viridis. The sequence goes on from NC_048269.2 coordinate 8,478,267, forward strand.
AGGTCTTTCACAAAGCATCTATCTCTCCGCATGGCATTCCCTCAAAACCAATTTTTGTAGTGGCATGCTCAGAACTACCACTGTTTTAAAAATGGTTTTCACAAATTTCTCCCCGACTTAAGTTGTCAAGATGAAAGATGCAGAGAACTTCCGTGAGCAACTTGTCACCACCTACGTCTTCGATGGTAGATGCAGAGAACAGATCAGGCAACTATGATTGACATCCTCCTCTTGGGTTCTACTCAAACGCTCGCTGGAATTGATCTCCCACAAAAAATGACTACCATGTGTATGCTGCTAACGATACAAGGCACACGCAGGCCCTGTTTAGCTCGACCTGACAGCTTCACGACAATTCCCTTGGCTTTTGGCAAGTTGCCTTGTTTTCCTGTTAATGGCTTAGAATAAATCGAGCGATGGAACAACAAAACATCTAGCACCCGGACGTCCGATCTGGGCACTAGCGTCGGACGGTCAAGCGAGGTGAAAATTCCCTCCGCAGCATGTGTCCGATCTGGGCGCTAGCGTCGGACGGTCGAGCGAGGTGAAAATTCCCTCCGCAGCATGTGTTTCATGTTGCATACTACATCTAAGAACCAAAGCTCTAAGAATACCGAAAAATCAACTGCAACATACGTAAACTAAAAAGAAGTCCCATGAAACATTGTTTCCATATACCAAGAAACATCCGTCCAAGACTGCATCGCCTCCCCAAGCTAGGTGTATGAATATCCTTTGCAAATAAGGTTAGACTAAAACACCCAACAATCTCTCATAAAAAATGGAACATGTCAATTAGCTAGGTGCAACAAAATGGAATATGATGTGCAACATGCAGATTACAAACCAATAGATGAACTATTCTATATTAACTTTTGCAACAATTGAGAAAAACTAATGAAACATTCCTAATTACCTATTGCAACATTTAAATCAAGAAAATAGAACCTTTACATAAAACTGCAACACTTGAAATTAGTACTCGAAACATTCCAAAATAACTGATTGCCACATTTTACTTGACTAGAAGAAACATCAAAAAAATCAATTGCAATAGCTCAAGATGGTTTGTCCTCCAATTCCCTAACCACTATAAGAAATATGTTGATCTATGATGATCAATGACATTTCTAGCTGAAAACATCATAAAGTTTCACATCCGAGCAAATTTAGTAACAAAGTTATGGAACGTCATAAAAGTCGCCACTGTAGCCAAAAAGAAATCAACACTCGCTATTACATGGTGGTTTTGTGATAACATAAGCTCCGTGAAAATATCATAAACCAACCAGGGTCTTACAGCTGATAAATAAAATGGAAAATATGCTCCTCCTATGGGTTGAACCTGTTACCAATCTAATGGGAAGTCTTTACCATGACTGGGTCCCATATGTAAGGTAAGTTTTAGGTGAGTGTGGTATTTGGCGGCAGAAAAGCGCGCGCTGTAGCCAAAAAATAGTTTACCCGCTGTCGTGCTCCTGCGATAGGAAAGAAGAAGAATAGAGAGAAGGTGGCCAGGACGGAGCACTCTGGTGGAGATCTGCGCCTTCCTGCGGCGGCTCAGTCCTACAGCGCACCAATCTGGTGGTTCCTGCTACGGTGTGTCAATCTGGTCAGTAATTTGAATTCTCCAAAATTTCATTTCTCATTAAGGTCTTTTAATCTGGTTAGTAATTTTGAGTTGAATTCACCAAAATTTCCCAGATGGATAGATGTTGGATACACGGTTGTCGACTATTTACCCCCGAGCATGAGATGAGAAAGGGGTCAATGATTTCATGAAATTTGTTAAGAGTAGATAATCTAACAATGAACAAATACTATGCCCATGTCGTCGATGCCTAAATCAGTCTAGATGTACTGTATATGTGGTGAGCCTGCACTTACTTTTGAATGGGATGGCAAGCACCTACACTAGGTGGATCCATCATGGAGAAACATTCGAGGATAGGGTTCAGGAAAATACAAATCTATAGGATAATGGGGTTCAGGAAAATGCAATTCTGTAGGATGATGGGGTTGAGGAAGCTGCAATTCTGCCGGATGAGGGGGTTGTGGATAATGAAGTTCTGTAGGATGATGGTGATCAGGAAATGGTTTAGGAAAACGTACACATATCGGGTATGAAGGAGGATGAAGGTACCGAAGATGGACTTCCTGAAATGATAGCTGAGACTAAAGAGATTGGAGGGAAAATGTTAGAATGTATAAAGGAATATATAAACTGTAAGGTGTCACCGGGATTTAAATATACATAATTTACATTTGTTGTGAAGTTACTTCATATCAAGCCTTTCTATCGGATCAGCAATGTCGCATTCAAAGCGATTCTGAAGGTGGTATCCCTTGCTTTCCTAGGAGCATGTGTTCCAACATCTTACGATGATGCAATGAAGTACATCCATGCCATGGGACTCGGCTATGAATCTATCCATGTTTGCAAGAATAATTGTGTATTGTTTTGTAAGGATCGAGCGGAACATGATGTGTGCCCAGTGTGTTGTGAAGCGTATCCAAGATGGAAAGATTCAGACAGCAACAAGCATGTTCCTCAGAAGTATTAAGGCATTTTCCGCTGGTTGAAGGCTGAAGAGGATGTTTCTTCATTAAAAACTGCAAAAGGATGCACAATGGCATGAGTTGAGTGACAACCGGTGGACAATGAGCTTAGCCATCCAGCTGATGGTGAGGCATTGGAAAACTTCGATAAAAATTGGTGAGAATTTGCAAACGATGCTAGGAACATTAGACTTGGCCTTGCAACCGATAGTTTCAGTCCATTTGAAACCATGACCAACTCATATAGTATGTGGCCAGTATTTGTTGTGCCGTATAACATGCCACCATGGGTATGTATGAAAGAATCAAACTTCATGATGGCATTATTGATACCTGGGCCAAGTTCTCCATCAAAGGATTTTGATGTCTTCTTGCAACCTTTTGTAGATGAGCTGTTGGATCTTTGGAAGTGTGTCGATGCATATGATGGTTGTAGCCATCAATCCTTTAAACTGCATGCTGTGGTTATTTGGTGCATACATGATTATCCAGCACTGAGCACATTGGCCGAGCGAGTCAAGAAAGGTTATTATGCCTGTGTGTGTTGTGACAAGGATCCTTGCTCTAGAAGATTGAAGAACAAGATATGTTATATTTGCCATCATTTTTTTCCTTCCAACTGACCATCCATGGAGAAGAAAGAAAGCAGAGTTTGATGGTAATACTGAAAACTGAGTGAGGCTAGAGCAATTTACTACTGAGGAGCTTCAGCAACAACTGGAGAAGGTTAAAGATGTTAAACTAGGAAAGCCTCCTCAAGGTCAAAAAAGGAAGCGGGAACCTAGACAATGTTGGGGCCGAAGGGTTTGTTTGTTTGACTTGCCGTATTAGACAACTCTAAATCTGCCACATAATCTTGATGTCATGTACATTGAGAAAAACATATGTGAAAACCTTATTGGAACATTCCTTAAAATTGTTGGGAATACAAAGGACACGATCAATGTTAGGGTTGATTTGGAAGAGATGGGCATTAAACCACATCTACACATGCTGAATACAACGGAAGAGAGTCATGCAAAATGCCAGAAGCTCCATATACAATGGGTAAAAAGAAATAGAAGGTGTTCTATGATTTTATAAGTCAGGTGAAGTTCCCAAATGGATATGCTTGTAACTTATCAAGATGTATTGCCGCTGATGGATGGAAACTCCAAAGAGCTGAAAACTCATGATTGCCATATCCTACTCCAAAGGATTTTGCCTACTTCCCTTCGAGGTTTAATGGATAAAGAGATATACGCAGCTATTTCGGAATTAGAAAACTTCTTTTGGCAACAATGTTGCAAAACTCTAAAGTTGGATATTTTGAAGAAACTTAAAACAGATATCCCAATAATTTTGTACAAGCTTGAGAAAATTTTCCCTCCTAAATTCTTTGATGTTATGGTGCACTTGGCTATCCATTTGCCTCATGAAAAACAACCTAAGAGGACTAGTACAATATGTATGGATGTATCCCGTCGAAAGAAGGCTATGCACATTGAAGCATTCCGTGAGAAACATGGCTAGGTTGAAGGATCCATTGCAGAAGCATATGTTGCTAATGAGGCCTTGACATTTTGCTCAAGGTACTTTGTGGATGATGATGTTGACACATGATTCAATCAGGAGGGTAGGAATAGAGAGAATGCTGATTTGTTATGAGAAGGCGATTTATCTTGTTTCTAGTACAATGTTGATGTACTTGGAGCAGCGAAGTCTTCATTCCTTGATTCGGATTACGACAAGCTAGTTTGGTAGGTGTCACACAATTGCAAAGAGGTTGAGCCATATATCAGGTATGAATCCGTCATGCAATGATTGTACTGCAATTATTTCGATCTAATTTTCAGATGGATATGTTTTTGTAGGATATATAGGGATCAGTTAGAAGTGGAATGTGTGTCGGACTAGGTTATTGACCATAGAATTCTGAAAGAATTTGCCCGATGGTTTAAATCACATGTAAGTTTTCTACTTTTTCATAACAAACTTATATTAGTTTGCGAGGATCTATATATAAAAATATATACAAAACTATGGTTTTTGTTGTACAGATTGAAAAGATGCCTGAAGGGGAGGTCTCTGAGGACCTATATGCATTATCAGCTTTACCAAACAAGCGAGGAAGAAAATATTCAGCATGTCTTGGTGGCGGTGTCCGGTACCACACACATGCCGGAGACGAAAATCGGAAGACACAGAATAGTGGGATTATGGCTGCAGGCTTTCATATAAGTGAGTCATTTGAGTTTTATGGTTGTCTAAAAGAAATTATTGAGTTGCGGTATAACTCATTAGGGTGTGGCATAAATTGAACTATTGTATTATTCCACTGTGACTGGTATGATCTAGGAGGGACCAAAAAGGAATCGAGGATTAGAAAGGATGGGTACTTCACAAACATCAACACTAGAAGGTACTTGTACAAAAGTGATCCCTACATTTTTGTTGAACAAGCAACGAAGGTGTTTTACTTGATAGACACCCTGCTACAAGACCCATGGAGAGTGGTGCAAAAATTTGAGCACAAGCATTTGTGGAGCTTTAATAAAACTGAGCAGGACACAATCCCTAGTGGCATGGTACTTGCATATCAAGATGATGTAATTAGAGAAAAACCTTGAGTGATGGTATTGGTGATGGTTCGGAGGCTCTAGTGCCTATTACTGATGAGGAGGAGGACAAGACTATCATTCCAACGGCTCAAGTTACTTTCATTCGCCAGCAGGTTCTATCTGATGTGGACGGATTCAATTCTGACAATGAGAAGGAGGATGAGACTATCTAGCAATACCATGATGCAGATGAAAATCCCACACTTGATAGTGATGAGGACTAGGATGTGAAATCAATTAATGCTTTAGTCGATTCAAGCTGAACTCATTTGTTGTATAACATATGAACCGATATGTGCACGTTGACCTTTTATCATAATACTTGTGGGAAAATCCTTTTGACGCATCTCAATATGTTCAAAAGCGCACTGAGCTGGCTATTGATCCGACTCGTTGTATCGTAAAACACTGGAACATCTTGTGACACCTTCCAAAATCTTTGAACGCCCATTTGGCTGGCTGTTTATCCAGTTCGGTGTATTGTCAAACACCAGAACATCCTGTGATGTCTTCAAAATCTTCGAATGCCCATTTGGCAGGATGTTTATCCGGTTTGGTATATTGTCAAACACCGGAACATAGTGTGATGACTTTCAAAATCTTCGAACACCCAATTGGCTGGCTGTTTATCCGGTTCAGTGTATTCTCAAACACCAAAACATCCTTATTCTAGAACAAGGTTGGGTAGAAAACTCCTACCCATCTTCTTGTCTAGGTGCGCACTATACCTTTATGACTTTATCCAACACCGTGTCACTCCTGCTGACCCATCATTCCCCATTTACTGCAAGGTGACTTGCGACGCTCGCCCTTGGTAGAGTTTAGCCGCCGCCGCCTGTTGCAGCCACCCGCCACCACAGCCTCGCTCCATCGCTACTGCAATCCGCCACCACTCGCCCTGATTTCACAGGTATTCGTTGTTGAAAGAGGGATTCATTAAATTTCTTGAGATCATTGCGGTAGCTAATTTGAGAAAGATCTTGCAGATGGGTCAAGATGGTGGCAAGAAAAATGGAAAGGCGCTTAACCTGCCTCCAGTGAAGTGACAAAGGAAGTCGTAGACGAGTTCTGCAGGCACGTCTGGTACTCAGATGCGGCAAAGGGGTAGGTCCATTACTCGGTAGTCTTCCCCTGCCCGTTCCTGCCATACACGGAGTGGGTCAACCTCGGCGCAAACCTGCCAGACACAGGGTAGGTCAACCTCAACACCTTTCTACCGCACATGGGGTGGGTTAACCTCAGCGCCTTCCGGGTGACAGCAATCTACGCGGCATTGGCTGCCCCACCCTGCTAAGTTTCCTACGCCCAACCCCAAGTAGCCGAATGTGGTATGTCTTTACCCTCCACCAAAAGAGCCACTAAGGATGATTGAGCTAAGCATGCATAGCTACCAAATGATTAAAAGGCTTACATTTGTGTCTGAGGATGTGTGGTTTGAAAAATCCCATAACAGACAGGTCGAACCAAAATTTAGGATTGTCATTCAACAAATTTTCTACTATAACTAAAAAAGTTGTCCACCAAATTATTTGAGCACAAGATTATAAACTAGAATCATATGAACATAGATGCGGGAGGAGAGGATATTAAGGGATACTTCCATGAACTACTCAGATTGGCTGATTTAGTCTCAGGGCATCATCAGTATATTGAGGATTGGGTCCGATTCTTCTATGCTACGGTGTACATTCCTGAGAGCAGAGAGTACATTCAGGTCATCTTTCAGGGAGCTCCACATAGAATTTGGTTACACCAAATTGTTGATAGTCTTTGAGTTAATTTGTGTAACGTGTCCATACACCACATTGTCTACAGGGATCGTGAACTACCTCACCGAAGTTTTCTTGGTGGATCGTTCCCTTCGGTTGAGGATATGGCTGAACTTTTTGTGGATCTGTTCCCTTCTAGCCGAGCATATCGCACACCTGACATGCTTACCCCTGAGGCCAATGTGGTTCACCGGGCACTAAGGAAGATATTGTTACCACACATCAACAATGTAAAGTCCATCACTAGTCTTTAGTAGTGGCTTGTTCTTCACATCATGACTGGCGGGGAGTTCGACACCGTGAACTGTATTCTTTGTGAGATTCAAGATGTTATCCATGATGGGTTGACTGTGGCCCAACAAAGGCCGTATGCTCACTGTATCTTCGTCATCTTACTAAAAAAAGATGAGAATGGTAGAGAGGTGCAAATCGGACCCAAAAATTGGTGACATGAGTACAGCAATGCCAAAACACAATTCAAGGTATACAAGCCAGCGAGACCAGCAGATAGACATTGTGGCCTAAGGCTAGGAATGAGCCATCTCTTGATGAGCACAGAAATGTGAACATCAAATCAGATGAGAACTATTGCTCAAACAGGGAAGGCAGTGAGGAGGAAAATATGTATGTACCTTGTCTCCAAGTCACTCATGACCAGGAGACAGGTGCATCGTGATCTGCTATAGAAATAGTATCGATCACTCCAGCAACAACCAGTCAGCCGACGGAGCTTGCCTTAATTCTTGAGGGATTGGTTCATGGTCAAGCAAAATAAGCAGAAAGTAATCTCCGCTTGGCTGAGCTACAGAAATGGTTGGACGAGAGATTGGATCATCAGGAGGAGAGACAACTCACGTGGCTAGACTAGGTGGCACAAAGGGTAGACCAGAACATCAACAATGTGATCACCACCTTTTCTGCTACACTCAATTAGGTGTACCAGCACGTCGGGTTACCAACACCACAACTTTAACTCCCACATGCTGATCAGACCCCCTAGCTAATTATGCCTCCAAATGAACTAGGTAAATCCTCTGAAGTCTCTGTGCTGCATCATAGTTCAGCTAGAATTCCACAATTGTTAACATCAACGACGACGACCTTGACAAAGAAGGATTCCACACTTGTTCCTACAAAGAAGGGTGGCGACGGTGAGGAAGCAAATGCATCAATACTCATGATTCTATCTGATATTGCTACCTCTCAACAGCAGAAGGAAGATCCTGTGGTGGAAATAGCTACAGATCCGGATGATCGTGAAGTGTCTACCGCTGCTACTCCAGATGATCCTGGTCTCAATACTTCGTAAGCTAAGGATGAACCAGGTCACACTACTTTGCAAGCTCAGGAAGATCCTGCGGTGGCTCCTGCTCCTTGTCTTGCTACATCGAAAGGCTCTCCTGCACCTACTCCTAGTCTCGCTACGTCGGAAGGCTCTCCTGTACCTTCTCCTGGTCGAACTATGTCAGAAGGCTCTGCTACATCTGCTCCTACACCAACTACGTCAGCAGGCTCTACTGCACTGGCTACTGCTGCTCCTCCTCCTCCAAATAATCATATATCTCCAGCTCCAGATGACCCTCTTCTGTCAACCAATCCTGCTACGTCGGCACCTTCTTCGAACCCTGATGACAAAGAGGTAGAATGTTAAACAATTCGTTTTTTGCCATTGATTGTTGTATTCAATTTGAATAATAGATGTTTCATTGTCATGTACGAACCAACTATTTTGTTGAGCGTTGTAATAATTTTTGCCCGGGCTTTGTGCTCAGGTTTTAACCATTGGTGATCTAGCGGAGTTTGTACCAGAGTCGAATGAGTCTTATAACTGATCTTGTACCAATGGGGTGTAGAATGACCAAGCGGATAGGCTGGCATGTCATCTTAAATTTGCAGATGAAGCTAGATCATCTAACTGCTCTAGGGGCATCGAAGACTCGAATTTCCAAGTGTTTGAGTCAACGGAGTGGATTAAGATTATGGATACATGCGATAATACAGGTGTGGTAGGGTCTAGTCTTACACCACACAAAAAGGAGACTTCTCCAACCTCATTATCATGTAATGAGTGATGCTATCAATACACGGAACCCAACGTTTGATCTCCAATGTGTGCATGATTGAGTAATTAGCAAATCTAGTCAGGAAAAATGATGTTTGATTGCCAATGTGCACATGAATAAGTAGTAAGCCTACCCAATCGAAGGGAGATTTCTTTGGTTTCCAGTGCTAACGTGTGTGTAAGGAAGCACATGCAACCAAAGCGAGGGATGTTTGATCTCCAATGTGCACATGATTGAGTAGTTAGCAAATCCAATTGGGAAAAATGATGTTTGATTGCCAATGTCCACATGAATAAGTAGTAAGCACACCCAATCGAAGGGAGATTTCTTTGATTTCCAATGTTGAAATGTAAGTAAGCACATGCAACCAAAGGGAGGGTTGTTTGATTTCCAATGTGCACATGATTAAGTAGTAAACACATCCAATGGAAGGCATGGTACAAGAATTTCCAGTGTTGCCAGGATGGTACAAGGATTTCCAATCGTTGTAAGCACACCGAATAGACAGGAGGTTTCAGTGGTTTCCCAATGTAAAACTCAATATGTATAGTAGTTCTTCATCCTAAATACGCCCTCTGTTCTTGTTTGTAAGACATCATATGATATGACACTGTCTCCCTTATTACACTTTAATATAAGTGGAGCAGTACATAAACGGAGGGAGTGGTACCAAATAATAGAATATCCAGCTTTTTGAAGGTGTTCTCATGATATAACAAAGATTTCAAATGATAATTTGTTGAATCTGGGTCCAGATTCTCCTGATTCTACTAATAAAGTTTTTTCACAGGTTATGATGATTGTACCAAGAATAAAAAACATCAATGAATAGACTACTAGACATTCCACTATTTAGATTTTTGTTTGGTATTTTCTACTAAGCGGAACATCCTTTGGTCACCATTACGTGGCGTGGACCAGCCCCAAAATCTTTTCGGCGTGCTATTCAAATATTTGGACGCCCGGGCCAAACCGTGTGACAGATGTGAAATGTTAATTTTCCTCCCCTTCCCAATAGAACCCCGTTTCATCCACCACCATAGTAGAAGGGTATATTGGTAATGTGATAGGGCCATCCATCCAATTGGCCAAATACCCCATCCCTTCCCTCCCTCCGCCCAAATCTTTCGCATCCAAAAACTTCCTGCCATCAGTTCCCCTTCAACTCCTCGCCCCCACCCCAAATCATCACCTCCTCCTCACCCCCATCCCAAATTTTCACCTCCTCATTGTCATCCCAAACTTCACCTACTCACCACCATCCACAATCTTCCCCTCATGGCTACCACCCATTTCCCATCTCCCTCCATAGTACCAGCGGCGACACAATGGCACCAAGCGGAAAGGTCGTACAAAGGAAAAATCAACAACCAGGTATAATGTTTTCGTCCTCAGTTCAGCATCCCCGGTGTTGCAATTAAAGTGCTTCCTTGTTTGGTTTTGTTACTGCTTTTACTTTGTTGTTTGTTTGCAGATCAGCTAGTTCCCATGTATACACTAGTTTGTTTCCTTTACTAGTTTGTCCTTTGGGCTAGTACAAGGTTGGGTAGGAACATTCTATCTTGGATCTTGTTTTGGGGGGTAGTACCTTTATGATTTTACATTAATTTATATCTTTTATAGTAGTTTTCCCTTTCAGCTCGTATAAGGTTGGGTAGGAACATCCTTTCCTGGATCTTGTTTTTGCTAGGAACATCCAATATTGGATCTTATTTTGGTGCGCTCCACCTTTAGATTTTGTATTAGTTTGTTTCTTGTACAGTAGATGGTTTTGTTTAGAGTGGTTGGATAATTTTATAGAAGTTTCTTTCTTTTCCTAACAAAAAGAACCAGAGCTCACTTGTTACGAGCAAAAGAGGGCTGCATGTATCTTAAGGAATGAAAAGGTACTATCTTCCCTCGGCATTGGAAAAGTCGCAAGCATCCTTATTGAGGCTACAAAAGGAAAAAGAAAGGATACCAATGAAAGAAGAAGTGAAAGAAGAAGTGAAGATCTAGATCCAGAGTATGACCCGTCTTGGGAATGGCCTAAATCTAACCAAGAGACATGCCAACACGAGGTATTTGTTGTTCCCTACCAAATTTCTTACATCAGTTATGCAGGATTGCTTCTCATTATTTTTGTTTATGCAATTTGTCCAATCAGATTAGTGATAGCATACCTGTCTACAGGGGAAGAGGGTTGTCCATGAGAATTCGGGCACCCAATGCCTCTGATAGTATGCCTCCTAGAGTGACTAGGACCAAGGCAAAGGCATTGGCTTTAGCTTAGGCAGGAGTTTCGGATGGGATGACTCTTTATTCACAAGAATTGCCAACCAAAGGCCAAGCAATAGCCACTCACACTAAGGACATCATCGATATGACAACTGGCGAAGGCAAGTCATTTGATCTCTTTTTCCCAAAGCCAAAAAATTGGAACATCTTCATTACCAATCAAATCATTATTAACACACACCACCTGTATGATCATAACAAAATTGTTAGGTGATGCATGCCCTTCCAGAAGAGCACAAGTGCCACGGGATTCAAGAAGGTTGGGCAGAGATCTGGATAGGAAAAGCAGAGGGTCACACACCAAGCTTTGGATGCATGTTCGAGAAGGGCTCAAATAGCCAGAGGAACCATTGCAAGCTGCAAAGTTTGCATCAGAGGGTGGGATCATATTGCGTGGGCATGTACCGATCCTTACTCACTGGAAGGATTACAAGACCGATGATGAAAAACATCTCAAGAACTACAATGGTAAACTGGCACTGTGTACATATCGACTCATCTACTACATAGTTCTTTGCATCCTTTGTTTTCATAAATTTTTCTAACTACTCTTGTGTTGTGCTTAATATAGGGACAATTTGACATTGACTCCACTAGTCAATTTGTCATAGAGGCATGCATTGACATGCTCAAGTCGCAACAAAGAAAGGGGAGGTACTGGCTCAAGAAAAAGTTCTTCAATGATGTTCCAGCAAATGAAGTCCTAACCAAAGCTATTGTGACCAATCTATGTGACGACTAGTGGAAAGCTCTGGTTACGATGTGGTCTAGCCCACCTCACAGGGTATGATAGAATTTGAACTTGCCACTAGCACATTTGCATGTACTGATATGTTCCTCTTATTCATGTATCTTACACGAGTGTTCATTATTGTAAAGGAGAGGTGTACTACAAACACCGGTAATCATGGGGCGGTCAGGTATGCTCAGTGCACAAGATCTAGAAGCTATGTTGCACAGGCTTATGTTGTGGTAAGCAACTGAACAAATCTTGTTTGTGCTGTGTACTTTATTTGATGAACCTTCTCATGCTCCTTGTTCCAAGCTAACAGTTTTTGCCTGTTTTCACATAATATTAGAGGGAGAAGCATGCTAAAGGAGACCCAACTCCAATAGATCTTTTCAAGAACTCTCATTGTAGCAAAAATGGCTACACCGCTCCAATACAGGCAGCTATTGTTAGTACGTGTTTACTTTGCATTGTTCTTTGCAACAACAACATTAGAAACATTTGTGAGTACTTTTATGAGACCTTTCATTTTCTTTCTTTTATTAGGCTCAGATGGAACAAATAGTCTCCCAAACTGGAGATGACCAACCAAAGACTACTGCTGAAGCAGTGATTGAAGTTGTCCAATCTAGGACATTTCGGGAGGTTGCTGGCATTCACCCACCCTCGAAGAAAAGGACTAGGGTTGGTACTGCACTACAGGTAGAAGAAATACAAGCTGATCTTGAGAGTGAGAAACAAGGAGGGGCACAACTTCGGCAAAAGATTACTGAATAGGAGTGTGAGATTGGTGCACTAAGATTGAGAGCTAAAACACAACAAATAACATTATAGTCTCAAGCAGAAGAGCTCCATGTTTTGAAGAACACCATAAAGGAGTTGCACTGTCTGATTCTAGCCTCATAAACGTTAGCACCAGTTAGAGTTAGGTGAATCGTCCCCTCAATTGAAGTGTGTTGCTGGTGAAGTTGTTGTTTGTTGCTGATGAACTTTTGTTGAATGTTGCATTGTTGATGCTTAACTTGTTATATGTTACATGTTACATTATTGTTGCTGATGAACTATTCATTGATTGTGATGTGAACAATAGAAGTTGAAAATTAGCTGTTTTTTATGTATGTGATTGTGATGGTGATCAGCGGCCAAAATTGAATATATTATTGCGAAATGCAATAATGGACTAGGGTCTAGAAAAAAAATGGCCCCATATGATACTACGAAATGCAATAATGGCTCTTTGTTATATGGGCTAGGGCCCAGAAAAAATGGCAAAATATGGTGCTCACCAAATATTTTTTTGGCCCATAAAATAGCATGGAAACCTAAAATAGGCTAAAAATGGCCCAACAAAATTAGGCTCATAAAGGCTCTTACTTGGATCGAGCTTCAATTTGTGGTGAACCAAAATCGTCATAACACCTCTGCCACGTCGGAGCCACGTTGGATTCTTATCCAACATGGCGCAACCTTCGAAACAGTTTTATGATGATATGTAGGATGAATTTTCATTCATCATTATCTTAGTGATGCACCGAATTAAGGAACATCACTAGCCACGGTTTATGACGCTCGACTAATGACGAAGAATTTTCATCACTCCCACGTCATAAATCACCGTTTATGACGCAAAAAGCACGTTTATGACACCTTTTGATTCGTCACTGGTCGGAAGATTTCTTGTAGTAAATGCAAGCAGGAGGAAGATTTGGAAGAGCTCACCTTGAAAAATTTTGCAATAGCACCAGGAGAGAGATCGAGAGGAGGGAATCACGGAGAGAGACAAAAGAGAGAGGAGGTGGCTATTCATGAGCACCTTCCATTGCGGCTAAACTTCAACCATAGTTATTAGGATCGGACCGTCATCGAACTGGTGAGGATATCGGTTCATTGGTTCAACCGTTAGGAACCGATGAACCGCTGGTTCAATAGTATTGAACCACTAAATTGAACCGGCCACAAAATAAATCGAACAGGTGCTATGTACACTTGTATAATTAATAATTAGCAATATATAGTTGACATAAATAACACAAATATGTGACCACAACAACTCCATTCAAATTTCCAAGTTAACATAAATACTATTGCCCTTCCGTCTTTCTTCAGAGTCTAGAGAAGAATGGCAAAAATATCACTAGAATCAGCTAATAATTCCATCTTACCAAGATGGCAAGATCCTACTCTGGCTAGATCTCCACCTCTACTCTAATGCACGTCCAATCCACACAAGCAGATCAAATCATTTTAATACGGAGTTTGGACACTCACCATTCTCCATGAGCCCATGTCAATGTCATGCAGTTTGCGGTGGTCACACCACCACGAGGAGCCCTTTCGATCTACCCTGTGCTTGGCCTTTGCCCTCCACCTGCTGCAGGTGAAGAACGGGAACAGAGTCTGGGTCTGAAGGACGAGAGGTCTCTTCCGGCAAAGAATGAGCAGAACAACAGAGAAGGAGGTGCTGCGGCTGCAGCCGGTGAAGAATGGGCAGGGTCGCAGGAGATGCGGGAGCAGAAACAGTAGCCATCGCCTGCTTGCGACGCACCGCCGGCCTGCCGCCATACTCGTGAATCGAGATGCCGCTACCGTGTTTCCCTATCTTCTACTGCAGCCGTGCGTGCGAGCAACTGCGTACGTGGGATTTTAGGAGCCGACGGGTGCACGCTGCTTAGGCTGGGCCTTTGGTTGGGCCAACGTGGGAGATACGTGAGGTCCTGAGCTAATCCAAGGCAAGAAACAGAAGCCGTCCGGTTCATACCGAACCGCCTGGTTCACTGGTTCCATAAAAAACCAGCCAGTTCATCGGTTTTTACCGATTCGATTGCAGGGACGGTCCTTTAAGCGAACCGAACAGTTGGAGCCTCTAGTTTGGTCTTTTACCTGTCGAACCGCCGGTCCGGTATGGTGTTCAAAAAACATTTTTTTGTGTGACGACCGACCCCAAATCGCATGAGTTAATCTTAATCCGAGTCCCTAATCCTCATCTCAGCTTTCCCGAGTTAAGTACTCAACCTCCAGCCCCGGTTCCGACCCCTGAGATCCGACCCCTCTCTGTTTTCCCCTAGTCCCGACCCTGCCGACCCCAAGCCCATACTGCCAGATCCTTCTGAGTCTTCCCAGCAGTCCATCTCTCTATCTGCGCAGTGGACCAACCGAGATTGACCGGTGGACCCACAAAACCTTTCCCCCAGATCTCCTGCGACAGACGCACCCGAGTTGCATGCCCGCTTCAGAGCTTCTCTGCCGCGTGGCTCAACTTCTCCGACACCCATCGCTCCGCCCCGTCGCCGTCCGCGACCGGATGGGTATCCGCGCCCCCCTTCCCCAATCGTAGTGGAAGCTCCTTGCAACCCTTTCTGCAGCGCCTCGCCACCCGCGCCCATCATCACCCCGCTGGACCCCCCCGGCTGCGGAGCCTGATGCCTCCCGCCTTTTCCGCCGCCCCTCCACAGTCGCGCTGCCCGGACTGCGCTACGCGACGATTCCTCCGTCGCCAATCCAGACCCCGACCACGACAGTCCCTTTTCCTGCCTTGTCAGAACAGCGCCCTGACAGTCTGTTGCTTCGCGCTCGCCCGCGCAGCCGCAGCCGCCTATCTTCTCACCTGAGCAACCTCGCTTCTAGCGCCGTTTCCCTGGTCACTTCCATGAAATCCACCGCACGACGATGCCCGCCTCCGCCAAATCTCAACCACCGGCAAAATCGCGCCTGCGCCGCCCTGTCGCTGGTGCCTAATGGCTGACGGTGTCATCCCCGAAGTCCTGCTCCACCACCCTCGTTGCTCAATCGCCGCCCCGGCAGCACATTCCATCATTTCTTCCCGGTCTTCGCGCCACCCCAACTCTCTCTCTCTCGTCTGCACGGCTATAAAAGGGAATGCCGGAGCCCAGCCGGAGTTTCCCCTTCGCCATCGCTGCCCTCCCGCCTTGCTCTCCGTTCGTGCTCAAAGTGCTACCGCCTAAGTCCCTGCGGAACGCTCCTCACCGCTCCCCGGCCGCCCTTAACAATCCACCCAGCCGCTTGCTCCTCCGCGCTGTGCTAAAGCTTGCTTGTTGTCCACAAGAAGCACCGCCGCCGCCGGAACACCGCCAGACCTCGCCGCTGTCCAAACCTTAGTCCTTCCGCCCAAGTCTGCTTCTTCCCGACCCCAAACTTCACCTGTAAGACGAAGGTAAGCTGCCGACCCTTTTCCGCCTCGTCCGACCCCTTCTGTCCGCCCGACCCCTGTTCCGTCTCGCCCGACCCTGTATGTTTCGCCGACCCTTTCTCCGCCTCACCCGAGGGCTCGGCTCTATCTTTTTCCTTGAACCGAGGGTATATGTGTAAAACTCGGGGACTTCTCTGTGTTAAGTCTGAGGACCCCTAGCACATCTATTCCTCTAGTTTAAGGGTCTGATCATAAGTTTCTTTCCATCCGACCCTTTTGCCTTGTTCTTCTCCAACTCAAGTGAACTTCCCCACCTTTTTCCATAGCTATGCTACAAAGTTTTTGAGCTAGAACTTGCACGTGTTGCTGTTGAAATAACCATCTAAATGCAAACTCTTGCATTGCATTTCGTGTAGAGCTGTATCTCGCTAACGGCTTCTACGAGTTGTACCCGGCGCCAGAAGACGAAGCTGCAGAAGAGCTCCTGTCTCCAGAAGCCGAAGCCGAAGCTGCCCCAGCGGAAGACCCCTTCCCTTCCTTCTCCATTGAAGGCAAGCCCCGGATGCATGAACCCCTATGTTTTCCCAAACTTGCGCATGCCTTCTTTGTCATGCTTGTGCATTTACGTATAGGAGTTGGTTGGAACCATAGATGCATGACTTAGTTCCCTTGAGTTGAACACTAGCTGTTGGACCGAGTAGATGCTTTGCTAAATAGGAAGCGGTAAAAGTCGAGTGATTTCCTGTCACTCCCGAGTTATAGGAGTTGGTTGTTCTCCTTCTGTTACAACTATAAGGACGATGGACGGGGTAGGGTTCTGGTTAACTTTTGGTGGTCGGCTGATCGCCCCGTCTGTCTATGAAACTTGCTAAGGCCCGACAGTGGTGGTGTTCGTGATCAAGTGTTTGAAAGTACTAATCTCATACCTAGTATGGGATGGGGAAGCCTAGTACCTGATTGAACTAGGGTGTGGCTTATACCCCTGTTGTCCCTGGAACGAGGTTCCCATGGTGCATCATGTGGGTGCAAGTGCGGTCACAGTACGGTAGAGACCGGGACTGTGGAGCATTGCATGCCAAGGGAAGTTTGGACCTGACACGCGCCTGTGAATTGATGGGGACGGCTGACACGGGAAGCGACCTTCGTGGTGCGCGGATGTCGTGAGATTAGGTTCGCCATGCATGGTTAAGAAACTTGAATCGATTCGTCTGCCTCTCACAGTTTGAGACTGCTTGATCGCTATGCTACCCTGAGTAATAAAGGAATCTGATGATGACATGGTCTTGATGATGATGTATATACCTTTTGGTTAGTTCTATGTTTGCTTAGAGTAAGTTGCTAACTTAGACCGGATAATGAACTTAGAACCTGAGCTAAAACTTGAAAATAGGGATCTACATAGTGCCTTTGGCAAACAAACCCCTCAGCCAAAGAGCCTTGCATGTCTAGAAGTGGTGGAGTAGCTTCCTCCTGTCGGTTAAGTCTTGTTGAGCTTAGTAGCTCAGCCTTGTTGTGGCTTCTCCTTTTTAGGTGAAGTTGCTGCTCCTGAGCCCTCCTCTGTTGGCACTTGGCCGCCCCAACTCCCTCCGGGTTGGACGGTTGAGTGGGATCCCTCCTCGGACGGCGAGGAGAGGGATCACTAACGTCCCGGTTGGCCTCACCAGGGATGTCCGACCCCGACGAAGTAGCTTCCGCTTGCTGTTTTTACCTTCTGTTGTTTTCCCTTGAACCTTGTAAAACTCTGGTGTTGTTTTTAATGTTGATCTAAAATGGCCAAATTGTTTAACTCAGTGGGCTTGTTGTATTCTCTGGAACCGCTCACCTTCGTGTGAGTTTGCTAATTTGGTCCTGTTCAAGTGGTTAAATCGGATGAAATCCGACGGCATCTCGAGTTAGCCTGATTAAGGCTGGTGTCGCGTGTTAGGCGACTTAACCGTGCCTCGATTCGGCTAATCTGAGGTGGATCCGCCACATTTTGGCCCATAAAATAGCGTGGAAACCTAAAATAAGATAAAAATGGCCCAACAAAATTGGGCTCATAAACGCTCTTACATGATCGGGCTTCAATTTGTGACAAACTAAAATTGTCATAACACCTCTGCCACGTTGGCACAACCTCCAAAACAGTTTTATCATGATACGTGGGATGAATTTTCATTCATCATTATCTTAGTGACGCATCGAAATAAGGAACGTCACTAGTTGTGGTTTATGACACTCGACTAATGACGAAGGGTTTTCATCACTCCCTCGTCATACATCACAGTTTATGACGCAAAAAATACATTTATGACACTTTTTGATTCGTCACTGGTCGGAATATTTCTTGTAGTGAATGCAAGTAGAAGGGAGATTTGGAAGAGCTCACCTTGAAAAAATTCGCAATAGCAGTAGGAGAGAGATCGAGAGGATGGAATCACGAGAGAAAAAAGAGAGAGGAGATGGCTATGCATGAGCATAGCCTTCCATTGCGGCTGAACTTCAACTAGATGTGGTAGGCGCATGTTCCCTTGATGGTCAGCGCTCTCTCACCGCTGATTGAGTGCGCATACAACATGTGGAGGAGGGTCACGCCAGTGACAATGATGAATTCGTTCGACGAGGGCTTGACGCAGAGGGGTGGAGCTAGCGGAGCAAGGCTCAAGCAGCAGTCCCGTGTGGAGAGAGATGAATGAGCAGCGGGGAAAGGAGATAACGTTGCTGGTTAATGTTTCTTAATAGGTGTAGACGCCGGATTTTGACACGTGTTTGGATCGGCGTCAAAGGAGAGGAAGGCGGCTGACATAGCGAGCAAGAAGCTACAGTTGGGAATCAGCCGATTAGAGCTATAGCGTTTCGGCTGATCGGCTAAAGAAGTTAATAAAGGTTGGCCGATTGGGAGTCAGAGTGGCTGGGCCGATATGGGCCTAAAGTGGGCCAGGGTGATGATTAGCTGAAGAAGAATATTGGCCTGTAGGAAGATAATAACCAACTCCGGTACGGGTTGCGTACGTTTGTAAATATTTATCTTTAAAATTGGAAATAGATCCTAATCGGTTAGGAAATCAGTTGTAACAGGGTATAAATAGCCGCCTTGTAAGGCTTGTAGACATCACATCAATCAATACAACAAATCTACTTTTTCCTTGCACTTTACTTTCAAGTCGGCGACTTTGCCAAAACCTTTTCTTTTCACGAGTTCATACAAGTTGGCAGGGCTGCATCGACACAATCTCCGGTCAATTTGTAAGTTCCACTTATCGAGTAACATCTAAGCTTTAACTTCGGGTGTATCACTGTTGTTGCGTTTAGATTTATTCACTAGTTATCGATATTAACTAGAATTATAGGTTTTGCCTGTTATTTTAGTGTTTAGTTATCCAGCTTGAGATACGAATTGTCAGCTTTTTACCATTATTTTTGTTTATCCTCACATAGCCGATTAGATCTTTTTCAAGTGCTGCTTTGTAACGTTGTTTAAGTTGCTCTAGTAGTTTCTTTACAATTGGTACGTGGTCATCGGCTACTTTATAGCCGGTCATCTACACAGTAAATCAGCCGATTCGCTGATGCGCTTTTTGAGACAGATCGGAATCTTAGCCGATCGAGACCCCTGGAATTTAATATTCTTTTTTTCTTGACAATGAACAAGTCAGATTGACTGGCAGGCCGCACGAATCGCACTAGGGCAAATAACCCAAACAGTAGTTAAGCAGATTATCCTAGGTCGTGTGTCTGACGTTGAGAGTCATCGGCCGATTTTCAATGCCAACACACTTTTGGCACGCCCGGTGGGACAGAAACAAGATCCAACATGTCGAAGGCTGCTGAGATCTCTGAAGATAACATCATCAAAGTCACTGAAGCAGATCTCAAGGATGACCAGAAGGAGGAGGTGGCAAGGGCTTCAGAAGAATACAAGAAGACAAGCCTACAATCCTTTAGTCATACCAGAAGCAGGGAGACCGTCAAAAAAGCTCCTCTTCCAACTCCCCACCATATCACCATCGCTGAGGACTCAGGAAAGATGTCTGAGATGATCCAGCAGTTTGTTTATCAGGCTATGATCGACCAATCCAAGGTGATGACCAACACGGTGTACAACGCCGTCATCAGCTCCATGGTCAACGGCGTAGCTCAGGGTATCAAGGACCAGCTTATGCCCCTCCTATCATGACACCAATCAGAGGCTTCCCAACGGTGCCAAATACGTCTCAATCGGTTCCTCAGCCGATGTAGATGCAAAGTGGAGGGTACAACACTTCAATGCCCTTGGGATATACTGGTGCAACGCTCTATCAATCACAAGCACCATTGTATCCTGCACTAATTCCCCCCGCACAACAACCGTTTTCAAACTCGGCGCCGTGGGGAGCGACAACAACACTCGTCGATCTGGACCCGTCCACTAGTTATGGAGATCTCCAGTACAGGCATCGTTGCCAGTGGCCTCTCGGCCGACAGCCCCGCAATACCAGTAGACTACCTCAGAAATAGGCAGGGGGGCAGGCGCTCCAGATCCACTCAGAACTGCGGCGCTGATAATATTGCATGATGAGGCGGCAGACCCACTACGACAAGTTGACCCTTGAGACAGCAGCCATCAGCTCCTCAGCCAACAATCCAGCCGCAAGATCTGTAGCACGCGCTAGTCTATCACCCAATTGTGGTACCGCAAGTCCAGCAACATGTGCCGATTCCGCAGCCAGTTATGCATCAGCAACAACAGCATCAACAACAAGTGGACTGGACCGCAAGGATAGCTGATATAATTCAAGATTAGTTCGGGCTAAAACCAAAGGTACAGACTTACACGTACAAGATGCCGTACCCACCCAACTTCACTAAGTTCTCAAGCCTGGATGACACGTCGACAGTGGAGCACATTACCAAATTCATCATCCAGTCCGGAGAGGCTACTACGCAAGATGCTCTGAGGGTGCACCTATTCTCGTCTTCCCTGTCCGGATTAGCCTTCCAGTGGTTTACTACACTACCACCCAATTCCATTGTCACTTGGGCTGATTTTGAAAAGCAATTTCACAAGTACTTCTTTGCGGGGGTCCATGAGATGAAGCTTTCAGGTCTAACCAGCCTCAAGCAGAGAAGCGACAAGCCGGTGGCCAGCTACATACAGAGGATTAGGGAAGTCAGGAACAAGTGTTACACCCTGGTCTTGACCGACGCCCAATTGGCCGATATCGCTTTCCAAGGACTCTTGCCGCACATCAAAGAAAAGTACGCTTCACAGGAGTTTGAGAGTTTAAGTCAAATCGTTCACCGACTGTCCAGCTAGGAAGTGCGTCCTTTCGACTAGCGAAGAAATTTTCAGAAAAAGGTGGCATACGTGGAAGGGTCCGAGTCGGAGGAGGAAGCGGAAATCGGTTTGGCGGAGTGGATAAAAGGGAAAAAGCCAATATCGTGTCCGTTTGGTAAAAAGGAATCGGAGACATTTGGTTTTGATACATCCAAGGCCAACAAAATCTTTGACTTGCTGCTCCAAGAAGGACAAATCAAACTTTCACTCTAGCACAAGATTCCGTCGGCCGAGTAGCTTAAAAAGATGAAGCATTGCAAGTGGCACAATGCCACATCCCACGACACCAATGAATGCAAGATCTTCCGTCAATAGATAAAGTCAGCTATCGAGCAAGGAAGACTTAAATTTGAGGTCCCAGCGAAGCCAGCGAAGCCGATGAAGATTGATCAACACCCCTTCCCTGCTAACATGGTCGACGTAGAAAGAAATGCACTCCAAACCAAAGTGCTGGCATCAGAATTGGCCAGAAGGAGCGGCGCGGTCGACCCAGAAACCAGACCTCGACTGAAGATGTCAAAGGAAAAGGACGGATGGAAACTGAAGGTGAGGGCTCAGAAAGACCACATCAGCCTATCACCTTCCAAGGCTTACTCAACAAGTACCAGAGGCAGGGGGAGGACACAAGACGCCACGAGGAGATGATGCACCGACATGAGGATGACTAGAGGTGCCCGTTCTTCATTCACTGCTGGGAGAATAACCTCAGATTACCGTCAGCCGATAACAACCCTGAGTGCAAGGGTCAGTATCATAGCAGCTGCCCGTTCAAGAGATCACGCTTCAAGGATCGAGGACTAGAGCCGATCAGCAAAAACAGGCATGAGCATGGAGATTGGCGCATTTCAGTGCGTGATCGGCTGGGGGGCAGAGTAGACCAACATTATCAGCTGAGGGGAAGGGGCAGAACCAGTGCACATGATCGGCTGGGAGAGATGGCCGACGCAAGAGTCTCAGATGAAAACCCTCTGGGGCGGGAACCAGACTGGGAGCGCGCTAAACGGCCAAGCAAACCAGTGAACCCTAGATGGTGCCCAGACAGTCTGACTAAATCCCAAAAAAGGAGGGTCCAGTGTTTGCGCCAATGGGAGCAGCAAGAAGAGGATCAAAGGCAAGCGGTGGGCACGAGAGGGATCAGATCTCAAGTTTGGCGCCCCAGAAGAAAAACCAATGAAGAGGATGACAGTTAGGATTCGGCAGCTGACGTCAACATAGTGTTTACCTTGCCGATGGAATTCATGGCTCCCGTCAACTGAGACGACACAACAAAAATAGTGGAGCAGATGGCACAATTGTCTTTTGAGAAAACCCAAGGACAAAAAACGCCAGCATCTCAAGGCTCTGTTCCTCAAAGGACAAGTCAACGGACGACCAGTCGCGAAGCTGTTGGTGGATGGAGGCGCCGCCGTGAACATCATGTCGTATGCCATGTTCCGCAAATTAGGCAAGGCAGAGGACGATTTAATCAACACAGATATGATGCTCAAGGATTCCAAAGGAAACATATCTCCAGCCCGGGGGGCACTCTGCATCGACCTCACCATCGGCTTTTTTTCTAATATCAATTGAAAATTTGTGTGTTTCTGCACTGTGATTTCATACTCAGTCCAATTGCAAGAATTGGACTTTGGCCTGAGTACTACAACTCTTGTTAAGGGAGTCAAAGTGGTGCAGTTTGGAAATAGGGAGATCAAGAGGATGGAAGATGGGCCTGGCAAGGAATCCCGCGGATCTATCAGACCAATTGCGCCAGAGCACGCGTGCGCCCTTTTTCAGAGCGATGTCGCCACGTGACGTAACCTCACCAGCGAGCGTCGCCTCGCCCAATCGCCGACCGTGACAAGATGGATCAGCGCGCCTCTTTCCCAATCGCGCGCTGAAGCACCCTGCAAACCTCTCCGCCCCATCTCGTCTCGCCCGAGACCTCGCCAGCCGCGCCAGGCGCACTGCCCGCCGCTGCGACCGAAGTTTGGCCGCTGCCTCGCCAACACCGCCTCGCCTCCCGCACGCATCGTCTCACCCGGATCCCCGGCCACGCGCCCCAACGCCTTCCGGCCCTTCTGTCACACCTCAGTCGCGCTGCCGTGCTCGTGCCCCACGATGCTGCCATCGTCGCCAATCACCACGCAGGCAGTGACAACTCTTTTCCTCTACCTCACCAGCAGCGCACCCCGGCAGAGTTGCTAGTCCGCGCACCCTCGCGTCACATCGCTCGCCCTATCATCTCGCCTGCAGTGCACCTCCCTCCCTTCTGTCCGACAATACCGAGTCGCTGCACCCAATTCGGTGCTTGACGCGACCAAGCACGCGGTCGACCTCGCCAATCCTTCCACTCGGCAAAACCTCGCTTGCCTAGCGCTGTCTTCCTTGCCCAATGCCGTAGGATCCTGTCCCCAGAACTCCGCTTCTCCGGCCAATGGAGACGCCGACCAATCGCTGCCACGGCAGAGCACTCCTCTTCTCCCTTGATCTTATCCTCACACCGCTTGAGCTCGTTCACTTCCGTGCAGCTATAAAAAGGGTACCGGACCCTCTTACTGAAGTTCCCTTCACCATCTTTGACCACACCGCACTGATTGCGTGGTTTTTTCTCTATCGCACTCGCCGCCACCCACTCCTCTGCTTTGTGCTCACGCGCTGCCGCCTGAGCTCTCTGTGGAGATCCCCCTTCCACCCAACACCGTGCCTTGCCAACCTCGCCAGCTGCTTCACCTTCCTCTCCCACAGCACTAGAGCTTGCTTGTTGTCCACAAGAAGCACCACCACCGCCAAAGCTTAACGCCTATCATTGTTCCGCCTGAGCTTGCTTCTTCCCGACCCCAAAATTTCGTCAGTAGGACGAAAGGTGAGCTGCCGACCCTTTCCAGCTCGCCCGACCCTTGTCTGTGTCGCCCAACCCTATCTGTTCGCCCGAGGGCTCGGTTGTATCTTTTTCTTTTGACCAAGGGTATCTGTGTAAAATTTTGGGGACTTCTCTGTGTTAAGTCTGAGGACCCAGTACAGTTATTCCTTAGGTCTAAGGGTCAGATCGTAAGTTTTTCCCGATCCGACTCTTTTATCTTGTTCTAAATCAACAGAAGCTTGGGAAATTCATCTTAAATCGAGGAAAACTCAGAAAAATGTGAAATCACATGGGTTGGAATCCTCTTTTTGAGTAGAATCGAATAAAGTGGGTTTCATGCTTTTCCTGTAGTTTTGCTACAATTTTTGGGCTAAATCTTTGCAAGTGTTGTTGAAATCACCGTCTAAGTGTCTCACCCTTACATTGCACTTCGTGTAGAGCTGAACCTCGTCGACGGCACCTACGAGCTGCACCCGGTGCCCGAAGATGAAGTTGTAGCTGAGCTGCCTGCAGAAGCTAAGCCCGAGAGTGCCGAAGACCAATTCGCTTCCACCCCGCTTGGAAGCAAGCCCCGGAGCATAACCCAGTCTCTCTAAACTTGCGCATTCCTTCTATTGTATGTATGTGCATTTACATTCAGGAGTTGTTTGGAACCATAGATGCATGACTTAGTTCCATTTGATCTGAACACTAGTATGATGGGCCGAGTAGTTGCAGTGCTTAAACAGAACTCGGTAAAAGTTGCGTGATTCCCTGTCACTCGCGAGTTATAGGAGTTGCTTGCTCTCCTTTTGTTACAACTATAAGGACGAGGGATGGGGCATGGCTCTATGAACTATTTTGGTGGTCGGTGGATTGCCCCATCTGTCTACATGAAATTGGTTTAAGGTCGGAAAGTGTTGGTGTTCGTGATCAAGTGTTTGAAAGTACTAATCTCATATCTAGTATGGGATGGGGAAGCCTAGTACCTGATTGAACTTGGGCGTGGCTTATACCCCTACTGTCCCTGGAACAAGGTTCCCATGGTGCATCATGTGGGTGTGAGTGCGATCACAGTACGGCAAGAGGTCGGGACAGTGGAGCATTGCATGCCAAGGGAAGTTTGGACCTGACGCGCGCCTAGGATTTGATGGGGACCGCCGACAAATGAAGCGACCTTCATGGTGCGCGGATGTCGTGAGATTAGGTTCGCCATGCATGGTTAAGAAATTCGAATCGATTCATCTGCCTCTCACAATTTGGGACTGCTTGATCGCTATGCTACACTAAGTAAGAATGGAACTTGATGAGGATGTAATATGTTTCTTGTCATAAATTGCTTGGGAACTTTTGCTTGTTTAGTATAGCTGCTGACTTAGTTGGTAAATGAACCTAGAACTGGAAGCTAAAATATTGAAAGTAAGGACCTACTGTAGTATCTTTTGGCAAAACAAACCCCTCAGCCAAAAAGCCTTGCATGTCTAGAAGTTGGTGGAGTAGTTTCCCCCGGTCGGTTAAGCCTTGTTGAGCATAGTTGCTCAACCTTTCTTGTGACACATCTTTTAGGTGATGTGGAAGTTCCTAAGTTTGCTGCTGTTGGCACTTGGCCTTCCCAGCTTCCTCCTAGGTGGACAATCGAGTGAGATCCCTCCTCGAACGGCGAGGATAGGGATCAGTGTTGTCATGATTGGTCTCATCAGTGACATCCGACCCCGGCGCTAGCTTCCGTTGGTTTATCTTTTCCGCTGCTTAAGAACTCTGTAAAACTTTGATTTTCGAACCAGTGTTGTAATAAAGTAATGCACTTGTTTAATTTCGGATGATCTATTGTATTCTCTAGAATCACTCGCCTTTGTGTGAGCTCTGCTAACTCCATCGTGATTAGTGGTTTGATCGGATGAAATTCGACGAACTGCCGAGTTAACTCAATTAAGGCATAAGATCGCGTGTCAGGCGACTCAATTATGCTTTAGCTAAGTTAATTGGGGCGGTTCCGCCACAGCTGGTATCAGAGCACATGGTTAGCAGGATAGAGAAGACAATAGGTCCTAAACACCTTTTTCTAAAAGTAAAACTTGCAAGAAATATGTTTGAAAAATCTCGTATGATCGTTAAGGATAACCTTAGTGCGAGAGGCCCTAGGGGAATTTTGGGGTTATTTCAAGTGGCTACTACCTATTGGTTATTTTGCTAACTTCCAGCACTTCACCACGTGTATCATACGTGTGCTGAGTTCCGCATCATGATTATGCGAGGCTTGATAGGGAACTCTATTCAAAAGAACCTATCATTGTGGTTGTTTTCGCCCACGTTTATTATACGTGCGCCGGTTCCGTATGTTAACTCATGCGAAGGGTGGTATGGTTCGATTCCAACGAGCCTATCATCATGGTTGTCACCCACGTTTATGATACGTGTGCTTGATTCCGCATCACGAGTATGCGAAGGGTTATATGGTCCTATTCAAAGGGGACCTATTTCCACGGTTGTGACGCTGTCCATGCAGCGTTAAACGCATGCTTTCGTGAGTGCTGGCATGAAAGGTTCATGTGGTTGTGTTTTCTGCAGGAACACTAACCGAGTTCGCATAGGGAAATGATATTAGAGACCCAACTAGCTACTATAGGGAGTGATGTAAGTGTTGCCTTGCCACCGGCACTAACTACGTAAGTCCAAAACTTTTGGCAGTTATTTTGGTTGAGAGAACGAGGTAGGTCGTGCTTGTGAACTAAAATCTGTAAACCTAAATCCTTAAAACAACCTTGCCCTGGTGTTAAGCTCTTCCTCGCTTTAAGGATTCCTAGCTACCTTTTCAGCATATGCTCTGGTCAAAAATCGGAGTGTTTCACCCTGTCCGATCTGTTTTCACTCCACTTCTAACACCAAACTTGTTGCCAACTATCAAGAAAGAATGTTATTAGTAAATTGGAAGTTTTGGATGAATCCTTGATGAGTTTGAGCTTTTCTCTAAGCCTCCTAGAATCTGTTTCTCTTTTGGGGTTTCCATCTCACACTTCTTTTCGGTTCTTGGTTCCAGATGGCTGCGCCCGGGCATATGTTTCGTGGTGCCGATGGCACCCACTCCACATGCCTACACTTTGAGGGTTTTCCTGCTATTTTGTGGGACACCTTGAAATGGTTTGGGTACCAGTCGCCGCCTCTTTACGCGGGACGTGAGTACCACGAGCACGGAGTGCAGCAGTGCAACGTGCAAGTGCTAGTACCTCCACCCCCAGTGCAGCCCGAGTGGCCCCAGCTTAAGGTTTCAACCTATGGTCATACCCTTGAGGATACTTGGGAATCCGCTACCTTGCAGGCTCTCACTCAGTTTTGCCGGCTACACCCGTTCGAGGTCCTTTTGGACCCGATTGGCTTGTTCCTCGCCAGGGACCGGATGGACGTAGCTTGGCTTGACCGAGTAAACAACATGGAGGTGTTGGCAGCCTCACACCCACTAGTCACCGTTTCCACCGTGACACGGTGCATGACCTCTTTGTACCAACTGGTTGAGCTTCAGGGAAGAACTATGGCTGTCTTGGAAAGGATAGCTGTAGACACCCAGGAGCATCTCAACACCGCCAAAAGAGATTTGATGGAACAGTCATATCAGCTTATCCAGAGGGGCATACAGGTTTCTGATATGCAGACCCAGATTACCGAACTAAAGGAAAGGGCGACTGACATGGAGCAGGATATGGTGCAGCTTGCTGAAGAAAAACTGGAGGTTGAGATGGAGCTTGCTGTTGCTAATGCGCACTTAGCCAAGCACCATGCTGAGCTTGATGCTATCCATGCCCTAGAAATGCAGCTCGATGAGCCTATGGCTCAGGAGGAGCAGGAGGAGGAGGAAGACCCCGAGGAGGTAGAGGGAGTCTCAAGCATGGACATTGAAGTTGGTGACGCCCCTTCTCCGACGCGCAGCGTTTCCTCCATAGGCAACCTGGATGACTTTTGGATTGAGGCTGTAGTAAGTTGGTCTTTTGTTGTACTCCTTGGCAACCTATAATTTTGAATGGTGATATAATAGGTTAGCCTTGAGTTGAGTTCTTCTCCTATGTTCAGAAACCGGTAATGAAATGATCTCGGTAAAATCAGTTCCTGCTCCCCACCTCGCTTTTGACTCCACTTCTGTCACTTTTGGGACGTGCCTTGTATATCAAGGTTGTGTGAAAATGGTGCTGTAGCTGCTCGTGCAGTTTCAGCTCTTTGGATCTGTCAAAATCGGCCGCCTCGGCATCGGTGACCTTCGCCAATTTGGCTCGACCCCGGGTCACAGGGTCGGACTCGCCTGACCCCTCGTGGCAGGCCTCCGCCTCGCCCGACCCCTTGTTGCAAGGCTTCGCCTCGCCCGACCCGGGCACTAAGGGTCAGACATATCCGGACCCATGGGATAGAGCTTCGCCTCGCCCGAGGATGTGCGCGGACTAGCCAATGAGAACACGGATCTTGTCGGCCCTACCGAACATAGATCACAATATCCTTCCATTCGGTTAGCAAGAGTAAAACGAAAGTAGCTGGGTACAGAAACGAGCAAATTGCTGGCTAAGATAGCAAAGATAGATATGCAACTGCTCAATAAAACATATGATTGTTGTGTTTGCACTATCGGCAAGAGTAGCATTTAAAGATTCAGCACATAAGTTCCCTCATGATTGGAAAGCTTTTGGGATTATGTGACTAATGGAAAGTTGACTCTTGCAGATGGCGCACCGCACCCGTTCTGGCTCTATTCCCAGTGGCAGTGAGCAGAGGCAGGTACCTCCACCGCCTCCGCATCCGCCCACACTAGAGGTGATCTTGGCTGCTCAAACTGAGCTGCTGAGACATATCGCCCAGGGGCAATAGCAGCAGCCCCAGGGAGGAAGAGCTCATCAGCAACCTCATGTTGCTCGCTACGAGGATTTTCTAGGAACATAGCCTCCTCAGTTCCACAAAATGCAGGATCCGCTTGATGCCGACGCTTGGATTCGCGCCATTGAGTCCATGTTCTCCCTCCTCACCACCTATTGCCCGAATGAGGACAAGGCTCGGTTTGCCACGCAGCAACTACGTGGTTCTACCCTCCTATGGTGGGACCACTACCACACCATGAAGCCGGCTGACCACATCATCAGCTGGGAGGAGTTCAAGACGGCGTTCAGGGGCCATCACATCCCTGAGGGTCTCCTGGAGCACAAGCTCAACGAGTTCCTAGCTCTTACCCAGGGAAGCCGTGATGTCCTGCACTATGCACAGGCTTTCAACGATCTATGCCGCTATGCCGGCTACCATGCGGGCACAGAGGAGAAGAAGCAGGATAGGTTCCACAGGGGATTGAGCCTGGAGCTCAGAGAGAGGTTGAACCCGATAAAGGTGAATACATACAATGAGCTGGTCAACTTGGCCATCTCACAAGAGGATTGCATGAAGGCTCTTGTAGCCGAGAGAAAGAGGAAGGCTCCACAGAACACTAGTATGATGGGCCAAGTAGTTGCAGTGCTTAAACAGAACTCGGTAAAAGTCGAGTGATTCTCTATCACTCGCGAGTTATAGGAGTTGCTTGCTCTCCTTTTGTTACAGCTATAAGGATGAGGGACGGGGCAGGGCTTTGTGAACTATTTTGGTGGTCGGTGGATTGCCCCATCTATCTACATGAAATTGGTTTAAGGTCGGAAAGTGTTGGTGTTCGTGATCAAGTGTTTGAAAGTACTAATCTCATACCTAGTATGGGATGGGGAAGCCTACTACCTGATTGAACTAGGGCGTGGCTTATACCCCTGCTGTCCCTGGAATGAGGTTACCATGGTGCATCATGTGGGTGCAAGTGCGGTCACAGTACAGCAAGAGGTCGGGACTGTGGAGCATTGCATGCCAAGGGAAGTTTGGACTTGACACGCGCCTGGGAATTGATGGGGATGGCCGACAAATGAAGCGACCTTCGTGGTGTGCGGATGTCGTGAGATTAGGTTCGCCATGCATGGTTAAGAAATTTGAATCGATTCGTCTACCTCTCATAGTTTGGGAGTGCTTGATCGCTATGCTACACTCTGTAAGAATGGAACTTGATGAGGATGTAATATGTTTCATGTCATAAATTGCTTGAGAACTTTTTCTTGTTTAGTATAGCTGCTGACTTAGTTGGTAAATGAACCTAGAACTGGAAGCTAAAATATTGAAAGTAAGAACCTACTGTAGTATCTTTTGGCAAAACAAACCCCTCAGCCAAAAAGCCTTGCATGTCTAGAAGTTGGTGGAGTAGTTTCCCCCGGTCGGTTAAGCCTGGTTGAGTATAGTTGCTTAGCCTTGCTTGTGACACATCTTTCAGGTGATGTGGAAGCTCCTGAGTTTGCTTCTGTTGGCACTTGCCTCCCCAGCTTCCTCCTGGGTAGACGATCGAGTCGGATCCTATGGCGGAACCGCCCAACTTAAGCTGGTTTAAGTGCGCCTAATCGCTGTCGGAACAGCAATTATTCGAAACGCACCTAAAACAGCATAAGTCCGGTAGTCCTTTGAGTGTCCCTAGGACTCCTCGAAGGATCCACGACGTGTCTCATAGCCATACATCAGGATAATATCCGCGATGGGATAATAGCAACAAACATTACATTTTTACATATATATATAAAAGGTACGAGTTATTACAGGACATAGGTTGAAACAAACTTAGTGATGCAGTGTTAGACAAAGCTCTAAGATTTAAACATAAATAGTTCAGGAGAAGATGCGCAAGTAGAACTTTTTCTCTAGGGTATTGTGAGACTCAGGTCAATACCCTAGGGCTTCGGGGTCTCCTCCTCTGTAGACTCCTGCGGAGCTTCTGAAAGATAGCCACAAGGGGAAAACCCTAAGTACGGGGTACTCAGCAAGTCTTACCCGACTAACCAATATAATAATTTCCTTTGGAATGCATGCTAGCTTTTGGGTGTATTTGGCTAACATAGCTTTTGCCGAAAAGCTTACTATGAGTAATGCCTTAGTTTTATCTTTTATTTGGGTTAAGTCATTACCTAATCATTCTAAATGATAACAGGAGTAAAAACAACCACAGCTGTTAAGTCATACATCAAATGTTAACAGAAGGATATATATTGCATGAATTGATACTACGATGCTCAACAGTGATCAAGTGCATTCATAACCGAGAATTGCGGCGATCCGGATCTAATTACATCCTGCAGGAGAGTACCCTGATCACCAGCGTTATACAACTGTCCAGGTCGTATCTAACAACCTCTCGATTAGCAAAATCAATGATTAGGAATACGACTACCCGGACCCAGGGATGCACCCTCACATGGGATCCCACGTCTGGCCCGATCACCATGTGAGTTTTCAGGCTACACCCCTGCCAATCTCCAGCATGTCAAGCGCGGGTACGAAGTATTCCTGATCATAGAGTTTACTAACCTACTGGGCTTTACTGGTCCCATACTCAGTAAGTGATCAGATGCTTATCACTTGATCAAAGGTTAAGACAACGAATCGGGCCTTAACCAAATTAATCTAGCAGACAGAACTACATTTCTAGCTTCTGTCCGTTTTCACCTTCCAAGTTATCTTCCATAAGCAACATGTATGACTTAAGGGTTTTCCTTAAGGTTTTGAACAAGTGTCAAAGATGTCCTTAAAACAAGGCATGATCATACACAAGAATAGGTTTCAAGCAACTCCTAGACTTAGTGCATACATAAAGCAAATAACCTATAACAAGTCACATGAAATAACGACTCCAAAATAGATAGGTATAAATGCACCGGGGCTTGCCTTGTTCGTTAAAAAGATTAGTAGTCTCTGACGGGTGGGCTTCACAGGGAACTAACTCAAAAACTTCTTCGAATTCCGAAGGTCCTTCTGAAAATTCCCAATATTCTCCTTCTGGTGCTTCGGGATCTATGGCATAATACATGCAGGGATTAGAATGCAATATTTTGAATTAAAGACTACACAACTTTCCTTCATGATAAAGTTGCAAGCTAACAAGGACTATACAACCTATCATGATAAAGTTGCAAGCCAACACATAAAAATTCAAAAAGATTAACCCACAATTTTATTTTTTTCTTATTTAACCCTTCTTATAGCTTTTTCTTTTATCTTTCGAAAAAGTTATAATTATTCTCTAACTTGAAAATCCAGTTCCCTATGAGTTAAGAATAATTTGTGATTAAGAAAGTGTTATTCATATTTTATACATTTTATAAATATTAAGTATTTATTTAATTACCTTAAAAGGAAGGCATTAAATAAATACCCAAATTTTTATTATTTTTCTAGGGTGTAAAAATTTTAATGCATAAAGGAAAATAAAACAAGCCTAACAAAATTGGTTTCACTAATTTTGGACACTCCAAGAAATTTCTGTGATTAAAATGGTGTAAAACGAATTTAAACTAATTACTTTCCTAAGGAAATCTAATTTTTCCCGAAAATCACCCGGAAATACTTTTCTTACTCAGCCCCGCTCTACCCTCTCTCACGCGCACTAGGCCCCACGGCGCGGACCCCATCCTTCTCCTATTCCTCCTACCCGCCGGCTCTTTTCCCCCTGACGGGCCCCGTGGGCCATTTTCTTTTTCCTTCTTCTTTTTCGGCCCGACACCGGCCCACGGCCTGCCTTCTCTTTTCTCATTCTCCTGCGAGGCCGGCCTGCTAGCTGCCCTGGGCCCCCCGGCCTTTTTCTCCTCCACTCATCCACGCGCGCCCGCCACTGGGCTTCCAAGCCGCGGCCCAGCAACCGCCCGCGCCCCGGCCTCCTTCACCCCTCTGCCTCTCTGCCGCGTGGGCCTGCTGCTCCAGGCTTCGTCTTCCTCCCGCCAAAACGCGCCCGCGACAGGAGGCGGCGCGACTCGCCGGGCGGCTCCCTCCCGGCGGCGGGACTAGGCCAAGACACCACCTCCACACCCTTACGCACCCGCGCGCAGCGACAGCTCCCCGGGAGATGGCCGGAGCCATTCC
The DNA here is from genome assembly GCF_005286985.2 of Setaria viridis. Lineage (NCBI taxonomy): Eukaryota > Viridiplantae > Streptophyta > Magnoliopsida > Poales > Poaceae > Setaria > Setaria viridis. Next base: position 8,511,463 of record NC_048269.2, read on the forward strand.
CTCCACGGCGGCGGGCGGCGACACCTTCGGCCGGTCATGGCTACACACGATGACGGCACAACCGACTCAAACAACTACCCCTACACCATCCTAGGACCCTAAGGACTCGCCTATGACTACTCAAGAAGGAAGGGGAGTAACGCAGGGTGGTGCTCACCGTGAGCGGGCGGCGCGACGACGGCGGACAGAAGCAACGACGAGCACGGTTACTTTGGCATGGATGTTGGACAACAACTGGTCTAGGGTGTAGCTGGGGTGTCTGTGGAGGAGTGGGCGAGAGGAATCGACGGGAGGTGAGACGTGGCGGTGGAATTTTGCTCGGCGGCGATGCTTGACAGAGGAGACGCTGGCGGTGGTAAAAAGGACGGCGGTGAAACGGCGGCGCGGGAGCGGTAGATATTCAAGCGTTTCACCGCGCGCATGGGTGACACCGTGGCCTACCCGTAGGCTTATGTGGTGAGGAGGTGGCCTAGCTAGACGCGCTGGCGAGCGATCGACGACGGCGGCGGTGACACGTCCGGGTGCTCTGTCACCGCTCCTCCCCTTTTCTTTTTAACGCCCGAACTTCAGAGCTTCCCCGCGGCCGATTCCCAATCCGACGGCCTCCAAGCGCCTTAACAGAAGTTGAAGATAAACTCAAACCCTTCATCTTTTGTTTTGGTTCTGACTCAAGATAATCATCAAATACAATTGAATTTTGATTTTGTTTCTCGGGTTCCTTTGAATGTTTACTGAAACTGATATTATGTTCGTCAGTCACTGACAGTGACATTGATCTCACTTGGTGATTCGATTTAGTGGTCCAATTCCCTTTCTCTAAGTCCAACTTCTTCCCAAATGTGTTCTATAATGTCCCAATGTTCCATTTTGCTCATGAACAAGTACACCTTTTGATTTATATTGCTCTGAATTCAAGTCTAAAGTTGACATTATGCTGCTGTTTTCAGACTTAAACAATTTCAGTGATGTCCTTTGCAGTGGTAAGATGCCAACTTTGAGCTTGAATTTGAATTCCTTCCCTTCACTGTTTCTAGCCAACAACACTCGAATATTGTAGTCCAAGGTTCATACTTCAATATAGTGTAGTTGTCCTGGTGCATTTATTTGAAAAATTCTGCAGAATTCAATTTTGAAAACAGACTCTACTGCTGTTTTTCTGAACTCCTATTTTCGGACGGTGAACAGTAAACACCATTTTCCTTTTTCTTTTCTCTGATTCCTTTGAGATAATTTGCACCATTTTGTTCCAAATTCTTGATCTCTAAGTTCTAATTACTCTCACACTTGCATTCCACACTTTTTGCCGAATTTTTCTGAATTTCAAATTCAAAATTCAAATTTCGGTCAAATTTGACCCGAATTTGATTTTCGGCCAATTTCTTTTCCTTTTCTTCTCAATTTGCTTTTAATTCTCCAAAGTCATTTAAATGACTAAATTAGCAGCTATTACAGCCTCTCCCCCTTAACAGAATCTCGTCCCGAGATTCCCGGGGTTAAATTCTCGGTTTTTGAGAATGGAAAGGAAACTGCGTCAGATCAACTATCCTTTCTTTTTTTGTACAAGGATAGTGGGGTGGTGGCTCTCGTTCCTTAGTTCCTGACAGTTTCAAACAATTCCGGATACTTAGACTCTAGGTCTTCAGCTTGTTCCCAAGTAGCTTCATCCGGAGTATGATTTTTCCATTGCACCTTATAAAACGTGATACTCCGAGTTCGGGTATCTCGTGTCTTTCGATCTAGGATTTTAATAGGTCTTTCTTCATAGGTTAGATCGGGTTCGAGCTCAATTTCTGGATCTTCTAAAATTTCTTCTGGAACTCTTAAGCACTTCTTAAGCTGGGATACATGAAATACGTCATGTATAGAAGCAAGTTGGTCTGGCAATGACAGTTTATATGCCACTGGACCTTTTCGTTCCAGAATTTCATAGGGGCCAATATATCTTGGGGCTAACTTCCCCTTTACTCCAAAGCGTTGTACGCCTTTCATGGGAGATACCTTCAAGTATACAAAATCTCCGGTATGAAATTCCAAGGACCGTCTCCTTTTGTCCGAATAACTCTTTTGTCGGGATTGGGCTATTTCTAAATGTTTGCGAATCTTCTGGACGTTTTCCTCGGTTTCCATAACCAAGTCTGATCCCAAATGTGTCCTTTCTCCTACTCCTGACCAATTTAAAGGAGTTCGGCATCTTCGACCATACAAGGCTTCGAAAGGTGCCATCTTAATGCTAGCTTGATAGCTATTATTATAGGAGAACTCTGCTAGGGGCAAACATTCATCCCATAGCTTAGAGAAGGTAAGGACACATGCTCTCAACATGTCTTCCAGAATTTGATTGACCCTTTCTGTCTGCCCTCCAGTTTGAGGATGATAGGCCGAACTTCTAATTAGAGTAGTACCCATGTCCTTTTGCAATCGTTCCCAGAATCTGGAAACAAACTGGGAACCTCGATCGGAGATAATGGTCTTTGGTACTCCGTGCAAGGATACAATCCGGGCTAGATAGAGCTTGGCATATGTCGACACCAGATAAGTAGTCTTGACTGGAATAAAGTGAGCTGACTTAGTAAGGCGATCGACAATAACCCAGATAGAATCATATCCCTTTGAAGTGGTAGGTAGCCCAACTATAAAATCCATAGAAATATCTTCCCATTTCCAGACAGGGATTTCTGAAGGTTGTAACAAACCTGCCGACTTTTGTAGTATGGGCTTAACTCTTCGGCAAGTATCACATTCAGCTACATATCTTGCAATTTCAGGTTTCATTTTGGCCCACCAAAATCTTTGCTTCAAGTCTTGGTACATTTTATTGCTTCCGGGATGAATGGAAAACTGGGACAGATGTGCTTCTTCTAAGATTAATCTTCTCAGGTCCTCATCTTTAGGAACTACTATCCTGTCCTTGAAGTACAGTCCTCCATCTTCTTCTTGATTAAATTCAGGAATCTTCCCTTCGGCTTTTTGTTGATAAAGTATCTTAATCCATGGATCTTCTTTTTGGGCTGTTATAATTCTTTCCTTTAGGGTATCTTGAACCATAATATTCTGAAGTGTGCCTTGTTTTACTATTTCCAAACTTAATTCTTCCATTTCTTCACATAAGGTCTTCAGGTTAGACTGGACGGTAGTGCAGTGGCATTGGGCTTTTCTGCTCAAGGCGTCGGCCACCACATTAGCCTTACCAGGATGATAATGGATTTCTAGCTTATAATCTTTAATTAGTTCCAGCCACCGTCTTTGCCTCATGTTCAAGTCCATTTGAGTGAAGATGTATTTCAAGCTTTTGTGGTTAGTAAAGATACGACATTCACTACCTAAAAGATAGTGTCGCCATATCTTTAATGCATGCACTACGGCAGCAAGTTCTAAATCATGGGTAGGGTAATGCTCTTCATGACGCTTCAATTGACGAGAAGCATAAGCAATAACTCTGCCTTCTTGCATCAGAACACACCCTATGCCTATTCCTGAGGCATCACAGTATACATCAAAGGGTTTCTCTATGTCAGGTTGAGCTAGTACTGGGGCTGTAGTCAGTAATTTCTTTAAGACTTGAAATGATTCCTCACACTCAGGCTTCTATTCAAATTTTATTTCCTTCTTTAATAATTTTGTGATTGGTTTAGAAACCTTTGAGAAATTGGGGATGAATCTACGGTAATAGCCGGCCATTCCCAAGAAACTTCTTACTTCATGAACAGAGGTTGGTGATTTCCAATCCATTATATCCTTGACTTTTCCGGGATCTACTTCAATTCCTTTTTCGGACAGTATGTGCCCAAGGAATGGAACTTTCTTTAACCAAAATTCACACTTACTGAACTTGGCATACAACTGGTGTTCCCGGAGTCTATTTAGAACAATGCGCAAGTGTTGCGCATGTTCCTCCTCATTTTTAGAAAAGACAAGGATATCATCTATAAAGACGACCACAAATTTATCTAGCTCTGGCATGAATACTGAGTTCATGAGGTACATAAAATGCGCTGGGGCATTTGTCAATCCGAAAGACATAACCAAGTACTCATATAGTCCATATCGGGTTGAAAAGGCTGTTTTTGGTATGTCTTCGGGTTTTATCTTAATTTGATGGTACCCTGACCGAAGGTCGATTTTTGAAAAGACCTTAGCTCCGGACAACTGGTCGAACAACAAGTCAATCCGTGGCAGCGGATACTTGTTTTTAATAGTTACCGCATTCAGAGGGCGGTAATCTACACATAATCTTAATGTGCCATCCTTCTTTTTAACAAATAAAGCAGGGCAGCCCCATGGTGAAGTACTAGGTCGGACAAAACCCTTATCCAACAGTTCTTGGAGTTGTATTTTTAATTCTGCTAGCTCCTTAGGTGGCATTCGATATGGTCTTCTAGAGATAGGAGCGGTGCCTGGTTCTAATTCAATAGTGAATTCTACCGCTCTATCAGGCGGTAGCCCAGGCAAATCTTTTGGAAATACATCTATAAATTCATTAACCACAGGAATAGAGTCTAGAGTCACTGCTCTAGTATTTTTGACCATCTAGTCCAAACAAGGATGAGTGGGTAACTGGAGCTCAAAAGAGTGGCCCTGGTCATCTTTCATGCTAACAACCCGAGTAACCATATTAATTTGAACTTTATGTTCCTTCATCCAATTTACTCCCAAAATAAGATCTATTCCTTGATCTTCCAGAATCAAAGGATAAGCTCCCACCTTATTTCCTTCTAGGTTTAAGATCACATTGCGAGCTACTTGATTTGTATTCTGTGTGGCCCCAGTAGCTTGAATAGCATACTTGACATTTAATGTATGGACCTCTAGTTGATGTTGCATGACAAATCTTCTACTTATAAAAGTATGCGATGCGCCCGAATCAAATAAAATCATGGCAGGATAATTATTAACAAGATACATACCTGCCATGATAGGCTCTCCTTCTGGAATTTCTTCTACATTCATATAGTGAGCTTGACCCGTCTTGGTGTTGACGAACTTACGACGGACAAACTTTTGTCCAGTGCCTTGGCCCGGGGTCTGAGCCCTTAAGTTTGCGTTTCCCCCAACTTTGGGAAAACGACAGTCTCGGGCGAAGTGTCCTGGCTTCCCACAGTTGAAACAAACCTGTGGAGCTCCTGAAGGAGTAGGGTTACGAAACCCGAGAGGTGGTGCAATTCCAGGACGAGGGGCAGCACTGGGAGCTCTAGCATTCCAAGACTGGAAAGGCCGTGGCTGAAATGAAGGGCGATACATGGGTCGGGGAGGACCTCGATATACCATCCTCATTCTCTGTGGAGCATTCCCAAAGTTTCCAGAAGGAACATTCTTCCTTTTCAATGCTTCTTCTTTCTTTAAGGTTTCATCCAAAATTCTCATCTTTTCTTCCGCGGTAATGGCCGTACTTACCGCAGAGCTATAGTCGGCGAAGGTGCAGGTGGACAACTTTTCCTGCATTCTTGCATTGAGTCCTCGAAGATAGCAATCTCTGTTTCGGGACTCAGTGTTGACATGTTCGGGTGCATATTGGGCGAGGTGGTCGAACTCACTGGTATATTCCAGAATACTGCGGTTTCCTTTTTGCAGCCCTAAGAATTGTTCCAATTTCATTCTCATGATACCTTCCGGCACAAACTGCGTCCGGAAGGCTTCCTTAAAATCTTCCCACGTGACTTCCCTACCCACTGGCTGCCTGGCCAGATGGCTGGTCCACCAAGTTGCTGTGGGGCCTTGAAGCTGGAGCCCTGCAAATTCGGCCTTCTGAGTGGTAGTACATTGGGGGATTACTCGAAACTTTTGTTCCATGGCTTGAAGCCATTCGTTAGCTTCAAGTGGATGCTCGGCCTTCAAGAATGCTGGGGGACGGGTCTCCAGAAATTGGGTGTAGGACACACCCTGTTCCGGATCTCGCCTACGTCCACCATTACCAGTGTTCTGTACGATCATCTGGAGTAATCGGGCTTGTTCTGCCCCGGAGTTCATAAGACTGGCTATGGCATCTGCCAGCGTGGGTGCTCTTGGTAAATTCTCTTCCTGACCTCCGGAACCTGAAGCTCGTGGTCCTCTGGGATCCGTCATGCTGCCAAGAGTAAACAGGATATTAACATCTAGGGTGCAATTTATCAACGATTTTCTGCACACTATTATGCCACACACCACAGTATGATCACGCACAAGCCATACTTATACACATACTTATTTATAATACATGCCCTGGAATTACTTTTTACAAAAACCCTCGTACTACTTGTCCAACACACATATCTTACAAAAATATATTACAACATTTTTCAGACAAAGTTTACTTCAACCATCATAGGGAAAAATGCCTAGTTCCTCGGCATTTATTCCCAGTCGAGCCATTGCTTCCTGCAGGATGTCTTGGTCCACGGTCATCAATGTTTTCCCTGGGGGAGCAACAGGTGGGGCTTGATTGACAGAATTTTCACTTCCGGACTCCAGCCCGTGGTCGCTCCAGGTGCGAGAAGTATCAGATGCAGAGGTGCTAATTCCAGAGTTTCCTTCCATTTCTTCAGGATCCTCTTCTTCTTCTTCACCTTCGGGTTCCTCTTCTCCCCATTGCTGCATGGGTCCATAGCCCTGAGGATCTACTCCATCAGCATTGGCATTGGCCCAAGCGAACTGTTGATTTCCCGCAGGGACTTCACCCTGGTTGTCCTCTATGTCCACGTCAAATCCCTCCAGATTCTCATGAGCATACAGATCTATCTCAGGATCTGCAGGTGGAACTGGATCTTCTTCTACTTCTATCACAGGTACTAATTGATCCGCCTCCTCCGGGTTTGGCGGTTGAGGCTCTTCTGGTGGTGGAGGCGGTGGGACATTGATAATATTTTGTGCAGGTACCTGAGCCTGCATCTCCTCCAAAGCTAGACGAAGTGACAGGATCTCGTCTAGCTGTTGGAATCTTTCCGCTTCCAGCCTATGGACATTCGATTCAGCTTCCTCGCTCTATCCGCCATGCTCCGGCTGGCTTCAATGAACCCTTGCATCACTCTGAGTTTTTCTTCATAATCCTCAATTCTTCTGGATTGCTCTCGCATTGCTTTCTCCATATCATGCTCTCTTACCATTGCCGCCTTCTTGTACATCTCCTTGTCATACCGGGCACCCATTAATTCCATCTTAGCGTCTTCGTTCTTCTGCCTCTGGTTATAATATTCTCTGATGCAGGCTTGATGCAAGTTGTACATAGCTGTCATATAATCAGAAGCAGCAGCAACCAAAACATCGTGCTCTACTCGGGAAGTGTTCTTCAAAGCTTTAATCCTTCTCCTCCATACCCCGTCATCTTGATGTTTGATCGGATAGAATCGAGCGGAGCTCGACCCTACCTCCACCTTGTGGTTTTCACATAGTTCAGTAAGAGCAGTCATGGCCGCCCTCTCTATGGTATCGTTAAATTCAAAACCCGACTCCATCACTTCCTCCAGACGCCAATTAGGACGGGTGTCATCCTCTGGAATATGCACATACACAGTGCAATACTGTTTGTGGCCTGTATCTTCTTTTCGCCAATAATACTCCAGGGGATTGTGAAAACCCAATTCTTGTAGCGTTTTCCAAAGCAACTGCACGAATCCCGGCTTATCCAAGTAACGGCCACGGGTCCATCCATCCTTATCGGTGTAGCGTTCTTCGAACATCCTATAAAAGAAACGAGGTCAGGTCTAACGGCACTCACCAAACCCAAAAAGTTTTGAAATATGCCATGCAAACATGATGCAACGATTCCTACGTACTTTCAGACTCATATACACACTCGTAGGAAAAGTGGTGGCATCGTATTCTCTCCCTAAATAAAAGTCTACCGAATACTAACGACACGCAGCAAACAGTTAGCATCTGCAAAACAAACAACCAGTTAATACTACTGCCACCTGTGACTCTTGTTTTTATTACTTTAAAGTAGAGTCTCAGTTTTTAAAAGGTAATATCTGTTGATTATCCCAACCTACGGCTCTGATACCAGCTGTGGCGGAACCGCCCAACTTAAGCTGGTTTAAGTGCGCCTAATCGCTGTCGGAACAGCAATTATTCGAAACGCACCTAAAACAGCATAAGTCTGGTAGTCCATCGAGTGTCCCTAGGACTCCTCGAAGGATCCACGATGTGTCTCATAGCCATACATCAGGATAATATCCGCGATGGGATAATAGCAACAAACATTACATTTTTACATATATATATATATATATAAAAGGTACGAGTTATTACAGGACATAGGTTGAAACAAACTTAGTGATGCAGTGTTAGACAAAGCTCTAAGATTTAAACATAAATAGTTCAGGAGAAGATGCGCAAGTAGAACTTTTTCTCTAGGGTATTGTGAGACTCAGGTCAATACCCTAGGGCTTCGGGGTCTCCTCCTCTGTAGACTCCTGCGGAGCTTCTGAAAGATAGCCACAAGGGGAAAACCCTGAGTACGGGGTACTCAGCAAGTCTTACCCGACTAACCAATATAATAATTTCCTTTGGAATGCATGCTAGCTTTTGGGTGTATTTGGCTAACATAGCTTTTGCCGAAAAGCTTACTATGAGTAATGCCTTAGTTTTATCTTTTATTTGGGTTAAGTCATTACCTAAACATTCTAAATGATAACAGGAGTAAAAACAACCACATCTGTTAAGTCATACATCAAATGTTAATAGAAGGATATATATTGCATGAATTGATACTACGATGCTCAACAGTGATCAAGTGCATTCATAACCGAGAATTGCGGTGATTCGGATCTAATTACATCCTGCAGGAGAGTACCCTGATCACCAGCGTTATACGACTGTCCAGGTCGTATCTAACAACCTCTCGATTAGCAAAATCAATGATTAGGAATACGACTACCCGGACCCAGGGATGCACCCTCACATGGGATCCCACGTCTGGCCCGATCACCATGTGAGTTTTCAAGCTACACCCCTGCCAATCTCCAGCACGTCAAGTGCGGGTACGAAGTATTCCTGATCATAGAGTTTACTAACCTACTGGGCTTTACTGGTCCCATACCCAGTAAGTGATCAGATGCTTATCACTTGATCAAAGGTTAAGACAACGAATCGGGCCTTAACCAAATTAATCTAGCAGACAGAACTACATTTCTAGCTTCTGTCCGTTTTCACCTTCCAAGTTATCTTCCATAAGCAACATGTATGACTTAAGGGTTTTCCTTAAGGTTGGTAAACCAAGTATGTAAGCAAGTAAGCAATTCTAGACTTGGGTATCTTCTAAGGTTTTGAACAAGTGGCAAATATGTCCTTAAAACAAGGCATGATCATACACAAGAATAGGTTTCAAGCAACTCCTAGACTTAGTGCATACATAAAGCAAATAACCTATAACAAGTCACATGAAATAACGACTCCAAAATAGATAGGTATAAATGCACCGGGGCTTGCCTTGTTCGTTAAAAAGATTAGTAGTCTCTGACGGGTGGGCTTCACAGGGAACTAACTCAAAAACTTCTTCGAATTCCGAAGGTCCTTCTGAAAATTCCCAATATTCTCCTTCTGGTGCTTCGGGATCTATGGCATAATACATGCAGGGGTTAGAATGCAATATTTTAAATTAAAGACTACACAACTTTCCTTCATGATAAAGTTGCAAGCTAACAAGGACTATACAACCTATCATGATAAAGTTGCAAGCCAACACATAAAAATTCAAAAAGATTAACCCACAATTTTATTTTTTTTCTTATTTAACCCTTCTTATAGCTTTTTCTTTTATCTTTAGAAAAAGTTATAATTATTCTCTAACTTGAAAATCTAATTCCCTATGAGTTAAGAATAATTTGTGATTAAGAAAGTGTTATTCATATTTTATACATTTTATAAATATTAAGTATTTATTTAATTACCTTAAAAGGAAGGCATTAAATAAATACCCGAATTTTTATTATTTTTCTAGGGTGTAAAAATTTTAATGCATAAAGGAAAATAAAACAAGCCTAACAAAATTGGTTTCACTAATTTTGGACACTCCTAGAAATTTCTGTGATTAAAATGGTGTAAAACGAATTTAAACTAATTACTTTCCTAAGGAAATCTAATTTTTCCCGAAAATCACCCGGAAATACTTTTCTTACTCAGCCCCGCTCTACCCTCTCTCACGCGCACTGGGCCCCATGGCGCGGACCCCATCCTTCTCCTATTCCTCCTACCCGCCGGCCCTTTTCCCCCTGACGGGCCCCGTGGGCCATTTTCTTTTTCCTTCTTCTTTTTCGGCCCGACACCGGCCCACGGCCTGCCTTCTCTTTTCTCGTTCTCCTGCGAGGCTGGCCTGCTAGCTGCCCTGGGCCCCCCGGCCTTTTTCTCCTCCACTCATCCACGCGCGCGCGCCACTGGGCTTCCAAGCCGCGGCCCAGCAACCGCCCGCGCCCCGGCCTCCTTCACCCCTCTGCCTCTCTGCCGCGTGGGCCTGCTGCTCCAGGCTTCGTCTTCCTCCCGCCAAAACGCGCCCGCGACAGGGGGCGGCGCGACTCGCCGGGCGGCTCCCTCCCGGCGGCGGGACTAGGCCAAGACACCACCTCCACACCCTTACGCACCCGCGCGCAGCGACAGCTCCCCGAGAGATGGCCGGAGCCATTCCCTCCACGGCGGCGGGCGGCGACACCTTCGGCCGGTCGTGGCTACACACGACGACGCCACAACCGACTCAAACAACTACCCCTACACCATCCTAGGACCCTAAGGACTCGCCTATGACTACTCAAGAAGGAAGGGGAGTAACGCAGGGTGGTGCTCACCGTGAGCGGGCGGCGCGATGACGGCGGACAGAAGCAACGGCGAGCACGGTTACTTTGGCATGGATGTTGGACAACAACTGGTCTAGGGTGTAGCTGGGGTGTCTGTGGAGGAGTGGGCGAGAGGAATCGACAGGAGGTGAGACGTGGCGGTGGAATTTTGCTCGGCGGCGATGCTTGACAGAGGAGACGCTGGCGGTGGTAAAAAGGACGGCGGTGAAACGGCGGCGCGGGAGCGGTAGATATTCAAGCGTTTCACCGCGCGCATGGGCGACACCGTGGCCTACCCGTAGGCTTATGTGGTGAGGAGGTGGCCTAGCTAGACGCGCTGGCGAGCGACCGACGACGGCGGCGGCGACACGTCCGGGTGCTCTGTCACTGCTCCTCCCCTTTTCTTTTTAACGCCTGAACTTCAGAGCTTCCCCGCGGCCGATTCCCAATCTGACGGCCTCCAAGCGCCTTAACATAAGTTGAAGATAAACTCAAACCCTTCATCTTTTGTTTTGGTTCTGACTCGAGATAATCATCAAATACAATTGAATTTTGATTTTGTTTCTCGGGTTCCTTTGAATGTTTACTGAAACTGATATTCAGTTCGTCAGTCACTAACAGTGACATTGATCTCACTTGGTGATTCGATTTAGTGGTCCAATTCCCTTTCTCTAAGTCCAACTTCTTCCCAAATGTGTTCTATAATGTCCCAATGTTCCATTTTGCTCATGAACAAGTACACCTTTTGATTTATATTGCTCTGAATTCAAGTCTAAAGTTGACATTATGCTGCTGTTTTCAGACTTAAACAATTTCAGTGATGTCCTTTGCAGTGGTAAGATGCCAACTTTGATCTTGAATTTGAATTCCTTCCCTTCACTGTTTCTGGCCAACAACACTCGAATATTGTAGTCCAAGGTTCATACTTCAATATAGTGTAGTTGTCCTGGTGCATTTATTTGAAAAATTCTGGAGAATTCAATTTTGAAAACAGACTCTGCTGCTGTTTTTCTGAACTCCTATTTTCGGACGGTGAACAGTAAACACCATTTTCCTTTTTCTTTTCTCTGATTCCTTTGAGATAATTTGCACCATTTTGTTCCAAATTCTTGATCTCTAAGTTCTAATTACTCTCACACTTGCATTCCACACTTTTTGCCGAATTTTTCTGAATTTCAAATTCAAAATTCAAATTTCGGTCAAATTTGACCCGAATTTGATTTTCGGCCAATTTCTTTTCCTTTTCTTCTCAATTTGCTTTTAATTCTCCAAAGTCATTTAAATGACTAAATTAGCAGCTATTACAGCCTCTCCCCCTTAACAGAATCTCGTCCTGAGATTCCCGGGGTTAAATTCTCGGTTTTTGAGAATGGAAAGGAAACTGCGTCAGATCAACTATCCTTTCTTTTTCTGTACAAGGATAGTGGGGTGGTGGCTCTCGTTCCTCAGTTCCTGACGGTTTCAAACAATTCCGGATACTTAGACTCTAGGTCTTCAGCTTGTTCCCAAGTAGCTTCATCCGGAGTATGATTTTTCCATTGCACCTTATAAAACGTGATACTCCGAGTTCGGGTATCTCGTGTCTTTCGATCCAGGATTTTAATAGGTCTTTCTTCATAGGTTAGATCGGGTTCGAAAGCCATGGTCGCTGATGGAATCGCCATTGGACAAAACGGAGCGGAATGATCAGAAGATGAAGGAAGAGTCACCGGAGGAATGCAGTTGGAAGCTGAAAGGGTGCTGGAATGCGTTGGGAGATGATCAGCTGGACAAAGGCTTCTGAGCTCGGGAAGAAGAAGCGGCAGAGGGGGCGAGTTCTTAAGGACAGTTCGAGAGAAGGGTAAAGGAGCGATTTTTACCGTGCCGTTTGTGCGAATTTCGGAAAGAGCGGTTCCCTGTAGGTGCTTCATTCAAAAAAATCGCGGAACGAAAAGGAGTTTTGCCGCGTTTACTGTTGCGCTTTCTTTGAGGAAAGAGTCAGAGTTGAAGAAATTTCGGAGCAAAAGATATATTTCACTCCGAAACTGGGGGGCATGTGTTGACGCCGGATTTTGACACGTGTTCAGAACGGCGTCAAAGGAGAGGAAGGCGACCGACGCGGCTACAGTTGGGAATCGGCCGATTAGAGCTACAGTGTTTCGGCCGATCGGCTGAAGGAGTTAATAAAGACTGGCCGATTGGGAGTCAGAGCAGCTGGGCTGATATGGGCCTAAAGTGGGCTAGGATGATGATTAGCTGAAGGAGAATATTGGCCTATAGGAAGATAATAACCAACTCCGGTACGAGTTGCGTACGTTTGTAAATATTTATCTTTAAAATTGGAAATAGATCCTAATCGGTTAGGAAATCAGTTGTAACAGGGTATAAATAGCCACCTCGTAAGGCTTGTAGACACCACATCAATCAATACAACAAATCTACTTTTTCCTCGCACTTTACTTTCAAGTCGGTGACTTCGGCAAAATCTTTTGTTTTCACGAGTTCGTACAAGTTGGCAGGACTGCATCGACACGATCTCATATCAATTTGCAAGTTCCGCTTATCGAGTAATATCTAAGCTTTAACTTCAGGCGCATCGCTGTTGTTTCGTTTAGATTTATTCACTAGTTATCGATATTAACTAGAATTATAGGTTTTTCCTATTATTTTAGTTTTATCAACAGTTATCCAGCTTGAGATACGAACTGTCGGCTTTTTACCATTATTTTTGTTTATCCTCACATAGCCGATTAGATCTGTTTCAAGTGTTTCTTTGTAGGTTGTTTAATTTGCTAATAGTTTCTTTACAATTGCTACGTGGTCATCGGCTACTTTATAGCCGGTCATTTACACAGTAAATCGGCCGATTCGCTGGTACGCTTTTTGAGACAGATCGAAATCTTAGCCGATCGAGAACCCTAGAATTTAATATTCTTCTTTCCTTGTCAATCAATAGGTCAGATTGACTAGCACGCTGCGCAAATCGCACCATGCCAAATAACCCGAACAGCAGTTAAGCAAATTCTCCTGGGTCGTGTGTCCGATGTTGAGAGTCATCGGCTGATTTTCAGTGCCAACAATAGGAGAAGTTGCTAGAAAGGAAGGATGTGGTATCGTAAGACTAGTGTCCAATTTTTCTGTTTGCGCTAGACATACTTATCAGCATTACCAAAGGGGAAAAGCGTTGTAGCGGGTGGGCCTATGTCAGGTGAAAAGGCAACCGCGCACCGTCCTAAAATCATGGGCAACTAGCTTGTCCAACGCACGTGCGTGAATCAGCAGTATGTTATGTTACCTAACTTGTGCGATAGAAGTTTAGGTCAAAATTAACACTTGTTAATTGTGGCCCTAGATTATATTGGCGGGAGATGGTCTACCTAAGTCCTACGTAGAAAAACGATCTTCCATCCTCAACAAAAATCTTGGTTGTTTTTTACTTGGAATAAAAGAGGCTTTAGTCCTGAGTCTAAATTTTGTTATTCATGGAGACACCTTTAGTCATGCTTGGTAACACCAATTGGGACTAAAGGGGATCCTTTAGTTCGGGTTGGTGTTACAAACACGGACTAAAGCCTCCGAGAGCTTTAGTCCCGGTTGGTATTGATAATACCAACTGGGACTAAAGGGCGAGTTACTACAAAACGATTGCATCCCCTACTCAGTCAGATGTGCTGTGTAGGTGAGATGGTAAGAAAGCTACGCACGAGGATTGAGGTCGTGGGTTCGAATCCCACGAACCATGCACGCACATATTACGCGTGAAAAATCGCGTGACTTGTGACTTGGGACTTGCGTGTGTGGGGAGGCTTCCCAGGAATTTAGAATATTTTTTTGGCACAAAATTTTTTAGTCCCGGTTGGTATTAACAACTGGGACTAAAGGAAGGTATTTAGTCCCGAGTAAAAGATCCAGGACTAAAGATGGGGATCTTTAATCCCGATTAATTAGTCCTAGTTGGAAAACCCAAGATATATGACGTTTTCCAACTAGAACTAATGCTCATTTTTGTATCGGTACATAGATATCCATCCTTGCGTCGATACAATCCTGGTCATGTTTTTGCAATGAGCAAGTTCCTCCCTTGGCTGCCCCCAAAAATAAAATTGGCTACTAGAGAACTCACCTTCCATCCAATGTTTTTGCCTTATGGGTTGGTTCAATAACTAATATTCTATTTACGCTAAGTGTAGCCTACCTATTCACTACTAGAGAACTCACCTTCCATCCAATGTTTTTTTTCCCGGTTGTCTTTGGACCCGGGACTAAAGAGCCTTTAGCCCCGTTCAAAAGTCCACCACCAATGGCCACCAAAGGGGGGCTCTTTAGTCCCAGTTGGTAATATCAATCAGGACTAAAGAGCCCCTTTAGTCCCGGTTGTAACGGCTAGTGGGATGATGGGCCTTTTAATCCCGGCTGAAAACACCAACCGGGACTAAATGGGGGCCTTCAGTCCTAGTTGTGTTTTCAACCAGGACTAAACGCCTCCCCGGGGCCTTTAGTCTCCCCTCTCTCCCCACCTTATCTCCTCCTCTCCCCTCCCTTATCTTCTCTCCTCCTCTTCCCTTCGTTCCTTATCTCGCGCAGGCCCTGCCGAAGCTGCGTACAGGGGGCACGAGTGTCGGATTTATAAGCCTGGTGTTGACACCAAAATTTGACACGTATGGAATCAGCGTCAAAAAGGGAAAGGATTAGCCGGTGTGGTGAGTCGAAAAGGTCACGACTGGGAATCGGTCGATTGGTGCTACAGTTGAAGATCGACCGATTGGCACTGCAGTGTTTTGGTGGATGGAGTTGGTAGAAATCGGCCGATTAAGAGGCTGGGGCTATTGGGCCAATATGGGCTTAAAGTGAATTGCGAAGAGAAGATTGGCCCACAGGAGCGCAACGACCAACTCCGATACGAGTTGTACATGTAAATATTTGTTTTCGTTTAAAATTACAGATAGAATCCTAGTCAGTTAAGAAGTTGGTTGTAACAGGCTATAAATAGCCGTGTTTAGAGATCTGTAAAATCATCATCAAATCAATACAAAAATCTACTATTTTCTCGTACTTTACTTTCAAGTTGGCGACTTCGCCAATACTTTTCTTCTTTCACGAGTTCGTACGGGTTGGCAGGGCTGCATCGACACGATTTCTGGCCAATTCTGTAAGTTCCGTTTATCGAGTAATATCTAAGCTTTAACTTCAGGCGCATCGCTATCGTTTCATTTAGATTTATTCACCAGTTATCGATATTTACTAGAATTCTAGGTTTTACCTGTTGTTCTAGTTTTATCAAAAGTTATCCAGCTTGGAATTAGAGCTTTCCGCTTATTTATCTCTGTCGCTTATCCATTACTTCCGTATAGCTAATTAGATTTGTTTCAAGCGTTGTTTCTGTAGCGTTGTCTAGTTTATTCTGGCAGTTTTCTTTACAAACGTTACCTAGTTGTCGGCTGTACCATAGCCGATTTCCTTGTTATAGCAAATCGGCTGATTCGCTGATAAGCTTCCTCGAGATCGGAACCTTAGCCGATCGCAGCCTCTGGGATTTGACATGTTTCCTTCCTTGCCAATGAATAGGTCAGATTGGCTGGCACGCCGTGCGAACCGCACCAGGGCGATTACCCGAACAGGAGTTAAGCAGATTCTCCCGGGTCGTGTGTCTGACGCTGAGATTCAATCGGCTGATTTTTAGCGCCAACACACTTTTGGCATGCCCAGTGGGACCAATACGACCACTACCATGTCGAAAGCTGCCAAAATCTCCGAAGACAACGTCATCGAGGTGACGGAAGCAGACCTCAAGGATGACCAGAAGGAGGAGTTGGAGAGGCAGATACCACAGTACCGGAAGACATGCCTACAATCCTTCAGTCGTACCAGGAGTGGGGAAACTATCAGGAAAGCTCCTTTTCCAACTCCCCGCCAGATTACAATCACCGAGGACTCGGGCAAGATGTCCGAGATGGTTCAACAGTTTGTCTACCAGGCTTTCATTGATCAATCCCCGGTGATAACCAATACGGTATACAATGTCATCATCAGCTCCCTGGCCAATGGCGTGTCTCAAGGATACCAGGGGCCGGCATATGCCCCACCTATCACAGCCCCAGTCAGGAGTTTTCCAAGCATATCCCACTCGGCTCCTCCGCCGTTCCAAGCTCAACATGGAGGATCCAACGCTCCTTCACCATCAATGCATCCGGGATACAACAGTGCACCATACCTCCAATCACAGGCGCCACCTCAATCCGTTCAGATTTCCTCCGCGCAATCATCATCATTAAATTCAGTGCCTTGGGGGGCACCATCAGCGACGGCCGTCCAAGATCAATCGGCCGGTTATAGAGGCCCTCCGACCCAGGCACCCTTCCAATCGGCCGTGCGGCCGACAGCTCCACAATATCAACCGGCCACGTCGAAAATTGGCAGGGGGCAGAGACTGCTGAAGCGCTCCGGGGCGCTGCGCCGATTATACTATATGATGAAACGGCCGGTTCACTGAGACACCAGATGCCGACACATAGCCGGCCACGTCACAGAACCCGCCACACACTTTCGTTCATCACCCAATCATCCCTCCGTTGATCTACCAACATGTGCTAGCTCCCCAACCAGCAGTTCATCAACAACAAGCAGACTGGACGGCACGGATAGCAGAGGTAATTCAAGATCAATTCGGTTTAAAGTCGAAGGTACAAACTTACACATACAGAACGCCGTACCCGCCAGCCTACGATCTACTGTCGTTTCCCCATCGGTACAAAGTTCCCGATTTCACCAAGTTTTCGGGGCTTGATGATACCTCAACTGTGGAGCACGTGAATCGATTCATCATCCAATGTGGGGAGGCGGCTACACAGGATGCCCTACGGGTGCGTCTCTTCTCATCATCTCTGTCCGGATCAGCCTTCCAATGGTTCACGATGCTACCACCCAACTCCATAGTTACTTGGGCCGACTTGGAGAAGCAGTTCCACAAGTACTTCTACGTGGGAGTGCATGAGATGAAACTCTCAGATCTGACCAGCCTCAGGCAAAGGAGTGACGAGCCAGTGTCCACATATGTGCAGAGGTTCAGGGAAGTCAGAAACAAGTGCTACACCCTAGTCCTGACCGATGCACAGTTGGCCGATATAGCCTTCCAAGGTCTCCTTCCGCACATCAAAGAAAAATTTGCTTCACAGGAGTTTGAAAGCCTGAGTCAAATCGTACACCGATTGTCTGGTCATAAGGTATTTGATCAACGGAGGAATTTTTAGAAGAATGTGGCATACTTAGAAGGATCTGAATATGAAGAAGAGGCATAAATCGGCCTGGCAGAGTGGGTTAAAGGGAAAAAGCCGATATCGTGTCCTTTCGGGAAAAAGGAACCAGAGGCATTCGGTTTCGACACGTCAAAGCCCGACAAAATTTTCGATCTACTCCTCCAAGAAGGACAGATCAAGCTCTCACCTTACCATACGATCCCATCAGCCAAACAGCTGAAAAAGATGAAGTATTGCAAATGGCATAATGCCACGTCCCATAACACGAACGAGTGCAAAATCTTCCATCAGCAAATACAATCAGGCATTGAGCAAGGCAGGCTTAAATTCGAGGTCCTGACAAAGCCAGCAAAGCCGATGAAGATTGATCAGCATCCTTTCCCCACCAACATGGTCGATACAGGAACGAACGCACTTCAAACCAAGGTGTTGACGTCCGAATCGGCTAAAAAGAGCGGCGCCGTGGACCCCAGGAATCAAGCTGCACCCGAAGATGTCAAAGGGAAAAGGCTGATGGATGATGAGGGCGAGGGATCAGAAGAACCACGCAGACACATCACTTCCCAATTTTTGCTAAACAAGTACCAGCGGCAACAGGAAAGTTTCAGGTTTCACGAAGAGATGATGCGACGACACGAAGATCATTGGTGATGCTCGTTCTTCATCCATTGCTAGGAAAATAACCCAGGTTGCCATTGGCCGATAACTGCCCAGAATGCAGCGGCCCATATCGCAACAATCGCCCGTTCAGAAGGTCTCGCTCCAGAGAAGGAAGGCCAGAGCCAATCAGCAGAAACTGGCACGAGCAAGAAGATCGGCGCCTTTCAGTGCGTGATTGGCTGGGGGGGGCAGGAGTGACTGATATGATCGGCCAAGAGACAGGCGCGAGCGATACGATAGGCCGGGGGGTGGGACCGATCGGCACGATCGAACAGAGGACAGAGTCAGCACACACGATCGGTTAGAAGAGATGGCCGATGCTTGGGTATCAGACGAAAATCCCTTGGGGCGGGAGCCGGAATGGGAGCGCGCCAAACCATCAGCAAAGCCAGTGAACCCCAGGTGGTGCCCTGATGGGTTGACCAAATCCCAAAAACGAAGAATCCAACGTCTGCGCCAATGGGAACAACAGGAAGAAGAGCAACGACAAATGACGGACAACAAAAATGACAGGTCTCGGGTCTGGCGCCCCAAAAGACATGACGGGGAAGACAATGACAACCAGGAATCGGCAGCTGATGTCAACATGGTTTTCATCTTGCCGATGGAGTTTATGGCTCCCGCAGACCGATATGACACGTCAGAGATGGAAGAACAGATGGCGCAATTGGCTTTGGAGCCAATGACGACCACTTTTGAGAAACCCAAAGACGACAAACGGCAGCACCTCAAGGCGTTGTTCCTCAAAGGACATGTCAACGACCGACCTGTCACCAAACTACTAGTGGATGGAGGCGCTGCAGTCAACATCATGCCATACGCCATGTTCCGGAAGTTGGGTAGAAGCGACGAAGATCTAACCAAGACAGACATGATGCTCAAGGACTTCGAAGGCAACGTGTCTCCCGCCCGCGGCGCACTCTGCGTCAACCTCACCATCGGCAGTAAGACCCTCCCCACCACCTTCTTTATTATCAATGGAAAAGGGTCCTACAATATGTTGCTCGGTCGCGACTGGATACATGCAAATTGCTGCGTCCCGTCTACAATGCATCAATGCCTCGTACAACGGGTCGGCGACAACATCGAAATAGTCACCGCCGATTCCACCTACAATGTTGCGGCGGCCGATGCACATCAATGGAGCTGCGAGCACATCAAGTGCATATCCGGGAGGACCTGGCACACCAATTTCCTGAAAGTGTCCGATTTTGGCCTACAGCCGATCCGAGCAGTCGGCTCTGAAGATTTAGATTAAATGGATCAATTCGTCCGAGAAGACGGGAAGCTGGGGCACGGGTTTACGTCGGCCGATTCATTAGAAATGATAGATTTAGGTGATGGCACCAAGCCAAGGCTGACGTACATCAGTGCTAATTTGGATCCAGAATACAAACGTAAATTGACAAATTTATTAAAAGAGTTTAAAGATTGCTTTGCTTGGCAATATCATGAGATGCCTAGTCTAGACCGGTCCATTGTTGAACACTGGCTGCCCATAAAGCTGGGATATCGGCCGTATCAGCAACCCGCACAGCGGTGTAATCCTAAAATTCTACCTGATATAAAGGCCGAGATCACAAGGCTGATTGAAGCAAAATTTATTCGGCAATGTCGTTATGCTGAGTGGATCTCCAACATTGTGCCCATATACAAGAAGAACGGGAAGCTGCACGTGTGCATTAACTTCAGGAACCTTAATCAGGCTACGCCGATGGACGGATATCCGATGCCGACAACCGATGTTTTAATAGATGCCGCCGCAGGTCATAAAATCATTAGTTTTATGGACGGAAACGCTGGGTACAACAAAATATTAATGTCCGAAGAAGACATTTCGAAAACGGCTTTCAGATGCCCAGGCCACCTCGGTTTGTTCGAGTGGGTAGTAATGACTTTTGGGTTGAAGAACGATGGCGCTACATATCAACGAGCCATGAATTACATATTTCACAAACTCATCGGCGTACTGGTAGAGATTTACATCGACGACGTCGTGGTCAAGTCAAAGGGACACCAGGAACATCTGGCCGATTTGCGGCAAGTATTGGAGTGCATGAGAAAGCATGGGTTGAAGATGAACCCGAACAAGTGCGCCTTCGGCGTATCCGCCGGACAATTTTTAGGATTCATGGTTCATGAGGGTGGGATAGAGATCAACTGGAAAATCATAGCGGCTGTCAATAAAGTCATGGCTCCACAAAATAAAACCGAGTTGCAGTCCTTGATTGGCAAAGTCAATTTTATTAGGAGATTCATATCCAACCTGTCCGGACGCATCCAAGCTTTCACACCGTTACTGAAGTTGAAACCTGACCAAGGATTCGTATGGGGAGAAGAACAACGCAAGTCACTGGAAGACATCAAACGATACCTAGTCTCGCCACCCGTATTGGTCCCACCACAGGCTGATAAGCCATTCAATCTATACTTATCGGCCGATGAACGAGCTATCAGATCGGCGCTGGTATAGGAGTTTGAAGGAAAGGAACGGGTGATATATTATTTTAGCAGAAGACTTCTGGACGTCGAAATGAGATACTCCCTGGTAGAGCGACTGTGCCTGTGTCTTCACTTCTCATGCACCAAACTCAAACACTACCTGTTATCGGCAGAGTGCGTAGTCGTATGCAAAGATGACGTAGTAAAGTACATGCTGTCATTGCAGATTTTGAAAGGGCGGATTGGAAAGTGGATCTTGGCTTTATCGGAGTTTGATCTAAGATATGAGTCGGCAAAAGCCGTCAAAGGTCAAGTCATGGCCAATTTCATCACCCAGCACTGCGGACCAGAAGTCGCTGTCGTGGAACCAGTTCTGTGGACTCTATATTTTGATGGTTTGTCATGTGGGGCCGGATCAGGAATCGGCATCGTTCTCATATCGCCTCGGGGGGCAAGTTATGATTTCTCTCTGCCGATAGAAGCATCCGCTACTAATAACCAGGCGGAGTACCGGGCTGTCCTAAAAGGGATACAATTGTTAATAGAGATTAAGGCCGACGCTGTGGAAATTTTTGGGGATTCCATGCTCATCGTGGACCAATTGACAGGAAGATCCGAGTGCAAGGATGATGTTTTGAGGATTTATCTTGAGGATTGCCTCCAACTTTTGAAGGAATTCAAGTCCGCGGTTATTGAGCATATTCCCAGGAACTATAATGAGGAGGCCAACAGGATTGCCCAGCACGCATCTGGGTATCGGCCGATTCAAGGCGCCATGACTCTGGAACTCGCGGTCAATGATTGGCGAAAAGAGATTGCCGATTATTTAAAAGATCTGTCCAAGAAAGTGGATCGGCGAGTGCATTTTCAAGCCACGAAGTATGTATTACTAGAAGATGATTTGTTCTACCGAATGATCGATGGCGTTCTGCTCAAGTGCCTGGGGATGGAGGAGGCAAAAATCCTGATGGGAGAAATCCACGAAGGCGTGTGCGGAGCTCACCAATCGGCTCATAAAATGAAGTGGATGATCAGGAATAATGGATATTATTTTCCGACGATCCTTGAGGATTGTTTCAAATATTATAAAGGATGTCAAGACTGTCAGAAATATGTAAACGTGCAGCGTGCACCCGCATCGGCCATGAATCCGATAATCAAGCCATGGCCATTCAGAGGTTGGGGATTAGACCTCATCGGACATATTTATCCTCCATCAAGTAAGGGGCATGAATTCATTTTAGTAGCCACAGACTATTTCACCAAATGGGTGGAAGCGATTCCATTAAAGGCCGTAACATCGGCCGCTATGGTCGATTTTGTAAGAGACCACATTGTCTACCGCTTCAGCATCCCTCAGACTATCACAACCGATCAGGGAACGATGTTTACTTCGGAAGAATTCGAGGAATTCACTGCCGATATGGGGATCAAGCTGCTGAACTCCTCCCCGTATTATGCTCAAGCTAATGGCCAGGTCGAATCTTCCCATAAGGGGATAATTAAGTTGATCAAAAGGAAGATCAAGGAACATCCCAAAAAGTGGCACTTATGTTTAACCGAAGCTTTATGGGCGTACAGGATGGCCTACCACGGGTCTACCAAGGTATGTCCTTATCAACTGGTGTACGGTCACGAGGCAGTATTGCCATGGGAGTTGAGAATGGGGTCAAGACGTACATCGCTTCAGGATCAGTTGGCGACCGACGATTACTCCTTGCTCATGAAAAGGGAACTCAATGATTTGGCGGGTCAACGTTTGAGGGCCTTGATCAGCATTGAGGAGAATAAAAAGAAGGTAGCCAGATGGTATGACAAGAAGGTCAAAGTCAAGAAGTTCTCCCAAGGGGATCTGGTATGGAAGTTGGTGCTGCCGATTGGGTTTAAAGATCCTAAGTTCGGTAAATGGTCTCCCACTTGGGAAGGGCCGTATAGAATCGGCCGATGCGCTCCGGGAAACGCATACATTCTGGAGACAATCGAAGGGGAAGAATTTACTAGGGCTTTGAATGGGAGGTACTTGAAAAGATATTACCCCAGTATATGGGTCGATGCATAAGAATCGTTATGGGGCATGGCAGGACAGAACGATTATTTCCTGGATAATCATGTAGCCAATACAGAAAAGGAAATCCCCTAGAGGAGAAAAGTAATCATTCAGGTTGGCCGATTTATCATTTGGTATGGACGATAAGTTACACGGCCAACGCGGTACAAGTCGCCTTTAGAACAAAAATACTCAACCACGCTTCTTCTTGAGTTCCCTCTCAATCCGACCTAGTTCTATCAGAAGGCGGGTGCTTCGTTCTTCCACATCTTACATCACGGCCTCCGCCTCAACCTGGCGAGGAAGAGGATGGCTCCGATCCAGTACCGGGCGAGATGTTCCTGCCGCGGCGTCTTCAAGGGTGACCGGGTGAGGGAGTGGGTGGCTCCTATTGACTGGCGGCCGCCTGTAACAGTTGCCATCGATGTGATCCCAGATCCGTTGAACGTTGACAGGGATGTGATCTCTGAGTTCTTCACGGTGTGCCCTGATCAAGTCCCTGTCTTCCTGCGACAACGGCTCATCAGAGTGCATGAGTTCGATCGCCCGTTCGAGTTCGGGGCTAAGGCGTCTCGGCTGAAAAAATTAACACATAACCGCCTAAAGTTAGATTGGTTAAAAGATCAAACTGAAGGGGGAAAAATGAAGACAGATCTTGTACCTGGTTGATGGAAGAAGAGGAAAGGGAAGAGGATGAAGAAGACATCTCTGCAAGTATTCCGATGGAAAGAGCAATCAGAGGGAAAAAGATTAAGCGGAGCAAGTACCTTTGAAAGCAATACCAGGGTTGGTACTTATAGGAAGAGAAAGGATGAGGGTTTGGTAAGATGCGTCCCGTCAGAGTAAAAAGGTAATAAATAAAGGGGCGCCATGAAGGACGGGACAAGATTGAGTTTGGGCATCAAACGGTCAAAGGGTATTAATGTTCTTACAAAACGGCCAGTACTTTTACAGTTCATCCCAGAAGGGCATTAATGGCCGCAATCGCTCGTCGCCTAATTTGATCGGCCAAGTCTAAAATCCGCTGGTCGTCCTCCGCCGATCCCGAAACCTCTGGCATATGGCGATGAAGTCTGAGAGCCTCGTGGGCCAAGTGCTTCCTCTCCTGCTTCAAATCGGCGATGACGGAGGGGAGATCTTGAAGTTTATGCTCTTCGATGGCTATCTCCTTGACTACCTGCTCCATTTCTTTGGTGAGTTCCGCCCTTCGACGCTTGAGGCGATCTATGGTACCGACGATTCTGGAGCGAGAGTTCTCGAGGAAGTGGATCCGATGGTGTACCTCTTGGGCCCGGTACTTGTACGAATCTTCCTCCTCACGAGTCTTGGCCAGCTTGGCATGATTGGCCATATGGCGCAGAGCCCTAAGCACTGGGATCCGCATCGATTCAATGTATGCGGTGGGCGCCAAGGCTTCTTCCGCCTCTTCTGGGACTCGGCCGCTGACGTCACCAAAGAGCTGTCGAATCGGCGAGGCGTCCTCCACCAATCGGCCGATGTCTTCTTGGAGAAGGGTTCGTATGCTCTCAAGCTTGGCACGGACATCGTCAGGGACGGAGCTTAGGGTAACTTGACGAGAGGCGACTTCTTCGTCATCAGAGAGTGCAACCGCAAATGAGAAGAGGCTATTATTGGGAGTGTCCTGTTCCTGCAAAAGAATAAATGAAAGGAAAAATAAGTTAGCCGACGATGATAGCAAATCGACCAGTTCGGGTAATAGAACTTCTTACTTCTTTGAAGCGGATTTCCTCTATTTGCGTCTGCGGGAGTGTTACCCTCGGTTTAGGAGCTGGTGCGATTGGCTCATCGGAGGAGGAAGATTCGATGATTATCGGCGTCCTGCTCGGGCCGGCCTCTTGAGGAACTTTTGAGACCAACGGCTGTTCGGAAGGTACAGTTAGCGTGCCGATAACCTACATCAAAAGTGGTCAGGTCATTGCTTAAACATTAAAGGATTAAGTTAAGAGATCCTGTACCTCAGTGGGGGGAAGTGTTGGTGCTCCAGTTTCTGCTTGGGGCGTTGCCGATTGCTGTGGAGCCTCCGAGGCGATTTGCGCAACCTGATATAGGGGAGGAGTCAGTGTTGGAAGAATAATCGGGAGGAATTAAAAACGAGTTTACCTGAATGGTTTCTAGCAACAGCGATGCGGCGGCTGCTCCGGCTTCTGTAGCAGCTTGGGGGTCAACTTCCTCGATGACCGGGAGAGTCGGCGCAACCAAAGACTCCGCCGATGCAGTCGCAGATGGATTGGCCGATTCCATGCGGGCGCGCACTCGGCGGCTTGTTTTCTTTATGATTTTCCTCGGCACCTGCTTCAATCGGCCAGTAATGTCATCAACGGAGGGGGCATGATAGCCGATAAGGGGGAACTTAGTGTACGGATAACGATCCTCTATCGGCCGGCCGCTCCGGCTGCGTTTTGGGGGGGCTTGACTCTCGGACTGAAAGAAAAAATAAGAGTCAGTGGTATAAAAAGAAAAAAGGAATAAAAAATCAGCTAAGGAAGGAGCGATACCTCTGCGTTTGGATCAATGTTGTCGGGGTCCAGGATGTTGCAATATATTGCCGGGGAGGCGCAGAAGAGATGTTGTTTCCATTCTGCCCACCATAGCTTGAATAGTTGGACAGCAAAAGGGGCCACTATCCAATTGGTCAAGTCTATGGTACTGGCTGGGACCCGGTCGTACAACCGACTGTAATCGAGACCTTTTGTGAGCTCGTCTCGGAACTTTGCCCGGCCGGTGAAGTATGCATAAATCGGCAGTTGACCCAAGCCGAATTGACGTGCTGCGACAGATGGATTATAAAATTCATAAGTAGGGGCGTCCTTCCCTGAGAAGAAATTCGTCGGCAGGATCCCTAGCTTGATCAGCTCATCTGTGAGGTCGTCATCAAATGTGTTGGTCGTTGAGTCGAAGCAAGAGGGAAGCTCGAAGAGTGGTTTCGACGTCTGATATGGGAACCAGCTAGTTGTTTCTTCGCTGAAGCCATTGTAGAAGCATCTAAAATATTCAGCTACCTTGGTGGCAGAGTAATGGCAACCAGAGAAAGCCGATGCTGCTTCGCCGAAGGAAGTACACCGACGCCGTACGGTGGGATTTTCCACCAATTCAATGTTGGGAAAAGTCATGTGCTCCACTCGTTGCTGTGAGATCTTGCTCATGTATAGCTTGAGCCATAGGTTGATGAACCACCAGGGTCAACCTGGATTTCCAATCGGCTCTCCCTTGGATAACTTGACGCCGATCTGATGCAGCATATGATAGGCCGATCCTAGTAGATGTTTTCCGAGAGGAACAGAAGCTCCTATCGATAATACCTCGGCCAGAGCCTGTGTATTAGAAGATGGACCAGCAGCTCTCCCGCAGAAGAGGTGTTTCTCCAGCCACATCATCAAGAAGGCCGCGTGCTCCCTCTCTGCGACTGTCCTAGTCCTCTTGTTGCTCTTAATGAACCCTTTCCACCCGCTGATTCCTTTTGTTTCCAGCCGATGGGTCGTTTTGACCAAGTAGCGAAAAGGGGTGTCAGGAGAGGAGATGCCAAGGTCGGTCAACATTACTACATCAGCCAAAGTGGGAGTCATAGGCCCATGTCCGAAGAGAAACGCATTGAGAGCGTCGGACCAAAAATAGGAGGCTGCTATCACTAAGGGCTCGTTCCTTTCCATCTGGGACAAAGACAAGTCGATACACTGGCCGATTTTTTGCTTGTCCCATTGAACCCTTTTAGAGGTGGCTATTCTTTGATACCATTCTTTCCAACCAAGGGTTTCATTCGGCCATGATCTGAAGGTGCCTGACCCGTGATCTAGGTCCATGGTCGACTTCTTAAATGGAATTCTATGGGTTTCCAAGTTGATTAGATCAATTGGATCTGGGTTTCCCATAGGACCAAGACAGATAAGACCGGGGGTTTCGGTAAGGCGAATGGTAATCTGGTGCCTAACCGCCTAAAAAAGGTAAAAAGGGAGGAAATAAGAATGGATCTAAGATAAATGCCTTAGCGTTGAAAAGTAAAAAGAAAGTTTCAGTAAGGACCTCCGGGATGAAGCTCATCGTGGTTGGCGGGATTGCTGGCGGAGCTACGGACGCTAAAGCTGTCGGTGGGGCCTCTGTCACCGATGAAGCTCCCGCTCCTGCCGATGGAGCTGCTACCACTGCCATTGGAGCCGCCGCTGGTGGAGCCGTCGCTGGGGCCTCGGGTGTTGGTGAAGTTCCTGAAGGTGTCACCATTGGGGAGGTGGAATGGAATGCGGATGAAAAGGGTCGCCGGAAGAGAAGGTTGGAAGCTAAAGAGGCACCGCAGGAAGAAGGAAACCAGTGCACCAAAGAAAGAAGATGTGGGCTTGTGAAAAAGAAGTGCGGGACGTGCTGATATTTAAGGGCGGTCTGAGAAGGGGTAAAACTGGGATTTTTACCGTGCCGTCGATGCAATTTTTCGGGGGGGAGTGGTTGTCTCAGGCGCCCGTTTTGAAAAGATTGCAATCATCAGGCAGAAGACCGCGAAACGGAAAGATATTTTTAATGCGTTTGTTTCAGAAGGGAAGTTGAAAGGAATTTCAATGTAAAGATTATGTTTTACTCCGAAATTGGGGGGCATGTGTTGACGCCAGATTTTGACACGTATGGAATCGGCGTCAAGAAAGGAAAGGATTAGCCGGTGTGGTGAGTTGAAAAGGTCACGACTGGGAATCGGCCGATTGGCGCTGCAGTATTTTGGCGGATGGAGTTGGTAGAAATCGGCCGATTAAGAGGCTGGGGCAATTGGGCCAATATGGGCTTAAAGTGAATTGCGAAGAGAAGATTGGCCCATAGGAGCGCAACGACCAACTCCGATACGAGTTGTACTTGTAAATATTCGTTTTCGTTTAAAATTAGAGATAGAATCCTAGTCGGTTAAGAAGTTAGTTGTAACAGGCTATAAATAGCCATCTTTAGAGATCTGTAAAATCATCATCAAATCAATACAAAAATCTACTATTTTCTCGTACTTTACTTTCAAGTTGGCGACTTCGCCAATACTTTTCTTCTTTCACGAGTTCGTACGGGTTGGCAGGGCTGCATCGACACGATTTCTGGCCGATTCTGTAAGTTTCGTTTATCGAGTAATATCTAAGCTTTAACTTCAGGCGCATCGCTATCGTTTCATTTAGATTTATTCACCAGTTATCGATATTTACTAGAATTCTAGGTTTTACCTGTTGTTCTAGTTTTATCAAAAGTTATCCAGCTTGGAATTAGAGCTTTCGGCTTATTTATCTTTGTCGCTTGTCTATTACTTCCGTATAGCCGATTAGATCTATTTCAAGCGTTGTTTCTGTAGCGTTGTCTAGTTTATTCTGGCAGTTTTCTTTACAAATGTTACCTAGTTGTCGGCTGTACCATAGCTGATTTCCTTATTATAGCAAATCAGTTGATTCGCTGATAAGCTTCCTCGAGATTGGAACCTTAGCCGATCGCAGCCTCTGGGATTTGACACGTTTCCTTCCTTGCCAATCAACAGGTCAGATTGGCTGGCACGCCGCGCGAACCGCACTAGGGCGATAACCCGAACAGGAGTTAAGCAGATTCTCCTAGGTCGTGTGTCTGACGCTGAGATTCAATCGGCTGATTTTTAGCGCCAACACCTAGCAATCCACCAGAGGGTTACCCAAGTGGTTGATTTGTAGGTGAGGGCGATTGCAAAACCAAGAACTCGAAGGTGATCACGAGAACACAAAGGAGACACAAGGGTTTTTGACAGGTTCGGGTCTTTGGAGTGTAATACCCTACATCATGTATGTGTGGATTGTATTGCTTGGTATGATCTCTGGTGGGATCTGCTATGTTCGATGCCCTCAAGGGGTGCTCTTAGCCACCTTATGTAGGCTGACGACCAAGAGTTACAAGTCGATTTGAATCTCATCTACTTGGTAGTTACATGAAAACTAATCTGAGTTGGACTACAATACGTGTTCCGCAATATCTAGGCTCACTTGAATTATCTGTTTGCCTTCTATTGTACTCCAAGTATCTTCATCTCCTAGGCCCGCATGCCCTAGTCAAGCAGGCCCACTTGTCAAGTCCGACCAGTATCCTAGTCGGTAGGGACCCATGGGGTACCCATATCCCTCAAACCCTCAAGCGATGTGTAGCCGAATAGGAATTTGAGGTCATCACAATGAAGCTTGAAATGAAGTCGGCTGAAGCTGCGATGGCGTCATGGTGACGGAGAGGCTACACGGTGCTTAAAAAGGAAGAAAACCCGAGCGAACGCAGAGCCAACACGTAGAGCGAAGATGAGTGCCGAGTTGATGGATGGTGTCACCTAGCAAATTGAAGCGAAGGTTACGGAGGGCGTCACAAGACGCACTCCGTAGGAGTAGCCCCTGAGCATTGAAGCGATTAGGATCATCGGTCCAATGGTCAAAAAGGAAGAAAAAGTTGATCCAAGAAGCAAGTCCTAGTGCCCGAGCACAAGGATGGGTGAAGTCACGAAGGCATACTGACCAAAAGTAGGCGCCCAGTACCCTAGGACGAGGACTAGCGGAGCCACGGAGGCACGCCGACTTGAAATAGGCACCCAACCCCCAACTACAAAGACTAGCGGAGCCACGGAGGCATGCTGAGTTGCATCCCGCTGGGCAACGGAAGGCATCCCAAGTCATCTGCGGCACCAAGCCCTCGAGCCTAGGAGCTAGACGAGTCGCGGAAGCACGTCGAGTCGCCTCCCACCCCGAGTCAGAGAGGTCGGCTAGGCGATGGAAGGCACATCAAGTCGGCGTGATGAGGACATCAGCTGCTCGGATACAACCATATTGGCAAATTTTGATTCCAAGGTGAACCAATTCTTTATCAAGATTGTATTTGATACATTTGATGAATTGATGCTACATCATGATGTGTGTTCATTGTCATTTTCAGAAATACATACGTGGATCAAAAGGAGTGTTAAACACACATGGAAGACATGGAGAACCAAAGAAGTTGATTGGGGCCAATTCTAAGTATTCCCAATGTCCTCCACCAGGCCACCACGTCACTTTTGGCTAAAGAAAGAAACAGATCAAATCCAACACGATCTGGGGCTGGATTCGGACTACAGCACTGTGCAGACTTGCGATGGCCGCCATGACCTCATCCGGACCCCATTTTGGGCGTTCAAACACTCCTTGGAATCCTTATGAAGTTTACTTTCATATGGATCCAAACTCATATCCATATCTATCCTGAGGTAGCTGCAATGATCAAATTACTACCAAGATGTTTTTTTATCCAAGGTGCCACGTCGCCTTATTTTGGCCCGATGGGCCTTGTATCAAGTTGGGTCCAATAAGGACATGTCCTAGGGTTGGAGCATGACACCAGGACCCCCCCCCCAATCATCCTCCTAGGTATTATTAAGGATTTAGAGCCACCACAAATAAATTGGGTTTTGTTTTGTTGAAAGTTTAGCCATTCCTTCTTCCTTGTAGACGCATGTGTCGACTAGACCATCCGTTCTACTCAATTCAGAACCCCAACTTTGTGAGTTCAGATTGGTTTTTATCTTCATATTTACAATTGAGTTGCTTGTTCTACTTGTTCTTGCTTGTTTCTCGATTGCTTGCAGGAATTACCCTAGTGGTTTGGTTGATCGTGCTCCAAAAGATCGCGGTGACTATTGGAGGTGATTTATCAGTTGCTAAGGCGCAGCATCCTTGGATGGTTGTAGTCGAGCTGTGAACGTTGTCTCCATCCCCAAATCGAGTTATCCACCTTCTCTCATTGAAAGATCGGGATTCAACCCTAGCGGGTTCATATCACAGCAGCGGCGCCCAGCCCCCAAGTCTGGGAGCCGACGAGTCATGGAAGCACATCGAGTCGCCTTCCGCCCCAAGCCAGAGAGGTCAGCTAGGTGACGGAAGGCACACCGAGTCATTGTCGGCGCCCAGCCCCCGAGCCTAGGAGCTGGATGACTCATGGAAGCACGTCAAGTCGGCTACCACCCTGAGCCAAAGAGGTCTGCTAAGTGACGGAGGGCACGCCGAGTCGTCGTTGGCGCCCAGCCCCCGAGCCTGGGAGCCGGATGAGTCACCTCCTGCCCCGAGCCAGAGAGGTTGGCCAGGTGACGGGAGGCACGCCGAGTCGTCAGAGGTGCTCAGCCCCCAAGCCTGGGAGCTGGATGAGTCATGGAAGCACGTCGAGTCGCCTCCTGCCCCGAGCCAGAGAGGTCGGCCAGGCGATGGAAGGCACGCCGAGTCATCGACAGTGCCTAGCCCTCGAGCCTAGGAGCTGGACAAGTCACAAAAGCATGTTGAGTTGCCTCCCACCCCAAGCCAAAGAGGTTGGGTGATTGCGAAACCAATAACTTTAAGGTGATCACGAGAACACGAAGGAGACATAAGGGTTTTAGACAGGTTTGGGCCTCCAGAGAGTAATACCCTATGTCCTGTATGCATGGATTGTATTGCTTGGTATGATCTCTGTTGGGATCTGGTGTGTTCGATGCCCTTGGGGGGTGCTCTTAGCCGCCTTATCTAGGCTGACGACCAAGAGTTACAAGTTGGTTTGAATCTAATCTACTCAGTAGTTACATGAAAAGTAATCTACTAAAAGTTATTGTCTGGTTGCCTTGTCTTGTACTCCAAGTATCTTCATGTTCTGGGCCTGCATGCCCTAGTCAGGTGGGCCCACTTGTTAGGTACGACCAGTATCCTAGTTGGTAGGGACCCATGGAGTACCCATATCCCTCAACGTGCGGCGCCACCTGGCGCCAGTGGGCATGAGCTCGGCGCGGGGCAGGGCCGGGAGCAGCGGAGTGGGCACTTTTCTATTTGACCTTTTTAGTTTCGGTTGGTATACCAACCGGGACTAAAGGAGGTCTTTTATTTTGGGTGAATGACCCGGGACCACTACAAGAAATCTGTTAATCTTTGACGGACCAAATCCATCACAGATCGCTGAAAAACCGTCATAAAGCAGCATCTATGATGATTTCAGATAACGTCATGTATTGAGCGTCATAGATTAACTTAGGTGATGTTTTCTTCGTTATCATCACAGATCAGCACAATCATTTCTAAACTATCACAAACCAGCCTCAGGCCCGTGCAACCCAGCCTAGGCCCAATGTTTTGTGACGAAAATAAACATCACAGATGGTTGCCACGTGGCGGCCAACATGGCTATGGCTAGTGACATGGACGATGATGTGGACGTGGGATGTGGATGCTGACATGGCATTCACGGTAGACGATGACGTGGCTAGTGCTGACGTGGCATTCACAGCCCATTTTAGAATTGGGCCACTCAGTTAGGCCATTTTTCAGCCTACAGTATCAGATGAAAACTCACTAAATAGACCTTGAGCCCACGAAATGCAATCGAATTTCTCAACCCATATGTCACAACGATCATTTTAGCCCAAAATACATACCAGATTATATCAACCCATCAACCAAAATAACATATACATTCAAATTATTCAAAAACAACAATTTCATCTGTTCTTCCAGAAACAAAGTAGCATATCCAGGTTACAGCAAAAGTTCCAGATACAACATATAAGTTCAAAAGCTACCAGCACCAACAGGTAGCATGTCAACTATCATGTCCACCAGCTACCAACACCAACAGCTAGCATGTCCAGGTTCTCAACACCAGCAGGACCTGCAGCACCAAAACTCAGCATCATTGTTGCAACAGAAGATCAATTTCTATGAGATTATACTAACAAATGCTCTTAGACATAGAAATAATGCATTTGCAAGTGAATCAGAATTTTCTCTTCAATAGGCAATTTCTTGTTTCTTCCTACCTTGTGGACAAGATTCAATCACATGGTACTCTGTCAAAGCATCTTGAACAGTGGGAGGATTGGAACCAGCGCAAACAGTTAAACGCTCCGACCTGCCATCTTGTAATACAACCTGTGAAGTGCAAAGCACCACCACAAAATACTGCCAATAGAAACAGCAGGAAACAACAAGCAATATAGTGGCTGAACAATGAAAGGCCTAAAGCCTCACAGGTAACCTAGAAACTCACACACAGAACACACGTTCACAGTAGTCTTTTGGTGCTGCAATTGCTTGCTGCCTTTTCTGTTTTCTTCTCTATTTATACACAGCCGAGAGCTACAACAGGGCCTGTAATTGAAAGCGAATAATTACAGCCATCACTACCTTGATTGGCTTATTATTCTCACTAACTAGCAGCTGGAAATTCGCTAAGTAAATAGGCTCTGCACCTAGACACTCTGAACCTGGACAGGCTCTCCACCTAGACAATCAGGACCTGGACAGCACACACAGGATTACTCCTAACAAACAAACCATTTAGAAAAGAAAGGAGTTCTGGATGGATCAGAGTTCCAAAAGGTGTTGGATAAGAAATAAAAGTTTGAGACAAC
This sequence comes from Setaria viridis, assembly GCF_005286985.2. Lineage (NCBI taxonomy): Eukaryota > Viridiplantae > Streptophyta > Magnoliopsida > Poales > Poaceae > Setaria > Setaria viridis. Next base: position 8,544,952 of record NC_048269.2, read on the forward strand.
AAAAATAGCAGAGTTCTATTCCAAAACGTAACCAAAACTCAGTGATTGACTTCATAGAAACCATAATGTCCCACTTAACACAAATCAATAATGCATTTCTAAGTGAATCAGACATTGTAGTTGTATATAAACCTAACATTGAAACACCTCGATCTGCACATTTATACACAAATAATTCACAAATCAACAACTCCATATTGACTATCGGCAACTGAAGAGACTCAAACACAAAGAAATAGGACAACTTCTATGTCTTGTAGGAGCCTTATTTGGAGCAGCAAAGCAGCCTTACATTCATGAGTTCTCTCATTAATAGTTCAGTATAGGATTATGTAGCAAGGCAAATACTTTGGCCTGGTGGTGCAATGCATGCAAGCATTGTGGCAAGAGTTTTACTTGGACTAACATGCAGATTAATTTAATTTCTAAAATCATATGCAATTCACAATAAATTTATCTTATTTCGTCTACACAAGCAAGGAAAAAATAACCATTTAGTCTAAACTCTAAACACGGTCCTCCTAGAATCTACTATAAACACCTCAATTTATGAAGTGCAAACATCTAATTATGAAAATATTAAACTGACATGTTTCTAGGAAAATTAGTGAATGGTGTTGCCACATCAAGCAAGAATGTACGCATATCATTATGGAAAATATCATACAACAAAAAACATCCTATAAATGTTGGCCTACTAGAATGTATGAAAAGAAGATTAGCACACCGATATGCAAAGGATGCTTCAGACCTTTTACCTATCAGGTGAAGAACAACCTGCAAAAGAAATGTGTACAGTGGAGTAGCTAACGGTATATCTTAATATTCAGCAAACTGTCAGTGGATCTGTTTAGAAGGGACAGTGCTAACTGTTGCGAAAAAGGCCGGAGTAGGAGGCTTAACCATCCATCTTCATCGATTCTGTAAGCTGTGGTGATAATTCCAACATGGCCAGAGCATTGAACCATGTAAATTTGATCAGGAAGATCTAGAAAAAAAAATAGCATATATGATCCTGAACATAGCTTATTATTCCATAACTATTTCAAATTAGTCTAGGTTTACATTATAACATAAAAGATCCATGAATAACTGAAATTGGTTAGCAATAGCATTACTAAATAAAAAGCAAGATTATGATTACTGGAATTGGCATCCCAATTCCTGAAGGTAGCTAATTATTCTGCAATGATTGAAACCCTTTCAGATATATGTGCATGATGTTTTGGACCTAAATAGAAAACTTAAAAGTTAACACCAAGGAATCATGGTTACATAACACCAAGGAATCATGATTTTTTTAGCTCAAACTAAATGCCAATGCAAGGAAGAACAACAGAGGATTTGCATAACGAAGTTGGTGTGCATGCACGACGAGCAGGCAGAAGAGCGCGACGGCGCCGGCGAGGTAGAAGTACTCGAGCACGAGGCGGATCCACGAGGTGAGCAGCTGGGACAGCATCCTCGACAAGCGTGTGTTCACCCGCAGGAACGTCTGCTCCGGATCCATCCCCCTGCCGCCGCCGCCGCCGCCCCGCGCTAGTGCCGGCCACCTCCAAACCCTAAGCAGGGCCGTCGCCTCCTCCACCAACATGTAGGACGCCTGCATGATGAACCGGCCCCCTCCCTCCACCAGGCCTACCGCCGAATCTGGGGAGGGAGGCGTGGCCGGAGGTGGGGAGGGAGGCCGCTGGGGTTGGGCGGCAGAGGTGGGGAGGGAGGCGCTGCCGGAGGTGGGACGGCAGAGGTGGGGAGGAAGGCGCGGCCGGAGGTGGGGAGGGAGGCCGATGGGGAGGTGTCAGCGGAGGTGGGAAGGGAGGCACGGCCGGCGGTGGGGAGGAAGGTGCGGGGTGGGAGGACGGCGGAGGCAGCGTTTGTGCAAGAGGTAGGGTTTGGGTAGTAGAATATATAGCATGAGAGCACGAGCCATTGGATCGGTGATGAACGGCCGCAGATGGTTGGCCATTTGGGCCGAAACAGGCCATCTTCATTCTTTCTCTGCTTAATATTTTTCTTTTTCTTTTTTCATTTTATTGCACACACAAAAATAATTATCTAATATGCACCAATATATTTCTTATATATAATAGACTACATATAAGTTGCCTTGTAGAAATTTCTAAATCATTTACTATTTTCAACAGTTTAAATGATTTTTTTAGGTTTTTTGAAAGTAATTACAATTTGAACTTCATGTATCTCAAATAATATTTAAAAAATTCTTTGAAAATATATTTTAAGTATTTCTATTCTAGTATAGCTCAAATATTGAAAATAGATGATATATTCAAATTTTTGCTAGGGATAATTCAAACTTCTACTTGCAACCTTATTATAAAATAATGGTAATAATACCTAAAACTTCTCCAAAAATTCTGAAAATCATAATAGAATCAATTTATTGACGTATAAGCTTAACATAAAAGTTTCATAAGATTTCACAAAATGGATAGACCTCTCACATCGTTTCACACAACTCAAGTCAAACTTTGAGATTTGAATACTTCATAATATGTTCGAACTCGTATGCACCTCAAATTTGGACACAACCTTAACTTTACCCTGTTGTTGACATTTGTGGATTTACATTGCCACTTGTTGTGCAAAAAAGTTATTTTTCTATTTTTAACTAACTAATTAATACACCTTGTGAAGTAACTTGCAAAATAATTATTTTATATACCCCTAATTACATTTTTACATGTAATAGACAACATCTAGGTTATCATGTAGGAGTTTCAAGAATTTTTTAACAGATTTAGTATTTTCTATCATTTAAATGAATTTCTACGTGCTCATCGAAAGTAATTCCAAGTTGAACTATGCGTATCTCCGGTAAGATTTGAAAAATTGTAAAAAATATATTTAGTATCATATGTTTCATTATATCCCATGTCTTGGAGATAGATGAAAAATTCAATTGTCTTCTAGGGACAATTCAAACTTCTATTTCCAAATTATCATATAATAATTACAATAATATCTAAATTTGGTCAGAAAATTCTATAGATTGACATGACAGCATATTTTGGGTCTATAAGCTTGTCATAAAAGTGTTACAAGGTTTTATTAAATATGTATTATATATTGTTTACAAATGGATACATCTCTCATGTAGTTTCAACTAACTCAAGTCAAACTTTAAGATTTAAGTAGTATTTTTCATGTTCGAACTCGTATGCAACTCAAAATTGTACACAACCTTACCTTTACCTTATTGTTGATATTTGTGGATTTACATTGGCACTTATTGTCAAAAAAAAGTTATTTTTACTATTTTTAACTAACTATCTAATACACCAGCTAGCAGCGCCAGGCGCGCCAGGCGGGCCAGGCGAACAGCAGCAGCGCAGCAGGCCCAGCGAGTGGCGCCATGCAGGCCCAGCTCTACCAGGCCGGGAGCAGCAGGCTGAGCGGGCCGCATAGCAGCTCCAGCTCGCGAAGCAGGCCAGCAGCGCACGGAGGGTGGTTTGCAGCCCAGGTGGATAGCGCCACCAGGCCAGGGATCGAGACTCCAACAGGCAAGCCGAGCGGCCCACGCAGGTCAGCAGCTCAAACAGCAGAATTTCTCAAAAAAATGTCATTGTCATGCTACAATAAGTAATCATTGCAAGCCAATTTAGGCTCTACCTTTTCGTTGAACAATTCATGTTGTGTGAGCTTGTTTAGCAAAACCGGCCCAGGCAACCCGCGTACGCGAGCAGGCCGAAGCTTGTGTCAAAAATTCGTTTTCCCCCTTTTTTTATTCTATTTGCCCCTTGTCATAACAATTCTAAATTTGTTAATCACTGCCAATTTATTATAACGTTACAGGTTTTGGACCGTTTCGTACCGAATTTATTGTAACGTCACAGATTTTGGACCACTTCATGATGAATTTATTATAACATCACAGGTTTTGGACCGCTTCATACCGAAATTGAAAAAACGTCATTGTATTACGGGCCTCATATCCACTCTGACATATTCGTGATAGGAAATCGAAAATCATCATATATTGTGTACAGTTAGTGACGTTCTCTGAAATTGTCATAGAAAATTCATCATAGATTAAAAGATTTCTTGTAGTGGACTAAAGAGGGGAATCTTTTATCCCGAATGATTAGTCCCGATTAGTCCCTGGAGACATAGCACTAGTAGAGAACTGGCCTTTAGTCCCGGTTGGTAGGGTGCATATCTCCCGAAAATCCATCCGGGATAAACCAACCGGGACAAAAGGGGGGGTCTTTAGTCCCGGGTCTTTCAACCGGGAGTAAAGGTCACCCTTTAGTCCTTGTTGGTGTCACCAACCGGGACTAAAGGGCCTGCCACGCCTGGCGCGGGACAGGCCCTTTACTCCCGGTTGGTAAAAGCAACCGGGAGTAAAGGGTGCCCATTTAGTCCCAGTTGGGAAACCCAACCGGGAGTAAAGGGTTACCCTTTAGTCCCGGTTGGATTTCCCAACCGGGACTGAATGGCGCCCTGCATGGCGCCTGAAATTTTCATGCAGCACGTACGTAGTACCGCGGCCCTTTTGTTAACCTTTAGTAGTTGAGATTTTTTATAATGAAATCAACTAGTATTTAAACGAATGAAATTTGTAATTATACAATTACTATATAAATATACACAATTCAACTAGTACAAATCGATCTTAATTAGCGCGTATTATATATACAAATAAATCAAACTATATATCTACAATCCTCCCGTCGAGGTGTTGCTCGGAGCGTCTAATTGTCGTCCATCGTAATAAAATTCTCCTTTTGGATTTACCACCTCGTCCATTAGGAATCCAAAGAGACCTTCACATATTGCCGCTACTCTTTCTTCCTTCAAGAGTTCTTGTTGAATATTTAACATCTATAATTTGGAAATTTGTGAATGTTACACGAAACAATTAAATATAAGGAGCTAGAAAATAATTAACTAGTAATAGTTTTATTTTACGTACTTTAAAGTTGTGCGGCGTCATCTTTAGTTCCTTAGGTCCCATAAAACTGTGCATGTGCTCACAGATGTAGTAGCCACATAGATTATTCCCGAGTTCCTATCTTAAGCACTTCAGAGCGGAAAAAAATAAGTTATGAAATATTCGTGTTATACAATGTAATAAATGTGCAGACTTCATACGTACCGGGAAGTCTATGTTCCATGTAAGTTTTTCTTTGAATGGACCTTTGTGTGTCCTTATGAATTGTTTCCATGTGCTGCGGATTAGAATAATGAATGATATAGTGTAACAGGGATAAAATTTAGGAAACAAATTTTTGCATAGAGATAAAGGTCTAGAATTATTACAAGCCTAGCATGTCCTGCATGTCTTGGTACTCCACCGGATCTTTCCTCAACGAATCGAAGACAGTGACGTGGCTTCTTTCAGGCTCAATTATAATAAGGATCCAGTGGAAGCTACGTACGTAAAATGTTCATGCATATTAGAGCTAACTAACATTAATCAGGTAAGGAAAATAACAACAAAAGTAGACGGTATACACACACTTACTTGAAGTTGTATGGAAGTAGTATGAAATCCTTGAATGTTTGTTTGTCTAGGAAATTGTATACTTCCACCAAGGTTTTTTCCGGCGATAATTGTATCTATTTTTGGTTAACTATGGATGGATCCATGAAGCCAATATGTAGGTACGCCTCTTGTCGGCACATCTGAATTAGCATCCTACATAAAATGGAAGATGAAGTTAGTATGGTGACTCACGCAAAAAAAATACTGATATGAGCCAAAATTTACATGTAGAGATAAACGGACACTTACAGAACCCAAGCGCTGATCAGAGAGACGTCTAGGGCATCATGATGGTACACTTCATATATATCCTTGAAGTCTAGCCACAGAACTTTCTCGCCTTCGCCGTAAAAATCTATCGGTTTTACCTTAAGACCGAACATCTCCCTCGAGTCGGCGAACACCATCATGTACCATTGATGGAATTCGTACATCTTTGTTGATAGCTTCCGTACCAACGAAGGCCTTACTAGAGGTTTGCCTAGCTCATAAGTCCATCTCGGCTCAGGGAGCGGTGCAGTTGGCGTCTCAACTTTCCCTAAACATTCATCAAGTTCCAGACCTGTTTCTTGCATGAATTTCAATACTTCTTCTTGTTGATCCAAGAGCATTGCTGCTACCCTTTGAGCGTCTTTTTTTGATAAATGCCCGAGGTCGGGGACAGCACCACTGGAAGATGACTTTCCTTTCCTTTTGTCCCTTTCATCAGCCTTTACTAAAGCCTGTTCATAGTTTGATAAGAGTGGTATCCTTTTCTTGGCTCCTTCTTCCATCCTAATAAAAAAGTTTAAATCTCTTCGATTTACTGGCGGTGGCTCCATCTCCCTTGCTTTTTTTTCTTCGGCTTGTTTCTTGAACCACGCACTGGCCTCTGCCTGGATTTTTGCCCACTGTTCTGCATGACTCATTGCCTGGGGCGTTCCTTATGAGTCACTTCAGGCTCCTTTGTTTTCTTCTTTCTCTGTCTTTGCTTGGGAGGCGGTGCTCGTAACTTCTTTAGTGGTGCTGTGGTTCCTTCATCGGGGCTGCTCTTGGTCCCGGCGACGGTGATCGGGGAGGGGTGTTGTTATTATCGTCGTTGCTCCCACCACCAGGATGTGGTGGAGATAAAGACCTTGAAATAGCAGGAAGCGACGGTCCTGGAGTAGGTTGTGCAGGAGATGATGGTCTCGAGCTATGAGGAGAAGGTCGTTGCTGGGGATCTATGGGGAGCGGTCTTGAGCTCTGAGGAGATGGCTCCGTGCTAGGAATGATGATCTAGCGTTTTCGCCATAGAATGATCCCATGAAGCGCTTCTGCCAGTGTCCTTTCCCCGTCACCTCCTGGGAGGTCGATCTCTAGGCCTTCATATTGGCTATCAACAATTTGCTCTACGCGGACGCTGGCGTAGCCAAGTGGAATCTCCATGCCATGACTGCTCTGCCCCGCCAGGGTTGGTAACGCACTCCCGTACACTACCTGTACATATAGCAGAAGTAAACAAGTTATCAAACTCCGATCACGAGGTGTGGATCAATTGACAAGATTGCATAAATATTATGTATAAGTATACCTTAATAGTGAGGTTGTCGACCGGTGCATGTAGCTCACATGTGGTGCGTTGCGTGATGGCATCCACGGGGAACCGTTGCTCCTCCACGGGTAACCTTGGCGTTTGAGTATCAGGGACCCCTGTAGAAGCACAACTGCTCAAGAGGCGTTGAGAAGGGCTGGCGTAGTTTGGATTCGGCAATGCTCCAGATTGGGCCAACTCCGCAACTGCGTGGGCCACTTGACGATTGATTTCCTCCAACATTCTTTCTTCTTGTGCCTGCACTTTGGGTTCTAGCATCTGCCGCCAGCTCTCCTCGATCTGTTCCTTTCTTCGCTTGCGGCTTCTGTACGATGCACTATCACCTCGAAAAGCAAACTTCCACGGAATGATCCCGAACCCTCGGCAACGTCCTGGGTGCTCGGGATTACCGAGGGCCAATGTGAGCTCATCATTCTCTCGGTCCACCGTCAACCTCCCAGCCTTAGAATCTTCAATGATCTTCATAAGACGTTCGGCCTTCTCATGTATTGTGTCATTGAATATCAACGTCCCATCCTCTTGGCTCAGGGAGCCTCCATGAGCGTAATACTAATTTTTTGATCGTTCGGGCCATTCAATAGTTACAGATACGATTTCCCGTTCAATCAGATCTTGTTTTATCTTCCCCCATTTGGGAATTGCTGTGCCATAACCACCTCACTCTAGATGATGATGGTATCCCTTCTGACCAGCATTTGTAGTGTTGGTCAGGATCTTTTTCACACCGTCTTCACTCCTCTTATATTCAACAAATGCCTCCCAGTGGTCCCTCAACTTTGGCCACACATTGAAGTCTGGAGTTCGGCCCTTCTTAATGTAGTTGGCATTATAGATATCCATTCGGGCCGCCCGGCCCGGTCCGGCACGGGCCCGGCATGGCCCATTCATTTTTGTGCTGGGCCTGGCCCATCACGATAACCCCATCGTGCCATGCTGGGCCAGCCCACGGGCCTCAGTCACGGCCCATGCATGGGCCCGTGAGGCCATTTTCGTGCCGAGGCGGCCCGAATAGCCCAGTATTTTTTACGTGTCGTGCCGGCCCACCGCCCGTTAAGAAAAAGACTTCACTGAATGAGCATCTGATTCATAATCTAACGCTTTCATTTGAACAGAAATTCATCACATTCATCAGTTCATCCCATATTCACATTCACACACAATCATCACATGCGGGGAGCTGGGGAGAAGACGATTCGAGCGCTCGAGGCGCCGGATCTGCCGATTCGAGGTCGAGGGCTCGAGGCAAGGAGGCGTCAGATCTACCGATTCGAGGTCAAGGGCTCAAGGCGAGGAGGCACCGGATCGGAGGATTTGAGGTCGAGGGCTCGAGGCGAGGAGGCGCCAGAGCGGGGCGGGACGCCGTGTCGCCGTCGGCCGTCGGCACCTTGACGAGACTGTGGCCTGTGGGTGCATCGATGCGGGACAGGGGACTGGGGGAGGACAGGAGGAGGTGGTCGGCTGGCCGTGAGCGGAGGAGGCGAGGTGAGAAGGTGAGGAGCGGAGGAGGTGAGGCGAGGAGGAGGCGAGGCGAGGAGGCGGCTGGTGGAGGGGTAGGGTTTGCGGTTGGCCGGTTGCGGAGGGGAGGCCGAGGCCGGCGGGGGCATATATATGCCGGGCGCTCCCGACCGTTGGTGGGCCGCAGAGTTGGGCTGGCTTGACGGGCCGGCAATGGGCCGGCTGTTAGATTTCGTGCCGGGTCGTGCCGCCCGTCGGGCCGAGGTACCGGCCCACGCCCTCCACGAGCCATCAGGTCGGGCCAGCTCGAGCCCGAAGAGTTACGGGCTGGACCGGGCTTGAGATGAGCCAAAAAACTGGGCTTTGTGCCGGGCTGTCGGGCTGCGGGCTGCATGTACATCTTTGGTTGGCATCCAACATTTTCTTGAATGTCTGGAATTATGTAGCCATCTTCTTCAGCGTCCACGTTTTCACATCTTTTTCAATATATCCTTCGGGGAATGTGAAATGTCTCTTGACATATTCCCACAGCATATTCTTTTGTGTCTCCAGGAGCGCATACGGATTAGTGCTTCTGCCCTTCCATTCTTTGATGCTGATAGGCACGTTGTCCCTTACGACTGCCCCGATATGACTCACGTACTTCTTTGCTACTTTCTCGGGAGCAACCGGCCTACCCTCTTCTATCACTTCCATGATGACAAGCCTCCCTTCCATCACCTTTGTACGACCTCGGGTCTTTTGCTCTTGCGTCGATCCAGAGGGCTAACAGTTCAAGATTCGTTAATTAGTACGTAGTAGTAACGGTGGCGTCAAACAATACAAATTATATGTACCTCATCAGAACTTTCCACCATGGCAAGGTGTTGCTGGGGCTCATGCTCTTCATTCCCATTGGCAGACATGTTGTCCGCCTGGGTACCCTCTTCATCGGTGTACGATATTGGAAGGTTGTCGCCACTACCATCACCAGCGATTATCTGCTCCATGAGATACCTTGCGGTCTTGTCGTTTGCCATTTCAACTACTGATTGAAACATACATGGAATCATACATGACAGTCATGAATCATAGAAATCACCTTAGTTACATGTACGTAAGGGTATATACATGAAATGATAAAATAACATGAATCCCACATAGTTCGGAATGTTTATACAAATTTCAACAAATTAGAATTACTTTGTAAGAATTTCTACCAAATTTCTACTAATTTATACATATTTATTGGAATTTCTAGCAAATTACTACTAATTCCTACTAATTTTACAATAACATGAATCTCACAAAGTCCGGAATGTTTATACAAATTTCAACAAATTTGTAATACTTTGTAAGAATTTCTACCAAATTTCTACTAATTTATACATATTTATTGGAATTTCTAGCAAATTACAACTAATTCCTACTAATTTTACAATAACATGAATGCCACAAAGTCCAGAAGGTTTATACAAATTTCAACAAATTAGTAGTACTTTGTAAGAATTTCTACCAAATTTCTACTAATTTATATTTATTGGAATTTCTAGCAAATTACTACTAATTCCTACTAATTTGAATGAATTTCTACAAAATTTCTAACTAATTACTACTGATTACTACTAATTTCTACTTATTTGATTTTCTAACTAATATACAAATATCATGATTTTCTAAATAATATACTAATTTCTATTCATTTTCTAGCTCAAAAATAAAAAAGGCCCTTGCTGACGCAAGCCGGTGGGCTTGCGTCAGCAAGAGCCCTTCGTTCCCGACGCTAGTGCTGGCGGACCTCGCGCGGTCGACGGTGGCTGGGGCAGCGGGACGGCGGCGGCTGGGGCGGCGGGACGACGGAGGCGGGGACGGAGCGAAGCAATGTCGGGCGGAGGCGGCCGGCGACGAGGGACGATGGAGGCGGCGCGCGCGACAGAGGCGGCGACGAGGAGGCCCCGCGACGGACGAGGGCGCGACGGCGACAAAGGAGGTGGCATTGATGGAGGCGGCGATGAGGCCCCGCGATGGAGGCGGCCGGCGGCGATGAGGTCGAGGGGGCGCGACGGAGGAGGATCGGAGGCGGGCCGGGGTGATGGAGGAGGAGGCGGTCCGGGCGCGGGCGAGGCGGTCGGGCAGCGGGACGACGATGGCCGGGGCAATGGGGGACGATGACGGCGGCGGCCGGCGAGGGAGGCGGACGGGCGGCGACGGAGCAGGCGAGAGGGCGCGGGATCTTGGCGAAAATTTGGCTAAGTGTAACTGGCGTGGGGGGTAGAAGAGGCTACATTGCCTTTTATCCCCCCCTCCCTTTATCCCGGTTCGTAATGGCACCCGGGACTAAAGGTCTTTTTGTCCCGGGTCCCATCAACAACCGGGACAAAATCCCCCACATTTCATCCCGGTTGCTAACTGCAACCGGGATAAAAGGGTACGTCTGCCGGCACGAATCGAAACCAACCCTTTTGTCTCGGGTGCCAACACCAACCGGGACAAAAGGCCCCCCCTTTTATCCCGGTTGCTAACTGTAACCGGGATAAAAGGGTACGTCCCCGGCGGGAATCGAAAACTACCCTTTTATCCCAGTTGCAGTTGTCAACCGGGATAAAAGGAGGGCCTTTTGTCCCGGTTTCAATTGGCACCCGGGATAAAAGGGCTTGTTCCCACACTTTCATCTCCCGCCTGTTTTTTGGAAAAGGATTTTATTTATGTTTTCACTGCATTTCAGGATGCAAAAACAAAAAACTTCACATATTTTGTACATGCAAAAATATATTTAATTAGCGAGTATATTGATAATAAGTGTGATTTAGTCATTAATTCTATACCAGTTCATTTAGCCTCTAAAATAATTATTTTACTGCATCGCTATGATCAAGAAATTATTCAAATAAATAATTTCAACGCGCAAAAAAATCCATGTATGTATGTGGTTAACATTGTTCATGTTTATCTAATAAATCTTCACCTAACAAATTTAAGAACACATAAAATCATACATAGGTTAAATTAAAAATTGTATCAAGTACTACACAAAAGTCATGTAAATTTAGCGCATTACAATACAACGTTGTAAAATTTCTTCTTCACGAAAGTTCCTTGATCATGATCGCGGCGTAAGTACGGAGCCTCTTCTTTGGATAGCAGGATGCTTGGATCAACTTCAACTGCGAATGAATGCATGCCATCAAACTAATCATAATCATCTAATTGGTCTGTTTTATCCTTGACTCCCACGATTTTTCTTTTACCTGGAAGAACTATGTGGTACTTTGGCTCCCATGTCTCTTCTGGATTTCTCTTGGGTTTGCTACACATGTCCTTCACATAAAACACCTAATGCACATCATTGGCAAGTACAAATGGGTCATCACTATATCTAGTCTTGCTCAGATCTACTATTGTCATTCCGTACTGATCTTTGGTTACGGCAATTAGCTTCACCCAATTGCAAAGAAATAGAGTGATGTACATCGGTCCGTATTCGAGTTCCCATATCTCCTATATGAAACCATAATATGACTCCTTGATATTATTTCTATCTATGGCATATATGCGGACACCATTATTCTAGTTCATGCTTTTCTGATCCTGGGCTCTCGTGTAAAATGTATAACCATTTATCTCATAGCCTTGGAATTTCACGATTGTGCTAGCAGGTCCCCTGGCTAACCAAGCGAGCTGTGGGTGAATCTCAGAGTTACCCATAAGTTGTTGGCACAACCAGGAGGGAAAAGTGTCCATGTGATGACGTGTAAGCCAAGCATCGGATTTGATCGGGTTTTTGGAAACTACCATCTGCCTGTGCTGCTCGATATACGGAGACACAAAGGATGACTGTTGTAGAATAGCGTAGTGTGCCTTGTCGAACAAATTAGTATCATTGATCAAACTTGATTTCCTTCCAAGGGTGCCCATTCCCCGGAGCCTCCCCTCGTGGCGTGAAGTTGGAACCCCAATCGAGAAAATTGAATCAATAAAATCAACACAAAACTCGATCACCTCCTCTGTTCCACATCCCTTGGTGATGCTTCCTTGGATGGGCACGATTAAGAACATAGGTTTTTAGGACTGCCATGAACCTATCGAAAGGCCACATATTGTGCAGGTATACAGGTCCGAGAATACCAATCTCTTTTACAAGGTGAACCAGTAAGTGCGTCATAATATTAAAGAAGGATGGTGGAAATAACAACTCAAAACTGACAAGACATTGCACTACATTGTTCTGTAGCTTTGATAGCTTGGATGGATTGATTGCCTTCTGCGAAATCGCATTGAGAAACGCGCATAGCTTTACGAGCGGCAACCGGACATTTTCTGGTAGAACACCCCTCAGTGCAACCGGAAGCAACTGGGTCATCAACATGTGGCAGTCATAGACCTTGAGATTTGTAAACTTCTTTTGTTTCATATTTATTATTACCTTTATATTCGAGGAGTACCCAGACGGGACCTTCATACTATTCAAGCATTCAAACATGGTATCCTTCTCTTCCTTGCTAAGAGTGTAACTGGCAGGACGTAAGTAGTGCTGTCCATTATCTCTCTTTTCCGGATGTAGGTCATCTCGTTGTCCCATGGCTTTCAGGTCATGTCGTGCTTCCAATGTATCTTTCAAGGTCCCATAAACACCCATGAAGCCTAGCATGTTCACGCAAAGATTCTTCGTCAGGTGCATCACGTCTATTGCGTTGCGAACCTCTAGAATTTCCCAATAAGGTAGCTTCCAAAATATTGACTTTTTCTTCCACATGGGTGCACGTCCATTATCGTCGTTCGGAACAGGTTGGCTACCATGACCTTTCCAAAGACTATATTTACATCCTTTATCATCTCGAAGACACGCTTTCCATTACGGTGTGCAGGTTTTTTACGATGGTCTGGCGCCCCTTTGAAATGCATCCCACTCTTTCTCAGCTGGTGGTGAGCAGGGAGAAATCAACGATGACCCATATAGACGACCTTCTTACAGTGCTTCAAATACATGCTGTCTGTGTCGTCTAAACTGTGGGTGCAGACCCGATATCCCTTATTTGTCTGTCCCGAAAGGTTACTCAGTGCAAGCCAATCATTGATGGTTACGAACAACAATGCTCATAGATTAAAGATCTCTTGTCTATCCTTATCCCAAACATGTACACCTTCTTCCTTCCAGAGCTGTAAAAGGTCATCAACCAACGGTCTTAGGTACACGTCAATGTCGTTGCCGGGTTGTTTTGGACCTTGGATAAGCGCCGGCATCATAATGAACTTCTGCTTCATGCACAACCAAGGAGGAAGGTTGAACATACATAGGGTCACAGGCCAAGCACTATGGCCACTATTCAACTCATCGAATGGATTGAATCCATCAGTACTTAAACCAAACCTTATGTTCCTTGCTTCACTTTCAAAGTCCGGGAATGCTCTATCAATTGATCTCCACTGGGCCCCATCTGCGGGGTGTCTCAGCATCTCATTCCATACGTTCTTCTTTGTGCCATCGCATCAACTTAGCATTCGCCTTGTTCCTGAACAAGCGCTTCAAGCGTGGTATTATAGGGAAATACCACATCACTTTCGCGGGAACTCTCTTCTTGGGAGACTACCCCTCGACATCACTAGGATCATCTTGCCTGATCTTATACCGCAGCGCTTCGCAGACGGGACAAGCATCCAATTTCTCGTATTCATCACCATGATAGAGGATACAGTCATTAGGGCATGCGTGTATCTTCTGAACATGCAATCCGAGAGGGCAAATAATCTGTTTAGCTTCATATGTTGTGGACGGTAATTCATTATTCTCGGGAAGAATCTTCTTGACAATGCTCAACATCCCCTGAAATGTCTTATCGGACACACCATTTTTTGCCTTCCATTGCACAAATTCTAGTGTCGTACCTAGTTTTTTATAGCCCTGCTGGCAATCTGGGTACAACAATTTTTGGTGATCATCTATCATGCGCTGCAACTTTGCTGCTTCCTTCTCAGTTTCGCAATCTCTGTGTGCATCTCGTAGCACTTGACCAAGGTTATCAGTAGGGCCATTTTCTGTAAACTCATCTTCATCAGCCTCGCCCATTGTAGTATCTGCAAAAGCTTGGCATGCAACCCAGTCCGGAATGCTGTCATATTCCTCCTCCTCGCCATCTTCCATTACAACCCCTCGTTCACCGTGCTTGGTCCAAACCAAATAGTTAGGCATGAAACCGTATCTAAACAAGTGGCTGTGAATAGTCCTCTAGGAATCCTTTGAATAGTCCTTCTTGTTATTGCATTGGAAGCATGGACAACATACGAACCCATTCTCTGGCTTGTTCGCTTTGGCCACTTCGAGAAAATAATGCAAGCCATCAATGAACACCTTGCTCCGCCTGTCTGCACTATACATCCATTGCCGGTCCATCTGCATCGTATTACGCATGAAAATGGATTACACTTGATAATGGATTACGCGTGAAAATTGATTACACTTGAAAATAGATTACGCGTGAAAATTGATTACACTTGAAAATGGATTACGCGTGACAATTGATTACACTTGAAAATGGATTCACGATTGAAAGCATGTCAAACGTTGTAGTGCAAATAATGCTGAAAGTTTAGATATAGATACAAATACACATATTTAAATTAAAGATCCAAACAACATGATACAATACAACAAGCCATCCACTGGTTATTATCTAGGAGGACTTTAAGCATCCTTGGGCGGTGAAGACGAAGGTTTTGCTGACCCACCCTCATCCTATACATTTATGCCACCTGAAACGGTAGTACTAAGTGGACGTGAAACACCCGGGACTGAGGGTGGAGCATAACGACCACCAAAAGGAGGTCCTGACCCACGGCAACAGCTTCTTCATGACGTTTCTGCAAATAACGAAGCTTTGCTTTTTCCAACGCGCTCATTTTCTTCGGCTTATGCTGAGGGCCAACTATAATTTTCCCCTTGCCGAAAGAGGAACGACGATCGCCCCCACCATCGCCACTTTCTCCAGTAGTAGAAGCCATCTATGTACAAAAATTCTTACCTTAGCACTGCAGAAGTTGTTGAACTTGAAGACTGTTATCATCTCGTGAGCATGTCCTCAACTGGGCGGCACCGCACTTCGTCATGAACGAGGTTCGATTCTACGAAAAACTAGACACGGTCACGATGTCCGTATCCACTCTTTCTCGTAGAATCGAACCTCCTTCTTGACATACGTTGCTGCTCGGCGGAGAACATCCTCGCAGAGAGGAACACAGTATGCAAGTTCAACAAGTATGGATTTGAAAAACCATATTGAATTTGATAACATAAACCATCTAGACAAGGTAGCATCATTCTTAACCCACTGCAAGAATACATACTATATATGACACATCAATCTCCCTCACATTCTAGCTCAAAATACCTCTCCATTTTCTACTTCATCACATTCTAGCAAATAAACTTAATTTCCATCTCCAAAGCATAAATCAAAGCGTAACAAGAGGATGAAGTAGCAAACCTTCACAACACTTGTGTTGGCTGAGTGAAATTTCCACGAAAATGAGGGAAAAAAATTCGGGCAGCACCTCTCTTGCTTCGGCACCACCGGAGAGTGGTGAAGCTCAGCTCTCTATCTATGTGGTGGACTGGCTCGGGCTAGAGGAGGAAGAAAGGCCTCTGTCTTGGTATATAATGGGGATGAGTTTTTATCCCGGTTAAAAACTCCAACCGAGATAAAAAGGAACACCTTTTGTCCCTGTTGAAAGTTTACTCCCGGTTGGAGGCTCCAACCGGGACAAAAGGGTGGACCTTTTGTCCCGGTTGGAATTACCAACCGGGAGTAAACTTTTTGTCCCGGTTGGTAACACCAACGGGACAAAAGGTCCACCCTTTTATCCCGGTTGGAGGCTCCAACCGGGATAAAAGGGTCACGCCACCGACGCCCCGGAACTAGCCGTTGCAACCGGGACTAAAGGGGGCCTTTAATCCCGGTTGCAGATACCAACCGGGAGTAAATCTTCCCTCTATTTTTGCCTACCGTGGCGCACCCCCTTTTGTCCCGAGCTAACTTTAAACCAGGACAAAAGGGGGCACATCGAAAGTCAGTTCTCTACTAGTGTAGGTGACATACCAACTAGGACTAATGATGGGTTTTGTAGTAGCGATTACTTGGTCTAGTAGTGATTCCACTCATGGGCAAAGCAGGGTGACATTAGTTAATCTAGTCATTCACACTCTTAAATTTGATGAAAAAGTTCAACTACGTGACTAGATGAATACAAGTACACCACAGGCAACGGAACCTAACATTGTGATAAGAAAGCGCGTATATAATGAATCCTTGAAAATTCTTGTCTTCTGGATTATTTTTAATGAAAAAATTCAATTATCAGGACAAACTACACAAGCAAACTAGCATCCCCATCGGTGGTCGAGCCAAATGAGTTGGTGCCGGAGTACCACCTATGCAGGGTCGTCTCAAACGTACACGCATTAGGCTACCGCACACTTGTTAGCAAAGCTGTTGGACGGGCGTCAAAGGTATTATGTACCCTTTTTAATTTTTCTGCAGTAGTCCGTATTTCCCGGCTTTGGTCATCCTTCTGATGTAACGGCAGTGTAGCCCTTGCAGCCCACTTTGCTAGTATCCAAAAATTAAAGGTTCTAGGTAGAGGGGCATCCAACCATCCCAAAGCTGTCGATATCCTTTTTATTAGTAGCTGACAAATGTTGTGAGGTCACAAGGAAAAAGATTTGAAAAGGAGCCAGAAACCATGCGTGTAGATATAGTAGCAAAAAAAAAAGGCAATAAATTAATAATAGTATACTTCTGAGAGGAGGGGCGGTATCTCTACAGATACAGTGTCATTAAATGCCAAAAAGCCTATAAATCCGACCAAACCAGGAGGGGCTTACATAACCGACAGCCTCTCGCACATCTCTCTAACCACATTTCCCCTCCAGCTCGAGTGACACTACACCGTTCACATTTTACTTTGTTCGTGTTCCTGCTGCTCTCGGCCTTGGATTCACCAAATTCTATAGGATAGCGTCCTCTCTGAGAGTTTGCAGATTCAAGTCCAAGCTCTGTGGCCTTTTGTTCGATCCTGGCCGGCTTCTGTCTGATCTGTTGAGTGACGGATCTCAATGAATCGAGGGTTCCCATGGAGTCCGTACGGGTGGGGTCCATCATACTGGAACCAGAATCAGAACCAGCAGCCATGGGCATGGCATGTGCGGGATCCGTACTGGAACCAAAGAACACGTTTCAGCAACGTGGGCTGGAACGCCGGAGTACCGCAACCAGGAGGCCTTATGGGGCACCCATCTTACAACTCCCCACGTCCCTTAGGTATTCAAAGAGATGTGGCTCCTATGCATTATTTCTGTTTAGATATTGCATGAATTTCTGAATATTACATGTATCCGCCCCTCTTCTTGAGTTTATACATATATAATCATCAAGGTTCTTGTTGGGGCTCTAGGGAATCATGTGAAATCCTTGTGTGTAGGTCGGCCACCAAGGCCTCCCCCGCCACAACGAGGAAGAGTTTCTCCAGGCGGTCAGAGCTCGAACTCATCAGGACAGCATAGAGGCCGTGATTTGGACCGGGATGCTGGCAAGGGACTGCTGGGGCCCGGTGACGACCCTTCAAGTCAGCGTGGGGAAACACCATTTCTGCCCCCAAAGAAAAGGGCGGAATTCAAATCACCAGAGTTACATAGCGGCCAGCATGGGAATGGGTCAGATGACAATTCAAGTAAGTCGGCTACAGAAAAGCCTCTAGATCCAGTACAAGAAACACCCGATCCACCACCCGCATCGTCTACGAAGACAGGGTTAGGCTCCCTTGTGCCGCCTGCAGTGTCAGCTCCAACCCCCTTGGAAAGTCCTGATGTCGATGTGTGCATGACGGAGAGGAATGACCAAGGCGATGTGTTAGGCCTGGGTGGTTACATGGAAAAGAAAAGGTTGCTATCAAAGACACTTTTCGCAGATGTTGAGGGAGAGGTTAAGGTCACTACAAAGAAGACTCGCCTTGGCTGGGGTCAGGGGCTGGCGAAGTATGAGAAGCAACTGAAGCAACAAAATGGACAGAAACTTGTAGCTGACGGGGACAATGGTGAAACTGGGAACGGAGCTGTAGTTTACACAGCTACTGCGCCTGCTTCCTCTGACCGACAAACTCCAACACCAGGTGAATCCATATAAACTTGCTAGTATGAAACCTATGCATATGCCTGAAGAAATGATTATGAGCTTACCAAATCACTTTGTATTTGTAGGAAGCAACGTTGGTCTTGGTAATAACAGCACAAACACGACTGAAATGATGGTTTCCCAAGTTGCTGTGCCTGCATCCTCCCGGGGGTGTTGTCCACTAACTGGTGACCACCTGTAAACTTGCTACTGTAATAACACCTAAGTCGGCAAGGCATGTTTATGTGTTCATGAAATTTTTATAAATTTTCACTTGCAGGAGGCATCGGTTATCGAGGGAATAGCAGCACGAGCTTGACCGAAACAGTTAATATTCGCCCTGCTGAAGTGACGGATTTCTCTCACAAACATAGCCTGCAACCAGGTAAGCACAGATGTCTAGTCTCCAGTAAGTCACATAACACTTAAAACCAGACATGTTTCTGTGATTATTTTTTTTTGTGATTTTCCAGATGTTGGAGGCAGCAGTAATCCATGCAATAACAGCTTGAGCATGACTGAGACAGTAACTTGCACAGCTACTGTGCCTATTTCATCTCATGGAAGTAGTCCACCACCAGGTGAACACATCTAAATTTGCCAGTTTAAAACATATACCGGCCAGATATTTTTACAAGTTTGTGAAATTTCGGTTTTCCACCTGTAGCAAACATCGATGGTCATGGGAATATCAGCATGAGCTTGGCTGAAACAGTTATTTGCCCTGAAGTGCCTGCTTTCTCTCGCAGCCCGCTACCAGGTGACCACATTTGTACACTAGTTAGTAATTCATATGATCAACATCTAGACCAGATATGAATATGTGATTCTCAATTTCTCTTTTTTTTGTGATTTTATAGCTGTAGGAGGCAACAGTGATCCTTGTAATAGGATCTCAAGCATGACTGAATCGGTGGTATCTGAGCTTGCCTCGTCTCGCAGATGTGATCCGCCACCAGGTAACTGGAAGTTGACTTGCCAGTGTAACACATCACGGATATGTTGTGTGACGGCCAATTTTGCTAGTTCCGTATGCACAATTGTGACAGTGAAAATGCATGACCTGTTTAGATGTTATAACATAGTACTGCGCCACGAAAACTTTAACACAGATTCTGCTTGCTCGTTTATTTTTTAAATATGCTTGGATGTGGATATACCTAAAAATTATTATACCTTTAAATTTCGGCGTGCTTCCTCCAGTTTGATGTCTTGCTATATCTGCAATGCATTCCAGCAGGTGAATTTTGTTCTGTTGTAGTGATGGACCTCTGCAATCGCATGTAGTTTCTGACTGCAAGCTTATTATTTTAGACATCATTATAACTTTTTCTTTGAGGATGAGGAATATTGACCTCTTAGAAACATATCGCATTGATTAATTGAACTCTTAGAAAAAGACAATGAGATATATGTCCTTATCAAATTTCTAAATTTTCCAGCTGCAGGTCTTGGCAAAAGGAGGATGAGCTTGTCTGAAACTGTTATTTCCCCTGCTGTGCCTGCTTTTTCTCGTAGCAGAAGTACTTGTCCACCCCCAGGTAAATACACATTGCTTGAACTTGCCACTACTACTCATAACATCTAGACATGTTTCTGTGATTACAATTTTGTTTTGCAGCTGGAGGAGGCAATAGTGATATTAGCAATAGCAGCATGAGCACGACCCAAGGAATCTCTTGCCCAGCTTCCACTCATGGATGTAGTCTTCCATCAGGTGCGCATATCAGCTGTCAGCACAGGCCCCACATATATTATGTCATGATAATTAGTTTTTCTATTTCTGTATGCACATCACATTCATACCATGCCTCGACTACATATGATGTGTTCAACATTCGTGAACCAAATAAATGTTATAACCATACAGTGCCACATAGATTTTAACAGTGATTCTACTTTGAGGCCTTTGTTTTTCTTTAATATAAAAGTGATTCTAGTTACCTATATTAATTAATTATACCTTTGAGCTTCTGCGCACGCTCCCTCATGTTTTAGTTGTACTATTTTCTGGAATTAGATGTTTCCAGAGCCGAATTGTATTATTTCGTTGTACTGATGTGCCTCAGGATCAAGTTGCATGCATGTGCTTTTGATTCCATGCTTATTTCCGTCATCAGTATGATGAAATGATTATTTTGATTGATGATGACAAGATTGATAAACCCTTTTGATCCTGAGGATCTATCCCTTTAGAAATTTATGCTATTGACTAAAACTGGAGACTGAGTAGAAAACAAGGACCTAGTGCAACTTGTCAATGAAATTCAAAGCTTATACTATTTCATTTAGAGATTTTTTGAATTATATAGATAAGGAGATTTATGCTATTGACTAAAACTGGAGACTGAGTAGAAAACAAGGACCTAGTGCAACTTGTCAATGAAATTCAAAGCTTATACTATTTCATTTAGAGATTTTTTGAATTATATAGATAAGGAGAACACATGTAAACTTTCAAGTATAATATCTGCCTACAGATTTATTTATGTGACTATCTCTGTGAGTTCCATCTGCAGGAGCCAATGGTGTTCTTTGCAATAGCAGCATGAGCTTGTTGGCACAAAATGTTGTTCAGCCAGCAGATGTGCCGCCTCCCTCTCGCGGATGTAGTCCACCACCTGGTAGGCACATGAACACTTGCTATTACACGAATAACGCTTAGGCCAGACATGTTTATATGAATCAAATTTCTGTGGTTTCCAGCTGTAGGAGACAATGGTGCTCTAGGAAATAGCAGCGCAAACTTGACGGCCGCGACTGTGGTCAATCCAGATACTGTGCTTGTTTCTTCTGATGGATTTAATCTGCCACCAGGTGACTGTCTACTTGCAAGCAGTATATACATACTGCCTCCGTCCTAATTATTAATCGTTTTGGCTTTTCTAGATTCATAGATTTTGCTATGCACCTATATATATATTATGTCTGATGATCTTGCTAGTTCCGTTTGGACATATCCATCCATGGCCTCAACTGTTGACAATGAGATCATGTGTTTAAGATGCGTGGACTAACTATATGTTATAACTGTACTGCACCACATAAACTATAACACAGATGTTTCTTGCTCTTCTGTTTTGTTTTTTAAATGCTTGAATGTGGGTACCTATATTAATTAATTATATCTTCAAATTTCTATGGGCTTCCTCCTGTTTGATGTCTTAATTCCATGTGCTTTTCACTCTAAGATCATGTCCAACATCAATATTACTTTCACTAGTGATGATGATCTACATATACCCTTTTGTTCATCGGAAACTGCCCTATATATTCAGATATAAATGCTATTGATTTATTGAACTTTGAGTACTAGTGGCTTGATTTTGTCCAACCTGTGAGTGATATGTCCATATTATACCGTTTAGAGATTTTTTTCAGATAATTGAGAAGAATAGCTTATCACAATGGGTGTAATCTTCAAAACTGGGCTCAAAATACACCATCTATTTAGTTTGGCTAGATGTATGTAGTGAACTCAATGGAGGACATTTTTATATTTTGCATATTGTATTGTTATGCTTTTAAGTAAATTTGTGCTCGCCAGTACTAGCTTAGTATTAAAAACTCTCTTCTTGATTTACTGAACGAAAATGAAAACCCTGTTTATCATCGCATGTTCACTGGCGCATTTGATATATATTCAGGTGAAAATTAATTGCACACAAATCCTAACATGAATAGGATCGAACAACTCAGGTGAAAAGTGATTATTATATTCTGTCAATAGGATCTTGATTTAGACTGTATAGTAATGTATGCTATTATGTTACAATTTTCTGTAGTGGAACCCATCAGCCTTTGGTTAGCTTCCCAAGAGGTTGTATTCTTAGCACCTAGAACTTGACTGCCTAAAGCGTAGGTTCTTTGTTTAAATCAGCACTTCATAGTCAAATTAAATAAAATCAGACTGAATCAAATTATTTATAAACAAAATATACTATGAAAGTATTGTTATAGCAGGTAGCGCATCATGGGCATATCTGTTTACATGTGAGAGTAATTAAATAACTGAAATCAATTTTGTTAAGCTTTCATAATTTTTTATGCAACTCTCTTGTAATCGTTGATGTTTCAGCTAATTTCATTTTTTTTGTTCGGTAGGGTTGTACCTCACAGCTAACTATGCATGGAGTTTAATTAATCATGTACTACGCAACAGTGTTTTTTGTCTAATTTAACCTTTTCTGATATGCTGTTTTATTTAATATGCAGATGGCAGCAATGCTAAATCGACAAAGGTTCAAGATATTTCACACAAATTGATTTCACAACCGATCAACAAGATTCAAAATAGTGCCAGAATGCCAGCAATAATTATTAGAAAGTTACAGAAGCCTAGGGAGTTTCTGAACAAGAATATTTTGTTTAAAGAGCCACAAACTAATAAGCTTCAGGGGTCAGGGTTTAAGGCATGGTCACAGGAAGAAAAAGATATCTTTTCAGAGAAGATTACAACATTTGGTACGGACTTCAAAAAGATCTCATCTTTTCTTTCCCACAAAACGCCAACAGATTGCATTGAGTACTATTCGAAGCATTATAAATCAGTGTGCTCAAAGAAATCAAACAAATGTGTGCCAACTACGAAGCAATCGCAAGAGAAGTGCAAGAATGTGAATGATGCTGCACCTTATATGTCTGGTATAGCAACAGTTACAGCTACTAAAAATTATAAAAAGATGAAAACAGTGGAAGAAGATTTGAAGAAGCCTGCGAACCAAATATGCCATGAATCGACGGCTCATTTGCAATCTCATAGCCTTCCAGATAAGGGGCATCATGTTGAATCAACTATTGAAGAATATGAACATGTAACTGGAAATGTATTAGTAGGTGAAATGAATGCTCCATCCCTACATGGAATGAACTCTCCTACCACTAACTCTAGTGAAGCTGCCCGTTTGACCATTCCCAAAACTGAGGTGGCAGAGTTGAAGAATTTGAGTGAGGACAGCTGCTCCAATGGGAAAACTAGAAAAGGAGAACAAGAAATATGGACTAATAAGGAAAGATGCCATCTTATTGAAGCTATAGAAATGCATGGTATGGACTTCTCAAGTATCTCAGTCCACGTTGGTACGAAGTCAATTCAACAATGCAAAAATTTCCTCAGCAACTGCAAAAATGACCTTAATCTTGGCAAGAAGCATGTGAACAGCAACAGCAACAGTACAATTGGTACTAATGACAGATTTGTTTCCAATGTGGATTCTGCAACTTGCATCATCCAGTCTTACTCTAAGGTAAAGGAAAATGTACCACAACCAGTTACGAGTGCAGATCATGGCGATGGAGAAAATTATCAGGCTGGTGGGTCAAGTGGACAAGGTACTTCTGAAATAATAAAGTATTTATCTGAGAGTGGTCAGAAGATACCAAATGTTACTACTGAAGATAGTCAGACCATCAGTGGCGAGGAAAATCCTGAGCTCTGTGCTGTATCAAAGGAATGTAATGATGCTGCTGAGCATTCATGGAATGACGACACAGAGACTAACTCAAATACTCATAATGACAATAATGCCCCATCTGATATGGAAAATCCCACAAACGACAACAACCCCTGCATTTCTACTAATAGTGCTGAATTAAGTGGTCATCATGAACTTGTGCAGCCACTGGAGGATTCAGAGGCACTCAAGATAGGCTCAAAAGAAAATAATGATAAGGCCATAAGAGATGAGAAAAATCCAGAGCACAGCATTGCTTCAAAAGAAGGTAGTGGTATTCTATTGGGTTGCATTGTGAATTCTCAGAGGGACAAAGAAGTTGTTGATATTATCTCAAGTCCAGAAGGAAGTGATCTCAATGTACCTCCTACGCTGGCCTCACTTGGAGCATCAAACAATTCCCATTTGTCATCTACTTCAAGTTCTGCTGCTTTGCAGACAGTTTATGCAAAATCTTCTCGCGGTGAAGTGGATATGGATCTGAATCTACCTCTTCATGTGGCTCCACCAGATCTGGCTTCAGTAGCTTTGGATAGTAATCGTGCTGAAGCTTCCATGGATCTTCATGAACCCCGCCAGACCATAGATGTTGCTGCAATAATGGAGCATGAATTAAGCATCAGAGCAAGGGAAACCATTGATGTGGGTGGTGACAGTGAAGCTGCAAATGATGTGACCCATGTTCAGGAAATACATCAGTCGTCACAGACTACCGTAGCTGAAACCAGCCACCACCCTGCAAATCAACCTGGCTGTATTATGCTTTTTGGTCAAGTCATCTATCAAGCCCCATCGTCCTCTGGGACAAACCCTACTTCCAGTCAGGGAAACCAGATTG
The DNA here is from genome assembly GCF_005286985.2 of Setaria viridis. Lineage (NCBI taxonomy): Eukaryota > Viridiplantae > Streptophyta > Magnoliopsida > Poales > Poaceae > Setaria > Setaria viridis. The sequence continues at coordinate 8,569,916 of NC_048269.2, forward strand.
TTGCCAGCTCAAGGGACATACCGTCTGAAACAGTTGTTCCTTTTAGGGCAGGAAGTGGCCAACTATATCCTTCAGGGCCTAGCATTATTTGGAGAAGTGCTCCCGTCAACCTGGGCCAGCAAACAGTTTTGTCAAATAATACGATGAACCTGGACCAGCAAGCAGTTTTGTCAAATAATACGATGAACCTGGGCCAGCAAGCAGTTTTGTCAAATACTACGATGCCTTACGGCTCAACTAGTGGTGCTGCTTGGCGGCCACTCCAGCTTAGGAACAGTGCCCTTGTCAACATGAGCCAACAGAGACAGTATGTACACATGATGATGCAATACAGCATGATGAGAGGTGCCGTACCCTATCATCTGAGGCAAGAAAGCAGCAGCAGCAGCGGCGGCGGCCTCATCAACTTTAACAACTTCAACCCGGGCCAACAGCAGTGGCCAAGCAATATTCTGGACACAAGTAGAGTGGTGATGGGTTACCCTTGCTTGCCTGGCTCCACTCAAGACCAAGCTCCTACAGCTATTATGCCATCTGGAATAAATATAGAAGGCGCGTCAACAAGCAATACTGGGTAAGCAGCCAACTCAAACTACTCTCTCTCTCTCTCTCTCTCTCTCCACGACAGTGATTCATTGGTATTTGTTGTCAGGCTTCCAGCAGCAGGAAGAGGAAGAGGACGAGGGCGAGGGCGTGGTCGAGGGCGAGGAAGAGGGAGAGCGAGCTCATAATTCAGGGCTCGCATTTGGCCGCTCAAATAAAGCGTAAGGAACAAGCAGTCACATGGCACTAGTACTAGCACCATTTATGTGTCGGTTTTATGTTATTGTTATTGTGGACTAGTATTGGAGGATTATTGTACTTTGGTTATTTAAGTTAGCTACTATTCCAAGTGGGAGCTTAAAACTCTCGTGTTTCCTATGCTGGTTTGCACTCTGTTGGAGTACTTTATTTCTGATAGTGCTAGATAACTTGGTTTTCCATTTCCTAGTCCAAACAATTACTGTCAGTTGATTGGTGAAACAATGACATCGATTTGACAATCATTTGAAGGGTGCATGGAACCCTGTAATTGTATGTTCTTGTTTAGATTACCCAATCCAGTTCGCAAATTGTGTTTTTCTTGATTTCCACTTTTTAATCAAGATAATGCAGACGTGCATTCTAGTACGGATGCTAATGCATGTCAGCATATTTATATTCATCCTGCCTACACGTGGAAGGCAATGCATGATGGGTGTATATTAGGTTTCCATTATAATTCAGTCTACGAGATACTCCCTCCATACCATCTCAAAATACTATTCGTTTTAGTTTTTCTATATAGATAACTTTTGCTATGTATTTAGACATACTATATATTTAGGTGCATATCAAAAGCCATGTGCCTAAAAAAGTCAAAACAGATATTAATTTGGGACGGAGAGTACTATCTATCTTGTGCACATGATTATATTGGGTCTACAAGAGCTTGCACCTGATCAAGTATTTTGCAGGGGCGCTTAGATTTGCAGCCAGGCTGTAGTAGGCTCTCCACATAAGAAACAAGATGTTTGCATCCATATTGCTCAAAGGCAGTGTGTTCCCTACTTTTGCATTATGTAGACATTCCACAGATTAGACACCAATGTGCATGAGCTGAACCCAGACTAGCTATACACAGCATAGAATTGCTGGTGGCCACTATGGCACTGTTCAGTGGCCGGTAACTCAGTGTATGGTAGTCAACATGAGGAATACCAAATCTTTGCAAACACTTTTGCAAGTCTATCTGACACTGTAACATGGATAAACCAATGCCGCAAACATTTAGGTCAATAGCAGTGAACGATCTGTAACCCTGACCTTGAAGGGCCACAACTTTTGGTCTTACCTGTGTAATAACTAATATCCCGTGGCCACTGGTGATTGCGGACGTCGGAAAGCACAGATTGGATCAAGATACACAATATAGTGATGCAAGTGGATACTCAGTGGTATTTTCTGGTCAGCCAATGTCACGCCCAAAAATTTCCATGTTGGGTTGGGAAAAAATAACACTAGATAAATAAATGATTTCTCATATTATAAAATTTTGCTAGACATAGTTAATTAAGTAAGCAATTAACTTATAGGCAAAATATATTTTAAAAAAGAATTGATATTGATTATAAAAATTGCTCGTTGCATTCTAATGCTAACGGCATAGTATTTTTGGGTAAAAATGAATTTTAAGACGTCGTTTGCAAAATCCGTATAGTTTTCCCTCCTAGAAAAATATCTAGAAATTCTAAATCTCTGTGGGCCCAAACGTTTTCTCGTTCCTTTTCCTAACCAATTTCTTGACCGAGCATACTAACCACGGCAGGTAATCTATTCCCCTTTTTCCCAAGCCAACTGTTTCGATCCATCAGCTAAAGTTTAGCTAGCTAAATTTAGCTGCAATCAATTCAAAAAGGACCCAGCTAAACTTTAGCTGTAGCTAAAATTCTTTAGCTGGTTGAACCTAGCTAAACCAGCTAAACTAGCTAAAACTAGTGAAAGACCATTGTGCCCCTCCAACTTCCTCGGGAAATCCCCCCATTGTTCCCCTCCCATGCCCCCGCCCTCCCGCGGGCCACCGGCCTGGCGTGCCACCCCTCCCACCACCGCTCCCTCCTCCACGCGGCCTCCACTGTCGTGCCCCTTTCCCCTGACCTCTCCATCCAGCTCTCACTGCATGCTAGCGAATAGCACCACGACCGCAGCTGGGTCACTCGTAGTCACCCGTGGGTAGTATAGATAAATCTCTCTTCAACTAGCATTTATACAGTGGATCCAAACACCCCTCAACAAAACTTTAGCTAGCCAACTTTAGTTGGCCAAAAAAAGTCTCTAAACTTTAGTTGGGTACGGTGGATCCAAACAAGGCCTTAAGTCCTACTTGGACTAGGACTTAATAGGGGTGTGCTATTAGGACTTCTTGTTAAACTTGGACTTGATTGTTGAATCCTACTATATGTGTATAACTCCTACTTGCATGTATGGAAGCCTTGGAGGGGACTATATAAATAAGGGGGTTGGAGGCTCTAGGAATAAATCAAACCAATAGAAAACACAAGGTCTCATCCGAGGCTTGTAAGGGCAATTAGAAGTGCTCAAGAGGGATAGGCTAGATAGTTCTATAGCAGTACATTCTTGTATAGGGTAAGAATCAGAGGGTCCTAGAGGGTCAAGTAGTGTTATGAGGAAGCAACAATCACTTGTACTCTTTTGGAGTTATGCTTAAAAAAATTTGCTGTCAGCTTAGTCAAAATCCTATTCTTTGTTGTGGTTGCTTCAACACCGTCATCTAGGGTTTTTTACAAGAATCATCTATAATTTTCTTGATATAGTACAAGCTCATATCGTACTCACATTATCATTCCGAGATTCGGGGGCTATTGCGCAAAATGAGGGGTATCTAATTCTAACAAGTAGTATCAGAGCCAAGGTTGGATTGATTTGATTCTGTGAGGATGTCAGCAGTGCTAGGATGCACAAAATCAAGGCAATGTTAGGGATGTGGAATCAAGTAGAGAAATTTTATGGCAAAAGGAATTTCTGCGTGTAGCAGTGTGTGGTGATAGATGTTGTCCAGCAAGGGTTGATTGATGCTCTTGAGGGGATCAAATCGAACAACACAACTACTGAAGAAAGGAAGGTGATGGACCAAAAGGTTGTCAGTACAATTTGACTATGTCTCTTCAATAAGGTAAAGTACTCGGTTATTAAGGAGAATTCACCGAAGAAATTATGGAAGAGCTTAGAAGAGATGTATATGGCAAAGTTGGTGACAAATATGTGGGTGCTGAAGCCTCAACTATTCATGTTGCACATGGAGGTTTGCATACGATTCATCAACCATGGGCGCGTTTGGTTCGTTGCTGAGGCTAGCCTGGCTCGTACCTAGGAGCCAGGCTCCAGCTAGCCAGGCTCAACGAATACAATATGAGTTTGTTTGGTTGCACGCATTAATCTGGTCAGGTCGTGAATAGAAGTTGTTTGGTTGCTCGCACGAGAATATATTGCATGAGATAAAATACTACAACCAAGTATCATTATGATATTTATATTGTGTAAAATATTTTAATAGTTCTTACTTTACCTCATTAAATCTTAATCACTTTTAAAAAACACTAATCTCACTTAATATATGCTAATCACCTATTAAATATCATGATTAGCTAGCAGCTGCCTGCATCCAGCGAGCCTGGCCGGCGAGAAACGGATTTCATTTTCGTTTCCCGGGAGCCAGGCTCACCGGTGCCTTTTGCATGCGCCGAGCCAGGCTCTGGCCAACATGCAGGCAACCAATCAACGGCAACCTGCATCGCTGGAGCCTGGACAAGCCTCGTGCGACCAACCAAACGCGCCCCATATGAATGTCTTCAATATGCTTGTCACACAGCTGATAAGTGTGAATGAGAAAATTGAGAAGAACGATAAGGTTATAATATTAGCTTCATCCTTACCACCATCTTGGGAGCAGTTGATGACGAATACTCTCATCAGAAAAACCACTCTCAACTTCAATGCGACAGTTGCATATCTATTGGAGGTGAAGTCCTTTAAGAAGCCACATGAATTATCATCCTCTGGTGATCAAGCAATGGCTATTTTAGGTGGAGGAGACAAAATCAAGAATCATGGCAAGAAAAAAGGCAAGAGCAAGGGTCGCACATGCTATCTTTGTGACAAGGAGGTTCACATGCTAAAGACTATCCAAATTTGAAGACTATGAGAGAAGTATGCTCGGTGGCAAGTGAGGATGAAAGTGATGTACTTATTGTTAGTAAACCAGGAACTATTCATGAATGGATATTAGACTCATGGAGTTGCTTCCATATATGTTTAGTGAGGGAGATGTTTAACAAAGGATCTCTATGCCCGGTGAATATAACTGTTCACTTGGCATATTGCAAGGTGTATGTAGTCACTAAGGTGGGAACGGTAACATTGGAGATGCATAATGGAACATATTGCACACTAACGGAGTTTGGTATATCCCAAGTTTGAAAAAGAATCTAATATCTCTGAGCTTGTTAGATCTCCAAGGTTGTGGCTTATCTCTTCAAGGTGGAGTAATGTAAGTTACTTCCAAAGGTCAAGTAATCATAAAAAATATCTATATTAATAGAGGATACCGAGTGATAGGAAATCTTAAAGGTGGTGCAATCATAGGGAGATTTGGTAAAGATCTTATCAGGAGAAGGAAGTCATCTCAACAACAACATGTAATCAAATCCTAGTTGCAGTCAAGTGTAAGGTTGCAAAGGCGGTTGCAAAATCTAATAGTCATAGAGGTGAAGTTGCAAGCTGTTGGAAGGAGAAAGACATGGTAGGACCAACCACGCAGTACCAGTGAGCAGGTGGCGCTCGGAGGTGGTACAAACCTATGGCATGGAGGGCCGTAGGAGAAGGCGGTGTGGTTATTAACCAAACCACACAATGTAGGAACTCTCAGGTGGAGGGTCCAAGCACTCTAGCCTGGACACTAACATGCACATCATGGTTATATGCACGAGCCCCTGTGGTGGGGTTACTACTGTGGTGGGAGTATAAAAAATAAAAAGGAAGCCGATTTGGAATTAATTCTTGGAGGAGCATAGTGACTTCAAAGGATAAGAGTGAAGGTGGAGATTGTTATATGGTGACTCAAATCCTACTTGGACTAGGACTCAATAGGGTTATGCTATTAGGAATTATAGTTCTACTAGGACTTGATTGTTGCATCCTACTAGGTGTAGGACTCTACTTGTATGTATGGGAGCCTTGGAGAGAATTAAATAAATAAGAGGATGGAGGCTCTAGGAATAAATCAAGGTAAGAGCAAACACAAGGTCTCATCCAAGATTTGTGAGGAGCAATTAGGAGCACTTAAGAGGGATAGGCTAGACGATTTCATAACACTATATTCTTGCATAGGGGAAGAATCAGAGGGTCCTAGAGGGTCAAGTAGGATTATGAGGGAGTGACAATCACTCTTACTCATTTGGAGTTATGCTTAAAGAGTTTGCGGTTGGCTTCGCCAAAATCCTAATCTCTTGTCGTGGTTGCTTCAACTCCGTCATCTAGGGTATTTTAAGAGATTCATCTATATAGTTCTTGATACGGTGCAAGCTCTTGTCATACTCGCAATATCATTTCAAGATTTAGGGGTTGCTGCGCATAACAAGGGGTATCAAATTCTAACACCAACCATCATGTAGCTTTTTGCTTCCTTGGGCCTTTTACCATCCACATGATATATGCTTCAACAAGCAAACTAGTCTGCCTCCTCCTTTTTTCCTCTTTTACTTACCTCAAAGCTGCCTGAAGCTGGCCCATTGCCAGTTCAACCCAAAAATAATCCATCATGTTTCTTTCTTGCCTATTGATTATGTCATTCTCCTACCTCCATGGTTACACTTCTCGTGACCTAGTCCGCATTCAGTGTGCACTAGCATCCATTCATAAACAAAATCGGCTGCCCACTCAACCTTCATCACTCCCTCCCTTTTAAATTCCACAAACCGTCATGATAATGCCAACCAGTATGCATATACATTACTACTAGTTGGCTTTAGTACCGGTTGGTAATAATGACCATTAATAAAGGGTAGGTTTAGTACTAACTGGTGTGTTACCGCTCGATACTATCTGACCCTCTATGTGTGAATCCAAAAGTAAAGCATCTACCTAAGTCAAATGTGCCGTGTAGGTGAGGTAGTAAAGAAGCTACTTTGGCTCAAATCATCGTGCCACAAATGTGCATATTTTGCGTGAAAATTCGTGTAAGGTCTTGGGTTCGAATCATCACATCACGCACGCCCATATTTTTTATCAAAAATCACATGACTTGTGACTAGCAACATGCGCATGTTAGTAGGCTGCCCTAGGGTTTTAGTATTTTTTTGATATTTTTTTGGATGTAGCACCCTTTAGTACTTGTTGGTGTGGTAACTTTTAATATGGGGTGGACCCGGTACTAAAATTTGAGACTTTTAGTGTTGGTTTTATTGTATCGGTTGGAAAACCGAGACTAAGGGGTTTCCCAACCGGTTCTAATAGTGGGTTCTCTAGTAGTGGTTGTTGGCGGCAGTTAATGCGCCAATTTGTGTCACTAAGTGTACCGCAAGCACATGGATCAGTTGTAACTTTTCCCTTAGAGTAATCCTACAAGGTTTATCAATCCATGAAACAAGGGATTTGTACTCTTAACTAAGCATTAATCAATGTAACCGAAAGGTCTTTGTATTGAATAAGATTATGCTAACAAAAGAGCTAAGCAGTCTAGATCAAAGAAGATAGAGAGTATAGGGTGTGAACAAGGTAGATGGAATGCTTGTCCTAGGGATGTAGGATCACTTGTAGATGCAATCGCCAAGACTGAACTAACTGGATCTAGGTATTATCGTGAGTGAATGTGAACCATGCCCAACACTTTCCTCTCGCATACCGTCACTACATGAGGGTAATCGACTATTGAACAATAAGAACATGGCATGGTGATTGTTCTAGGTAAGCAACAAAGCAACCCAAAGTAGCGCTGGCCAGCCATTACATGCAACAACATCATCGATATATGAATGATAACAAACAGATCTTCAATAAGAGGTTCGGCATTTACAAATCAAGTTCTCCATATAATCTGTTGAAGGTCGTTAAGTACCAACTATGGCCATCAATATTCTCAAGAATAAAGAAGGATTGGCATTTCTTACATGCATATTTAGTTAAGAATAATGTGGTTCCACATGTCCTTGGAGGATATTTGGGTGCAAGTGAAGAAGCACAAAAGAGAGGAGAAAGCACACTCTAAGGAGCAAGAAACACAACTCCAACAAATAGGAGGCTGCCATGTGTGCAACCCATGTATTGAAGGGCCCACAAATGACCACAACAACCTCAATCCACCAGCTAGCACACACAACCACCATTGGGATCCACCAGGCAGTCACCCAGGAGATGGCGGTAGTGAGTGGGGCCCACAAGGGGTCGGTCGAACCAAGGGCTCAGCTGAACCGATCTTGCCTCCCCTCATCTCCAAGCGACGCGTGGCGATGGTTGACGGGGACCCTACGTTGGTTATGTGATATTTTCTGAAGATTCCCTAGTAGAACCGCCTCCAACCTCCTATAAATAGAGTAGCTCTCCCTCCATTCCAACACACACCACAAGTTGAATGACTCTCTCCCTCATAGTTTCCAAGTTAGTGGAGTTAGCCTAGAATAGCTCTACTCAGGTGCCAAGTCTTCTTGAGAGTTCAAGGTATGGCTCTTGTATCTTTTATTTCTAGATTGACTTTATGCTATTCAAGTTATTCATCTTTTTCATATAGTGTTATGCTTGGTTCTTATATGCATGAGTTAGTCTTATACCCTTGCTATGTTGATATGCTTGGCTTATATGCTCATATGCTAGTCATATACCCTTGCTATCATAGTATAGACTTATATGGTCTCATGTATGCCTTTAGACCATGCTATAGTATATACTTTGTGTGCATATATACCATGTATAGGCTAATCGATCTATGCCACGGCATCGTTTCAATGGCCATGTCTTTGGTGGCTTCAGCCTTTGGCACCATAGCTCGGGATGGCTGGAGTGTTGCTAACAATGCAAGAATGGTGCTTGGATTTCTTAGCTTCATTAGATATGAGTTTGCCCCATGGGTTGCTAGGGGTAGGCGATAGGTGGCGACAGCCCTAACAGTCCTTCGTAATCCCCCACGTTGGGATATGCTGTAGGATTTCTTAAATTAGCAGTAACTGCGCCGGCAGCCCAGTAGGGATATGTAACAAACCTAAGATTAATTAAACCTAGATTAAGCCTAAGAGAGCAATTAGCAGCTAATTACCCAGTTAAAAGGTCACTTTTGTCCCTAAAGAGCTGAAAGAGTGATTAGGCAGTAATTCAATTTTTTATATAAGAACTTAAAATTTTATCCAATTAAGAGTTGTAGAACTCATCTTTCGTAACAACTTTTGTATTTAGCATTTTGTTTGAAATTGAGCAAATGATGTTCAAAAACTAAAAAATTCGGATCAGTGGCAAATTAAGCAAAACAGGGAAAGTCCAAACTTTGACTCCCTTTATCCCAAAGTTTCTAATGTAGGATCGAGCCAAACCTTATAAGAAAGTTTTAGTGCTACGAGCCCTTAACAACTTTGATTATTAGAGTTACGCCAAAATCTGCACAAAAGATTTTCAAAAATGAAGTCAAACACAGCTAAAATGGTCAACCCTGGCAAAACTGAAACTGCAAACCTGCCGCGATTTTGAACTCGAACCTTTTACAAGTTTTCAACTTGGTTATGAGGAGTACAAGTTTTGTAAAGGGAGAAGTGGTCATGCAATTCAAAAATTTTGAATAAAGTGGTCCCAAAGACCGGCCCTTCGACCTATCCCTCAAATCCGCTCGCTGCCCGCCCCATGGTGCGCGTCCACCGGCGCCACTCTGTCATCCAGTCTCCGGCTGCGACAGGAGGCAGCCTCATACGCCCCGCAGCCAGTGAAGCACCGCGGTTTCCCCCTGCCCTCTGTAGCTCCTCTGCACTACTCCGCCTCACCCAAGGGAGCTCCCTGCTCAGCGCGTGCCCCCGCAATGTGCCAGGCGCAGGCTGCCGCCGCTCCACCAACCGGCATCCTGGATAGGAGGTAGCGGAGCCCCACTTTACCAATGTCGCGTCCCGACAACGCCTCCTCTCCACGCACGCCTTGTTTCGCCCCACACCTACAAGCCTTGCCTGTAGCACCACCCCCTCCTCTGCGCCAATGGCGCCGCCGCTAGTCCTCACCTGCAGCAGCGCCCTGGGCCTCCCTCCGGACCCATCCACCAGTGCTGCACCTCCGCCTCGCTCTCCCACATCACCCTGGCCCTATAAAAGGGGCAAGCTTGCCGCTTGTGCCCTTCTCCCCCTCGCGCCATTGCCTTCGCTCCCATGCTCCAAGCTCCGCCGCGCAACCCCTCCGTGGAGCCCCCTGCCCCATAGCTCCCCACTCCTCACCGCTGCCACCGCTAGGTCCGCCATGCCCACGCGAAGCTTCCCGAGCCGCTTGTTGGACTCCTGAAGCCCCGACGATGTCGGAACGCTGCCAGACTTCGCCGCAGCCCGAGCTCCTTTTCCCCACGCGCGTTCGCCGCCGCCTCCCAAACTCCGCTAGACCCCTCTCGGTGAGCTCCCGCGCCTCCCCAAGTACTTCTTGCTCTGGTTAGAGCCCTAAGTTTGCCGGAATCACGCCGCCCGCCGCCGTGCCGCCATGAGGGCTTAGTTGTGATTTGAAAACCTCTACGAGGGCCTAGTTGTAATAGCGCTACGGTATGGTTGTGAATCTATAAAACTTTCAAGGGTCCCGGTGTAAAGTGTTTCGGTATATTTCGAGTTAAATTTTCAAGATATGAGTTTAACTTTGTAAATGCCCCAAAAATCGTAGAAAAATCGAAAAAATGTGAAATCAATTTTGCTAGACTCAGTGTGAAGTGTAGTTTGTTATAAAAATAAATTTGGCACATGTCTCTGTTAGGAATAATGTTGTATCATTTAATCCTTGTTTGGGCTATTTAAATCATAGTAAATTACAGAAAAAGGCAATAATGATGAATCCAACTCTCAAGTGTTTGTTTCAGAGATTGGAAGCTTAGAAAAATAATGTGGAGCCAAGCACAGAGTTTTAAGTCACTGTTTTAGTTTTATAATTGAAATCTGAGGATAAATTTGTCTTTTTGCACAAAGTTTAATCCAGAACTGAGAAAAATGTGAAACCACATGGAGTGGACCTGTGATAAAGAGTAGTTCGCAGGAAAAATATGAAACCTTGACTGAAACTTGATGAAACCTACTTTTATTTTTAGAGAAAGATAAATAGGAGTAATATATGGAAAATAGGTGTCCTTCAATAGAAAGCATGAAAATTCACCAAAGGCTCTATTCCACCCATATAACACACTGTTAAAATTTCATACCCTGATTCATTGTGCTTTGTGTTTTAAAAATAGTTAAGTGCATGCTACCTTAGGGTACTAAAACAATTTTAATTAATTTTATGCACCTCCAATGGATCTCAATTTTTTTACAGAAGCTCAATAATCTTGTGCATGAGTTACTGTTAATTTTGTAGCTTCATAGCTTGCTGTTTGGTTAATAAAATAAAATTTGGAAGATGAACCGGGTTATAAGCAATAAAGAAATCATTTAATAAGAACAAGGATAGAAAGGTAATATTGGAAGAAGCACATGAAAACATTAGAAACAAGATAACGTTTTGATCTAAAGTTTAATAAACTTAATTTATATATGAACACAATCCCCACCATATCAAGCTAGGTGTTTAAAACGCGAAATCAATGCAACTACGCAAGAAAAGATGAAATCAATATTGTCTAAGTGAGTTAGTTGTAAGTTGAAGTTTACTTTGTAATAATATATGAAATTCCATTCAAACTCTTGAACTTGCTTATTGAATCTTTTGCATTTGCACATCATGTAGAAGTGAACCTTGCCGACAGTACGTACAAAGCCGAAGACCAGGTAACTAACTCCGAGTTCAAAGGCAAGCCCCGGTGCATGATTACCTGATTTAAATACATGCAATATGGTTGATGCTTTAATTGCGCATTTACGTTTCGAGGAGTTGATATAAACCTTAGATGCATGAACTTAGTACCTTTGAAATGAATACTAGTTTAATAAGTCGAGTAGTTGCAATGCTTAATAGGAGTCGGTAAAAGTCGAGTGATTGCCTATCACTCACGAGTTATAGGAGTTAATTGGTTTACTTCTGTTGCAACTATAAGGACGATGGACGGGGCCGGGCTTAGGTTCGGTACTCGGTGGTTTGCCCCATCTGTCTACATGAGAATCTGACTAAGGTCGAGATGTGATAGTGTTCGTGATCAAGGGTTTGAAAGTACTAATCTCATACCTAGTATGGGATGGGGAAGCCTAATACCTGATTGAACTGGAGCGTGGCTTTATCCCTACTGTCTCTGGAACGTAGTTCCCTTGGTGCATCATGTGGCTACAAGTGCGGTCATAGTACGGCATCGTCCGGGACTATGGAGCCTTGTATGCCAAGGGAAGTAGACCTTGTCCACGTGCTTGGGGATTGATGGGGACGACTCACAAATGAAGAGAACCCAGCGTGGTACATGAATGTCGTGGGATTAGGTTTGCCATGCATGGTTAATAAATTCGAATAGATTCGTCTACCTCTCACAGTTTGGGACTGCTTGATCGCTATGCTACACTGAGTAAGAATGGAACTGGATGATGATCTTAATATTGATGTTTGTCATAAATTGCTTGGAAACTATGCTTGTTTAGTATAGTTGCTAACTTAGACTGGTAAATGAACTTAGAACTTATGGTTAAAATATTGAAAGTAAGGACCTACGCTAGTCGCTTTTGGCAAAAACAAACCCCCTAGCCAAAAAGCTCGCATGTCTAGGTGTTGGTGAAATAGTATCACTAGTTGGTTAAGTGTTGTTGAGTATAGTTGCTCAGCCTTGCTTGTGGCACATCTTTTCAAGTGATGTTGATATCTCTGAATTTGCTGCAAGTGTTACTTGGCCTACCCAGCTTCCTCTGGGTTGGATGGTCGAGTGGGATCCCTCCTCGGATGGCGAGGACAGGGGTCATTGATGTTATGATCGACTTCTTCATGATATCGTGCATCGACATTTAGTTTCCGCTTGTTTTATTTCTGCTGCTTGAACACTCTACAAACTATGTTTGAATTTTGAACTTGATGTTGTAATAAATCGATACACTTGTTTAATCTGGATGGACTATTGTAATCTCTGTAACCACTCGCCATCGTGTGGGTCTTGCTTTCTCGATCCTAAGTTAAGTGGTTTATCGGATGAAATCTGATGGACGACTGAGTTGACTTGCTTCAAGTACATTATCACGTGTTAGGCAACTTAAGTGTGCTTTAGCTAAGTTAATTTGGATGGTTTCGCCACAGCTAGTATCAGAGGTCAAAAGCATGGCAGAGAGAAACAACAGACCTTAAACACCTTTTCTAAATAAAACTTGCAAGAAATTAGTTTGAAAAACTCATACGTTCGCTAAGGATGAACTTAGTACGAGAAGCCCTAGGGAAATTTTTGGGTTGTTTCAGGTGGCTAACTAAGTATTGGTTATTTTATACTGACTTCCAGCACTTGTTGCTCACGTTTATTATACGTGTGTAGAGTTCTGCATTGCGAGTATGCGATGGGTGATAGAAATTCTATTCCAATGAACCTATCATCGCGGTTGTTTTCGCCCATGTTTATTACACGTGCGCAAGGTTCCATATGTTAAATCATGCGAGGGGTGATAGGAATTCAATTCCAATGAGCCTATCATCATAGTTGTTCAACCACATCTATTATACGTGCGCAATATTTCGCATCACGAGTATACGAAGGGTTATATGGTTTTATTCAAAAGGGCCTATTTCCACGGTTGTTGCGCTGTCCATGCAGCGTTAAACGCATGTGTACTGTTTCTATAGCGAACGATAATGAATCGGGACGCTTTCGTGAGTGCTGGCACGAAAGGTTCAAAATATTTGTGATCTTTTGCAGGTACACTAACCGCGTTTACGTAAGTTGACGTGTAGCAACTCGACTAGCTATTATAGCGAGAGACGTATTGATTGCCTTGCCACCGGCACAAACCGCGTAAGTCCAAAACTTTTTGGCAATTGTTTTAGTTGAGAGGATGTTCTAGGATGTGCATGCATCATGAATTAAAATTTGCAAATTTAAAGGGGGAGAAATCAATCTCGCTTATGTGTTTAAATCTTGCACCGCGTTAAGGATGTTCTAGTTGTCCTTTTCAGCAATGCTAGCCTTGTAAAATCTTTCGAGCTGTTTCTATGTGTTATCTCCAGAAACTTGGTATAATAAAGTTGTGTCAAAACTTTTAAATAAGATGGAGGTAAAATTTTCCCAAGAGAGTTGTGAGTTATGGTCAGTTTTGTAACTTCATGTTCACTAAGAAACATAGTTTGTGCACTTGTCAGAGTTCTACTTTTTTGACATCCTGAAGGACATTCTATGCTAGGTTCCTCTTAAACAAAGTTGTTAAGCACTGAATGGAGAACGTTGTGGTAAAATTTCAGCTCATTTGGACCTCTGGTTTGAGAGTTATGCTCAGTTTACTCCTGCACTGTCTCTGAAATTCCAGCATGTACCACCTGTTAAAAACCTGAGAATATCACCTTGATAGGTTTTGTTTTAGCTCCAAATTTGAATACCAAACTTGTTACTAACTTCCTGAAGCACATTATAGTCAAATTTGAAAATTTTTGGATGAATACTTGCTGAGTTATGAGCTTTTCCCTAACTTACTAGATATCTTTTTCCGATTTCCAAGTATTGGTCTCATGTCTCACTTATCGATCTTTGGCTCCAGATGGCCACTCCCGTGTATGTCGTTCTCAGTACAGATGGTACCTCCCACTCAGCGTGCCTCCACTTTGAGGGTTTTTCCGCTATCTTGTGGGATACCTTACGCTCGTTCGGGTAACAGTCGCCGCCCATCTATGCGGGACGTGTGTACCAGGACCACGGGATCTCGCGGAGCAGCGTACGCGTGACTGTGCCCCACCCCCGGAGGAGCTGCAGTTGTCACTGATCGAGATATTGGCTTGTGGACACACACTTGAGGACACCTGAGAGTCCACAACCCTACAGGCACTGACCTAGTTCTGCAGGCTACATCCTTTTGAGATTTTCTTGGATCCGATTGGCTTGTTCCCTACTAGGGACAAGTGGGACGCTGATTGGATGGATAGGATGGATAACATGGACGTGTTAGCTGCCATGAACCCACAACACACGATCTTCACTTCAGCTTGGTGCATGAGTGCACTATACCGAGTGGTCGAGCTACAAGGTAGAGCTATGGCTACCTTGGCTAGGTTGGCCGTGGCCAACCAAGCAGTTCTTACCACCACCCAGGGACAGCTGGTGGACCGGTCGCTTGAGCTTGTTCAGAAGGGCATACGGATTACTGATATGCAGGCGTGGATCACTGAGTTAGAGGGGGAGAAGACGGATATGGAACATGACATAGAGTTACTAGCAGAGGAGAAGTTAGACGTTGAGATGGAGTTGGTTGCTGCCAATGCACACTTGGACGAGCACCACGCCCAGTTGGATGCTATCCACGCACTTGAGCAGCAGGCGCAGAATGAGCCGATGGAGGAGGAGGAGGAGGTCTCTGAGGAGATCATGGGTGTCTCGAGCATGAACTTTAAGGGCGCTCCACCACAGCCTCAAGTTGGCAACGCTCCTTTTCTGGTGCTTAGCGTTGTCTCCGTGGGCAACTTGGATGACTTTTAGCTGTATTGTTGGACTTGAGTAGGCCTCTTTTGCTTTACTCCTTGGCAACCTATATTTTGGATGGTGATGTATTAGGTTAGCCTTGAGTTGAGTACCTCCTTGTGTTAAAGAACTTGTCGCAAGCACGGACTTGCTTTTGTCATGATTTAGTTGTAATGTTCGGAAACTTGGCAGATTTCAGTCCCTGTTTTAATCTCACTTGTACTCTTGCTTCTGTCCACTTTTAAGCTGTGATTCGAATACCAAAGTTGTGCAAGAACTTGTGTTCTAACCGCACGTAAAGTTTCAGCTCCTTTGGATTTGTCAAACTTGCGTTAGAACTAAAATTCCACCACTCAGCTTGCTGAAAAACAGCCTGGACAGCAACACACTAAACTCGCTTTCGACCATGTTACCTTCCGTTTCGGTCGGCAAGCATAAGACGAAAGTTGTTAAGTATGAAATGTTCTAACCACTGACCAAGATGGAAAGAAGAGATGTGCATCTACTCAATAAAAGATGAGAAACAATATGCATGACAAAGAAGAGATATTCACCTACTCAATAAAAGATCTTATTGTTGTTTTTCTCACTATCAGCAAGATGAACGTTTATGATTCAGCACATAATTTTTCCTTGTGATTAAGCTATCTTTCAAATTATGTGACTAATGAAAAAGTGCACTCTTGTAGATGGTGCGCATCACTAGCTCCGGATCGGTCCCAAGTGGTAGCGGGGATGGGCAAGCACCTCCGCCACTACCGCCTCCCCCGCCTTTGCTAGTAGAGATCCTGGCTGCGCGGACCGAGCTCTTGCGACACATAGTCCAAGGGCAGCAGCAACAGCCTCAGAGAGGACAAGGTCATCAGTAGCCCCAGATTGCTTGTTACGAGGATTTCCTGGATACGCAGCCCCCGACGTTCCACAAGTCGGATGATCCTCTGGATGCAGATGCATGGATTCACATGGTTGAGTCCAAGTTTGCGCTTCTCACCGCGCCATGCCCAGATGAGAACAAGGCCAGGTTCGCAGCACAGCTGCTGCATGGTTCTGCCCGTCTTTGGTGGGACCACTATCAAGCCATGCTGCCGGCCGACCATGTTGTCAGCTGGGAGGAATTCAAGACTGCTTTCAGGGCA
This sequence comes from Setaria viridis, assembly GCF_005286985.2. NCBI lineage: Eukaryota > Viridiplantae > Streptophyta > Magnoliopsida > Poales > Poaceae > Setaria > Setaria viridis. The sequence continues at coordinate 8,586,356 of NC_048269.2, forward strand.
CATCACATTCTTGAGAGCCTATTGGAGCGCAAGCTCAATGAGTTCCTAGCTCTTACCTAGTTAAGCCGCAATGTGCTACAATATGCGTAGGCTTTCAATGACCTGTGCCACTATGGAGGCTGTCATGCGGACTCAGATCAAAAGAAAAGGGACCATTTTCGCAGGGGTTTGAGTCCTAAGCTTTGGGAGAGGCTGAACCCGATTAAGGTTGACACCTACAACGAGCTCATCAATCTGGCGATATCCCAAGAGGATTGCATGATGGCTCTTAAGGCCGTCAAGAAGAGGACAGCCCTAATGCCCTCATCCGGCGCACCCACTCAAAGGTTCAGACTGATTCCCCCTTCAGCACCTCGTAGGCCAGCACAGCCTGGGAGATGAGTTGTTTGCCCTCCACCGCAGGCGGCACCTCGTTTCCCTGGATTCCAGCCGCAGGCGCCACGACCAAACCTGCCACCACTGCCACTCCCTAGAAATGGAAACCACTACTTCACCTACGAGAACACCGAGCATTTCACAAAGGAATGTCCTCAAAATAAAGTTCCGAGGCCTGGTTAGAACAATGCCATGATCAACAAGGGTAAACGGCAGAAGGTGCAAGTCCGTCAGGGCAGATTGAACTTCACCAACTTGGCAGAACTCCTGGAAGGCGTACTAGTACTGATGGGTACATTCCTTGTTCATAACCAACCTGTCCTTATTTTGTTTGATTCGGGAGTATCTCATAGTTTCATTGGGAATAAAACTGGTGCTAGATGTGGGGTGAGTTTTTGTTACACAAAAGGATCATATATGATCTCTACGCCAGGTGGGAGAATAGCCTCGGACCAGTTAAACCGCCGTGCTCCAATTCTAATGGGTGGAAAAATCTTCCGAACCAACCTCATTATTATTGGTTTGGAGGGGATTGATATAATCTTGGGCATGGATTGGATGACTCAGCACAAAGTCACGCTCGACATTGTCGCACGAGTTTTTCATTTAACTTCCCCCACACAAGGACCCTTAGCCTTACACTTACCCCACCGAGAGTGCGTAAATTCTTGTGCCTATCTAGTGATTGAGACCCGACTGGAAGATATCCCTGTTGTCCGTGAGTATCTCGATGTGTTTCTGAATGAACTGCCAGGCATGCCACCAGACAGGGATATTGAGTTTGCTATTGAGTTGCAGCCAGACATAGCACCGATATTGAGAAGGCCGGATCGAATGCCACCCGCATAGCTGGCAGAGTTGAAAACCCAGTTGCATGAACTATTGGAAAAGGGTTTCATTCACCCAAGTACATCACCTTGGGGCTGTCCAGCGTTGTTTGTGAAGAAGAAGGATGGGAGCCTACGCATGTGTGTGGATTACCGACCTCTCAATGCGGTCACTATAAAAAACAAGTACCCTCTTCCCCGCATCGATGTCTTGTTTGATCAATTAGTTAGAGCCAGAGTATTCTCCAAGATAGATCTTCGCTCTGGTTATCACCAGATCAAGATTCAACCATGTGATATTCCCAAAACTGCTTTCTCTACACAGTATGGACTCTACGAGTACCTAGTTATGTCTTTCAGGCTCACTAATGCACCTGCTTATTTCATGTATCTCATGAATTCGGTGCTCGTGCCCGAATTGGAAAAATTTGTTGTGGTATTCATTGATGATATCCTGATATACTTGAAGAATGAGGAGGAACATGCCGAGCACCTTTGCATTGTTCTTCAACGCTTAAGGGATCATCAGCTGTATGCCAAGTTCTCCAAGTGTGAATTCTGGTTAGAGAGTGTTAAATTCTTGGGACACACTACCTCCCGAGATGGCATTGTAGTTGACTCAAGCAAAGTGCAAGAAGTCATGGACTGGAAGCCACCCACTTCGGTTCATCAGATTCAAAGCTTTCTCAGTCTAGCAGGCTACTATTAGCGATTCATCCCAGATTTCTCAAAAATAGCTAAGCCTATGACTGAATTACTGAAGAAAGGAGTCAAATTTACATGGAGTGACAACTGTGAAGAAGCTTTCCACACCTTGAGAAGACTTTTGACTTCTGCACCGGTTCTAGCTCAACCTGACACGACTAAGCCGTTTGACGTTTATTGTGATGCCTTTGGCACTGGACTTGGATGTGTTCTTATGCAAGACAACCGAGTCATTGCCTACGCGTCACGAGCGTTACGGCCACATGAAATGAATTATCCTACACATGATCTTGAATTGGCAGCCGTGATCCACTCTCTAAAGATGTGGAGACACTATCTTATGGGCACTCACTGCAATATCTACATTGATCACAAGAGCCTCAAATATTCCTTCACTCGAGCAGATCTTAACATGCGTCAGAGAAGATGGTTGGAATTAATCAAAGACTATGATTTAGAAGTGCATTATCACCCCGGTAAAGCAAATGTGGTTGCGGATGCTCTCAACCGCAAGGCCCATTGCAATTGCTTGTCAGCAACCAACTTCGCAGAGACGATATGTCATGAGATGGGAAAACTCAATTTGGAAATTATTCCTCGGGGTACATTGAGTCATATCTCCATTGAGCCTACCTTGGATGACCAAATCGTCATGGCACAATTAAAGGATAAGGAAGTAAACCTTTTCAAGAAAAAAATTGCCCAAAAGGATGAAGGATACAAGCATTTCCGGCAGGATTGGAAAGGGGTTGTACATTACGAAGGCTGACTAGTTGTTCCAGCCAACCTTAATCTTAAAAAGCAAATCATGGATGAAGCACATCTCTCTAAGTTTTCAATTCACCCCGGCAGTACCAAGATGTACCATGATCTCTGGCAAAATTTCTGGTGGACTGGCATGAAACTAGATATTGCACGCTATGTCTCGGAGTGCGACACGTGTCAACGTGTCAGGGCAAGCCACTTAAAGGTAGCAGGCACTATACAACTGCTACCTATTCCTTTGTGGAAATGGGAGGATATAAGCATGGATTTCATTGTTGGATTACCCAATACCTCTCAGCGACATGACTCCATCTGGGTTATAGTGGATTTCCTCACCAAGATAGCACATTTCCTTCCTATTCACATCACTTACACCGCTCGGAAATATGCAGAATTGTATCTTGACTGTATTGTTTCCCTACATGGTGTTCCGAAGATGATCATCTCTGATCGAGGTGTTCACTTTGTAGCACACTTTTGGGAACAACTACAGTCTTCACTTGGCACTAAGCTGATCCGTAGCTCAACATACCACCCTCAGACGGATGGCCAAATAGAAAAGGTAAATCAAATTCTAGAAGATATGCTACGTGCTTGTGTCATACATTTTGACAAGAATTGGGACAAATGTTTGCCATTAGCGAAATTTTCCTACAACAATAGCTACCAGGCTAGCTTGAAAATGGCACCATTTGAAGCCCTATATGGCTGAAGGTTTCGAACACCTCTAAGTTGGTCCCAAGCAGGGGAAAGACAAACCTATGGACCTGATCTAGTGGTTGAAGCCGAAGAGCAAGTTAAAGTGATTCAGGCGCATCTCAAAGAAGCCCAGTCATGACAGAAAAGCTATTCTAACAAAAGGAGAAGGCCCTTACAATTTGACATTGGTGTTCACGTATATCTCCGAGTCTCACTGACTAAGGGTGTACAACGATTTGGGATCAAAGAGAAATTGGCTCCCCGATACATTGGTCCTTATGAAATTGTGGAGATATGTAGACCAGTCGCATATAGAATTAAACTCCTTGAGAGACTTTCAGCTATACATGACATCTTCCATGTGTCTCAGCTCAAGAAGTGTGTGTGAGTTCCCACGACAATTATTTCACAAGAAGAAGTATCGATCGACCCGGACCTTTCCTATGTGGAGTACCCAATTAAAATTATTGATCGCAAGGAGAGGAAGACCTGGAACCAAGAAATGAGGATGTTTAAGGTTCAGTGGAGTCATCACACTAAAGCCGAAGTCACATGGGAAATGGAGGAGTATCTTAACACCCAGTTCCGCGGATTTGTTTTCGATCAGGGAGGTACGATACACGAGCCACACTAGTCCTTTTCTTTCACTCGAATCTTGGGGTGAGATGCCTTTTAGGGGGTAGGCTGTAACAAACCTAAGATTAATTAAACCTATATTAAGCCTAAGAGAGCAATTAACAGCTAATTACCTAGTTAAAAGGTCACTTTTGTCCCTAAAGAGCTGAAAGAGTGATTAGGCAGTAATTCAATTTTTTATTTAAGAACATAAAATTTTGTCCAACTAAGAGTTGTAGAACTCATCTTCTCTAACAAATTTTGTATTTAGCATTTTGTTTGAAATTGAGCAAAGGACATTCAAAAACTCAAAAATTCAGATCAGTGGCAAATTAAGCAAAACAGGAAAAGTCCAAACTTTGAATCCCTTTATCCCAAAATTTCTAATGTAGGCTTGAGCCAAACCTTATAAGAAAGTTTTAGTGCTACGAGCCCTTAACAACTTTGATTATTGGAGTTAGGCCAAAATCTGCAAAAAAAGCTTTTCAAAAATGAAGTCAAACACAGCTAAAATGGTTAACCTTGGCAAAACTGAAACTTTGAGCTTTAAAATCTCCAAACTTGCCACGATTTTGAACTCAACACTTTTACAAGTTTTGAACTTGGTTATGAGGAGTACAAGTTTTGTAAAGGGAGAAGTGGTCGCAGAGTTCAAAATTTTTGAATAAAGTGGTCCCAAAGACTGGCCCTTTGACCTATCCCTCAAATCCCTCGTGCCATAGCACGTGCGTCGCACGCTCCGCTCGCCGCCCGCCCCGTGGCGCGTGTCCACCGGTGCCACTCCATCGCCCAGTCTTCGACCGCGATAGGAGGCAGCCGTGCGCGCCCCGTAGCTAGTGAAGCACCACGGTTTCCCCTGCCCTCTGCAGCTCCTCTGTGCCGCTCCGCCTCGCCCAAGGGAGCTCCCTGCAGAGCGCGCGCCCCCACGACGCGCCAGGCACAGGCTGCCGCTGCTCTGCCAATCAGCACCCTGAACAGGACGTGTGGAGCCCCGCCTCACTAATGCCACGTCCCAGCAAAGCCGCCTCTCCGCGCACGCCTTGCTTCGCCCCACACCTGCAAGCCTCGCCTGCTGCGCCACCCCCTCCTCTGTGCCAATGGCGCCGCCGCCAGTCCTCTCCCACAGCAGTGCCTCGGGCCTCCTCTGATCCTATCCGCCAATGCTGCACCTTCGCCTCACTCACCTGCATCGCCCTGGCCCTATAAAAGGGGCAAGCCCGCCACCTGTGGCCTTCCCCCCTTGCACCATTGCCTCTGCTCCCCTGCTCCAAGCTCCACTGCGCAGCCCCTCCGTGGAGCCCCCTGCTCCGCAGCTCCCCGCTCCTCGCCACCACCACCGCTAGCTCCACTGTGCCCACGTGAAGCTTCCCGAGTCACTTGTTAGACTCCTGAAGCCCCGACGATGGCGGATCGCCGCTGGACTTCGCCACAGCCCGAGCTCCTTGTCCCCACGCACGTTCACTGCCGTTTCTTCACCGCCGCCTCCCAAACTCCGCCAGACCCCTCCCGGTGAGCTCCCATCTCTCCCCGTGTACTTCTTGCCCTGGTTAGAGCCCTAAGTTTGTTGGAATCACGCCGCCCGCTGCCGTGCTGCCATGAGGGCTTAGTTGTGATTGGAAAACCTCTGCGAGGGCCTAGTTGTAATAGCATGAGGGTTTGATTGTGAATCTTTAAAACTGTCAAGGGTCCTGGTGTAAAGTGTTTCAGTATATTTCAAGTTAAATTTTCAAAATATGAGTTTAACTTTGTAAATGCCCCAAAAATCGTAAACAAATAGAAAAATACCAAATAAATTTTGCTACACTCAGTGTGAATTGTAGTTTGTTATAAAAATAAATTTGGCACATGTCTCTATTAGGAATAATGTTGTTTGAATTAATCCTTGTTTAGGCTATTTAAATCATAGCAAAGCATAGAAAAAGGCAATAATGATGAATCCAACTCTCAAGTGTTTGTTTTCGGAGAATGGAAGCTTAGAAAAATAATGTGGAGCCTAGCACAGAGTTTTAAGTCTCTGTTTTAGTTTTATAATTAAAATTTAAGGATAAATTTATCTTTTTGCACAAAGTTAAATCCAGAACTGAGAAAAATGTGAAACCACATGAAGTGGACCAGTGATGAAGAGTAGTTCGCAGGAAAAATATGAAACCGTAACTGAAGCTTGATGAAACCCACTTTTCTTTTTAGAGAAAGATAAATAGGAGTAATATATGGAAAATAGCTGTTCTTCAATAAAAAGCATGAAAAATTGACCAAATGCTCTGTTTCACCCATATAACTCACTGTTAAAATTCATACCCAGATTCATTGTGCTTTGTGTTTTAAAAATAGTTAAGTGCATGCTACCTTAGGGTACTCAAACAATTTTAATTATTTTTATGCACCTCTAATGGATCTCAATTTTTTTTACAGAAGCTCAATAATCTTATGCATGAGTTATTGCTAATTTTGTAGCTTCATAGCTTGCTGTTTGGTTATAAGCAATAAAGAAATCATTTAATAAGAATAAGGATAGCAAAGGTAATATTGGAAGAAGCACATAAAAACATTAGAAACAGGATAACTTTCCAATCTAAAGTTTAATAAACTTAAGTTATATATGAACACTATCACCATCAAATCAAGCTAGGTGTTTAAAACGCGAAGTCAATGCAACTACGCAAGAAAAGATGAAATCAATGTTGTCTAAGTGAGTTAGTTGTAAGTTGAAGTTTACTTTGTAATAATATATGAAATTCCATTCAGACTCTTGAGCTTGCTTATTGAATCTTTTGCATTTGCACATGATGTAAAAGTGAACCTCGCCGATGGTACGTACGAGCTCCACCCCACGCAGGGTGAGGAACAAGCCGCTGATCTGCATCACGTGGGAGTCGAGCTCGTGCAGGAGCAAGAGGAAGCCGAAGACTCGCTAACTAAATCTAAGTTCGAAGGTAAGCCCCGGTGCATGATTACATGATTTAAATACATGCAATATGGTTGATGCTTTGATTGCGCATTTAAATTTTGAGGAGTTGATTGAAACCTTAGATGCATGAACTTAGTACCTTTGACATGAACATTAGTTTGATAAGTTGAGTAGTTGCAATGCTTAATAGGAATCAGTAAAAGTCGAGTGATTGCCTATCACTCGCGATTTATAGGAGTTGATTTGTTTACTTCTGTTGCCACTATAAGGACGATGGACGGGGCCGGACTTATGTTCGGTACTCGGTGGTTTGCCCCATCTGTCCACATGAGAATCTGACTAAGGTCGAGATGTGATAGTGTTCATGATCAAGGGTTTGAAAATACTAATCTCATACCTAGTACGGGATGGGGAAGCCTAGTACCTAGTTGAACGGGGGTGTGGCTTTATCCGTACTATCTCTGGAATGTAGTTTCCCTGGTGCATCATGTGGCTACAGGTGCGGTCATAGTACGGCGTCGTTCGGGACTATGGAGCCTTGTATGCCAAGGGAAGTAGGCCCTATCCATGTGCCTGGGGATTGATGGGGACGGTTACAAATGAAGTGAACCCAGTATGGTACACAGATGTCATGGGATTTGGTTCGCCATGCATGGTTAATAAATTTGAATCGATTTGTCTGTCTCTCACAGTTAGGGACTGCTTGATCGCTATGCTACACGGAGTAAGAATGGAACTGAATGGTGATCTTAATATTGATGCTTGTCATAAATTTCTTGGAAACTATGCTTGTTTAGTATAGTTGCTAACTTAGACTGGTAAATGAACTTAGAACCTATGGCTAAAATATTGAAAGTAAGGACCTACACTAGTTGCTTTTGGCAAAAATTGATGAGGACATCACCTGCTCGGATACAATCATATGAGTAACTTGTGATTCATGGGTGAAACAATTCTTTACCATGATTGTATTTGATACATTTGATGAATTGATGTTGCACCATGAAGTGTGTTCGTTGTCAATTTTAGAAATACATACGTGGATCAAAAATAGTGTTAAACACACATGAAAGGTATGAAGGACCAAAGAAGCAGATTGGGGGCCAAGTCCAAGTATTCCCAAAATCCTCCATTAGGCCACCACGTCACTTTTGGCCCAAGGAAAGAAAGAGATCCAATCCAACACGTTTTGGTGCTAGATTCGGACTACAGCTCTATCCCAACTTGCAACGGCCGCCATGACCTCATCCGGACTCCATTTTGGGCTTTCAATTACTCCATGGAATCCTTATGAAGTCTATTTTCATATGGATCCATACTCATATTCATATCTATTCGGAGGCAGCCGCAATTGCCGAAATACTACCAAGAGGTTTTCTGTCTAGAGGTGTTGCATCGTATCAAGTTGGGTCCATTAGGGACATGTCCTTGGGTTGGAGCACGAACCCAACACTCCCCTGGTCATCCTCCTAAGTATTAATAAGGATTAGAGTCACCACAAATAGATTGGGTTTTGTTTTGATGTAAGTTTAGCCATTGCTACTTCCTTGTAGACGCGTGTGTCGACTAGACTATCCATTCTACTCGATTCAGAATCCCAACTTTATGATTTCAGATTGGCTTTTATCTTTATATTTGCAATTGAGTTGCTTGTTCTACTTGTTCTTGCTTATTCCTCAATTGCTTGCAGGAATTACCCTAGTAGTTTGGTTGATCGTGCTTCACAAGATCGCGGCAACAATTGGAGATGGTGTATCGGTTGCTAAGGTGCATCATCCTTGGATGGTTGTAGTCAGGCCGTGAAGGTCATCTCCATCCCCAAATCGAGTTATCCCATGCCTCTCATCGAAAGATCGGGATTCAACCCTAGCGGGTTCTTATCACCAAGTGGGTACAGGGTGATTGGCGGTAAGTTTAGGCAGTTTAACCCCTGATGTGGGCTCTCCAATCTGTGTCCTTGCTCCTGATTGGTTAAGAGTATGTTTCCTTGCTCTTTGAGGTTTGTTTTCTCCCTTAATGGACCTGCATACAAATATTCACCAACACTTATGGAATTCATTCGTAATAACTCCTACCACTACTATTGATGCTCATCCTCTATGTGTTTATGCAGAAGTTGATGGTCTAGATTTGGTACTTAAGAGCTGTCAACAACACTCCCACACTTAGCCTTTACTCGTCCTTGAGTGAAGGAGAAAGGACTAAGGTGAAAGATGACTTCTGAAGATATGAATCAAGCATAAGAGATATTCCAAACCATACCTTGCACTTGTGAACTTTGAAGTGTCTATCACGCCATCTTGGGTAGTTGAGGAATGGAACGGTATAAGTTTTCAAAAACAAACCTTGCCTAGCTCCTCATTTTATTTTCTTAGATCTCACAATGTGTATATGTCCTCACCAAGGCATTACACTTGCCTTTCCTCATCCTACGTCTAATGATGGCTATATGAGGAGCTCAAAGTAGGGTATGAATGATAAGACATACTTGTATTACATCTATTACAAAGTCAAAAACTAGATCCATGAAGAAAAATAAGTCATACAATTAGATCAAGATGTGCACATGGATATGGTGGATGGTGAATGGTGGATGAAATGGAAACTCCTTTTGTATGATCTCTCTCCCTTTGTAAATTATTTTTGAGAACATGGATATCTTTCTTTTCTTTCCTTTTTTTCTTGGACCTTCATGTGTCCAACTCTTTTTTCCAATACTTGGACCTTCATGTGTCCATATTTTTTTTCTCGATAGCCCATGTCTCTTTTGTAACAATAATTGGAGGGAGAGAGACCAATACACATGGTGGAGTATTTATTTTGTGGAATGGAGGGATGGTACAATGCTGACTTCTCATAGAAGCATAGCAAAAGGGATATGGGTGCACGTGAATCTTCATCATGAAAGTATGAATAGAATTCTCACAAGGGTCACAACAATTTGACTAAGCTCAAAGGAATGACAAGCAGCATATGCGTAGGGTTTTTCGGGATAACTCATCATATGGCTTCGGTAGGATTTTGGCCTATCGAAGAGGAGCTTTGCAAGGGGTTTCCCAAATTTTCAAATAAATTTCCCAAGCACTTCAGCATCAAAAGCAAAGATCATTTCATCAAACCATATCACAAACATCAACTACTTAGATGAGTATGCTTCCCTAAAGTTTTTTTTCACAAGCATCAAGGTAATAAGCATGGAATAATACATATGCAACCGAACCATAGGAAACATGTACAACAAGTGGAGCATGCTGATTCATTTTATTTTGAGTTTGATTTTAGTGAGTCAGTTTTAAAAATTCATTCAAACTCATGAATCAAAGAGAGTGAGTGATAAAGTGCACATACTATCACTCTTGAAGTATATGGGGATCAAGGCCGACTCATTCTGGTGCCCTCGCCTTGTCCCTTGTCATGTTGGTGCAGTTGATGTTGTGTGACACCTTTGTGGGAGATCTTGAGTGTGTATGTTGATGATCTTGAGAGATGTCCCCCACACTTATGCTACTACCTGGTGCTTTATTCAAACAAAAGGTGGAAACAAAAATGGGGACTCTGCTGGTTCGAGAACTAGAGAGCCTTACTTTCTTCGAACTCAAATATTTTTGGATTTCTTTTTATTTTATTTTCACCATGAGACCTAACTCAAATAAGGCTGAATTAAAATTGCATCAATATAAGCAAAAGATGGTATACTTACGGTGTATCCTTGAAGTGTGATATATACCTCCTTTGTATGTTGTGCAACATGAATCTAATGCGTTGGTCTATCTTCCCATTTGAATCAAGCTCATGACTTACCCATTCGGATTTGAAGATTTTCCTGCAGCAGTTAGTCCACATATACAACCAAGCTCTATGAAAGCATTAACTCCAAGGTTCATTAACCAAACTTGACATCATGTCTCATTTGGTTAAAGGAGACTTTTTAACCTAAGCACCATGCTTAATTTAAAAGGCCTATGAATGTATGTTGCAACATGTATTCAAACCAGAGCATACGAGCATAGATAAAGGAAACATGAAAGCATGATCAAGCTATGTTCTAGGGGAGCTAAACATGAGTATAATACTGGTGAACCTCGGGCTACCTGTTGGAAGGGCTTTGTTTAAAGTCAAAAGCAGGACATACCTGAAGGTTCTTACCATGGTGTTAGGATGATGAATAATTTCAAATTGCCATGTGGTAACTCCTCTCTTTTATTTTTTTTCTTTTTTTAGTGGGGCGAGATGCAAGAACCAACACCATCTCCAAACCATTTTATTTTATTTTATTTTATTTTTGGCATGAAAGGAACTTACTAAGGATACTCACATACCTCCCCACACTTGGAGTTTGCATTGCTGAGCAAAACAACTTAAGTGTATGGAGTTCAAGCTTCCTTTCGTAATCATTCCCTCACCAAGACTTATCAAGATGTTGTAGTCGGCATAGCTCCCATGTTCTTAGGCATCACCTGTCCGTCATTCTTTTTAATCTCCACCTAAAATGGTTAGTGACCAAAAAAACCCGAAGGAGTGTTGATCCTAAAGACATGATCTTGCTTTTATTGAAGGGAAATTCTATGATAATCCGGGCTATCTTCTGGAAGTGCTTTGTTTATGGTCACAAGCTTGACCACGGGAGCTTCCTCTTGTAGCTATCATTGATGATATCATTCCCCTCTCACCACCAATTGTTGATGTATCATTAAAGCTTTAGCTGCAAGGTTAGTGCCACAGTGCATCCATGAAATTTGCAATGTTTATGATAAACATATGCATCTACAACCAACCTTCTAAACTTTTTACAAGAGAGGACCTTGAGGTGGTTGTAGTCCTCGAGCGTGCTCAGGGCACAAAGCATGGCTGACTCTAGAGACACATTAAACGAGCATGGTTCTTGTGGTATTTCAAGAATGAAGCGCCCATGCTTATATATAGAATCCTTTCCTCTGGACTCCATAGTCGGTGCCTCACAAAATTCCATAGCCCATGGATTCTCCATCTCAAGAGATTCATCATGGAAGATCAATGTTGATTCTCAATCATGTTTGAAAACAACATCATACAGGTCAGCGGGAAGAGGCTCAAACTCGATCGAGGGTGATAATGATTGTTCATCTTCACAAAGGTGAAGGGTTTCTTCCAAGTCATACTCTTCGGGAGTGGCAGATTTTGCAACCTCAAAGAGAACGGGCTCGGATGATATGAACGGAGATACATGCATCATGTTCTCGAGCAGGTTTTGCTTGAGAAGAGGCTTCGCCATTGGGTTTTCTGGGAAAGAGGTGGCGCGAAAGCGGCTTTCCTGAGCTTTTCATCTAGGGTCCCTTGGGATGCATCGAGCAGTTTTTCTAGTGGGTAGCCTATGAGAAAATCAAAATCAAGGATATCAAAGATGTGGAAGTCTAGGTTGACCTTGATTTTGTCTATTGTGATTGCCACAACACTTGCAACCCCCTGACATTCAAGGATGTGTCCCAAGGGACAACTTTTGAAGAGCTTGTCGGATGGTTTCAAAGGAACAATGCCCAACGGAGTGTATGCTAAGTGCAAAGGCATGATATTATCCTCCATGATGGGGTTAAGATGGGCTTTTACGACAATTCCCCTTATAGAACAAGGAATGATCGTGGAGGGTGAAATAATCCAAATTGCTTCGAAAAAGTGTCTCACTCCATCCAACCAATCCTTCTTCATGGCCTCCTTGAGAAATGCTTTGTTAGGAGGATCAGGAGGTAAAGGAGGTACCATAGGCTTGAGGGAAGGTTCTGTCAAGGGATTTTTGGATTGAGAGACATGGATAGAAGAAGGTTCCTTCCCTATTTGGGCATCTAAGAAATTTGAGGTGTTTCTATGGTTTCTAGATGGATCATCCTTGAATTGGAAAGGGAACTTCGGAGGTTGAATTTCTTCTCCTTCCGATGTTCCTGTTTCGAGCAAGGGTTCTATGGCTCAATCTGAGGATTCGGAAGATGAAGGATTAGATTCAGCCGCTAGAAGATCCTCATGGCTCGATTTTCACTCTTCTCGGAGGGGTTTAGACTCGACTACAAAGGTGGTGATACGATGTAAAATCTTCCTACCTTCGGTCGGAATCTTGTGGAAAGATGACCCTCCGGTGATGGCGTCCAGATAACAAGTGGAATCCTTATTGAGACCCTTATAAAAGGTGTGAAGCAACAAGGGATTGGGTAACGATAGGGTAGGACAGGATTTCACTAAGAGCGAAAGTCTAGCCCAGGCTGTACCTATGGATTCCTTCTCATTCCGCCGAAAGAATGTTACAAAGAATCTCTTTCTAAGGTTGTACAAGGTGACATTCGTAGTGCCTGCGGCAAACGTGTACAATCGCTCAGCCCACCCTTTAAGAGAGAAGGGGAACAACTTCCACTTGAGGATATCTTGTGTCATGCCTTCGTAGGCAAAGTGCAAACACAGCTACTCGAACTCATGCAAATGGTGGTATGGGTTTTCACTACCGAACCCAAAGAAGAAAACTTCCCCAACCTTAGCGACTAAGTCGGGGTAGAGTTCATAGCCGGATGTAAGGATTGGTTGTGTAGAGGGTGGTGGCTCTAAGATCTTGCCCCTAACAGCAGAGAGGCTGTGAAAGGATGGCTTCTCCGTGGATAGCGGGGGTAGAGGTAGAAGAAAGAAAACTAAAAAGATACGAGGGTGACTAGGTAAGATGAAAAATATAGTAACAGTTCTCGGCAATGGCGCCAGAAAGCTTGTTGGTATAATTAATAAATGCAAATAAATCTGCAAGCGCATGGATACAATTGTAGCTTTCACCTCAGAGTATTCCAAGAGTATTGAATCCAAAGGAACTTGTGTGTACTATCTTCTATTCTAGTCGGTCCAAGGACACACCAAGATAGGTGGTGAGGGTAGAGAGGATTCCTAAGGATAGCACTATAGATTAGTTGAAGGTCAATCTCTCAGGTCAGAATACTCGCTTCGGGCACTGACTTACCCTGAATGAGTCAGATGCCTGCGGCCAACAGCTCTATGCTGTATCTGAACGTAAAGGATTACAAAGGACCAATAGGATTGTCACCACCTACGGCCTACCTCTCCAGCCCGTGGGATATAAGGCAAATGAAGGATAACCCTTAGCATAGACACCACGTCTACGCTACTAATTACTACTATAGTCTAACTACGTCTGGCATCTCGTAGCAAACAACAACACTCTATATCAACATAGAGCGACGAACCCGCGAGTAAGAGAACCGATCTCCCTCAGATATAAGTACTACTAGTTGTAACATCCTAGTTTTGAATTTGCTAGGTTTTTAAATTTTTTTCTAAAATTTATTATAACTAAATAGGAATTGTGTGCAATTATTTGAAATAAAAATAATTTCTAAATGTAAATTAAATAATCATAGGGTATAAATTAGTTTGTTGCATTTAATGCTAACATGCATAGTGTTTATTGTGTGTGAAAGTTAATATAAAATATTTTCAAACTCGAATAGGTTTCGAGTTCGTGTAGGGTTAAGTTCGTGTCGTTCCTAACCCGTCGTAAACCGTATAGGCCCGTTAACTGGCCACAACACCTAAGCCTCGACGACCCTTGCTAGACCCGCCCCAATCTTTGCTCTCTTTTGCGTGCTCAAGTTCAATCTCAATCCGAGCTGAACCTATCTTCTTCACCACAGACCACTGGAGGAAAAATAGGTTTTAGTCCCAGTTGGAGAGACACATAGGTCTCGAAAATCCAACCGGGACTAAAGGTCCTCATCTTTAGTCCCGGGTATTTCACCCGAGTCTAAAGAGCTCATTTAGTCGCGGTTGGTAACACCAACCGGGACTAAAAAGGATCAAAAAAATAATAAAAAAAAGTAGGCCGCGCTTCCCCAGTCGTTCGTGCCCCCACCGCCGCGCTCCTGCCGCAGGCCGCGCGCCACTCCATGGCCTTGGCCATGGCCGTTGATGCCCCACAGCCCCTAGCAGGTCGGCCGCGAGAGGCGGTCTCGGTTGTCGTGTGCCCTGCCCACGCCAGCTCGCCCACACCGGCCACCCGCCGCTTGCGTCGGCCACCCGCCCGCCTGCGTCGGCCTCCGCTCGCCCCGCCGCCCCTAATAGGCCACCCGCCGTGCCCCCAAGCCACGCGCTACTCCATAGACTTGGCCATGGCTGCCGGCCCCCATGCCCCTAACAAG
Source organism: Setaria viridis (assembly GCF_005286985.2). Classification (NCBI taxonomy): domain Eukaryota; kingdom Viridiplantae; phylum Streptophyta; class Magnoliopsida; order Poales; family Poaceae; genus Setaria; species Setaria viridis. The sequence goes on from NC_048269.2 coordinate 8,601,406, forward strand.
CCGGTTGCGGGAGAAGGTTCCGATTGCCGCGTGCTTGGCCCATGCCTACTCGCCCGCGCCAGCCCGCTCGCGCTAGCTGCCGCTCGCCCCACCGCCCCTAGCAGGCCAGCCGCCCACCAGCTCGCCCACCCGTGCCAGCTTGCCTACCACTCCTCCTAGAAGAAAGGGAGAGGAGGAGGAGAGAAGATAGGAAGGAGAGAAAGAGGGCTGCCTGCATGAGATAAGGGAGAAAAGGAGAGGAGGAGAGAAGATAAGGTGGAGAGAGAGGGGGGGGCCACGTGAAAATATTTAGTTCCAGTTGGAACAACATGGCTCTAGTCTTGGCTAATTAATTAGGACCTCTCCCAGTTTGTAAGAGCCACCGGTGAGGTGGAATGGAACCGCACGGAGCAAATGGGGCCATATAGGTATGTGCTAGCCTACAGACTTGTCCATGTACGTCGGACCTGGGAAACCTAGCTAGGCAATCTTGCGACTGGGAGATCCTTTGTAAAGGCCTCGTACCGTCCCCATGCTATCAAACCTAGGTACTGTGATAAGTGCCTGATTAGCATAGCGTGACGGGGTTTACGCCACTCGTGGGTAAAGATGTACCACCTCTATAGAGTGTTAACACCTTTTTATCCCCGGTGGCCTGGGAATCTATCCCGAAGATGCCCGGTCAGAGAGGTCCCGGCGACCACCGCGAGCTAACTCTCGGAGCCCACCGGGAAAGGATTGTTGTTCGGGAATCGGCCACAAGTCATAGGCCTAAGGGACCGTGCGATCCGGAAAAACCCCGAATCTACCAAGCCCCTCTAGACGTGGATAGATAGGGCTCTCTCCCTCTCTCCCTCTCCCTCTCTCTCTCTCCCTGTCCACCCGGAAGTCCCAGACAGCACGCAAGGGCGCAGACCTGGGGAAGGTACGCGCAGGATGCCAGAGGACTCCCGAGAGGGCCGGAGGTTCCCCATCCTGGAAATGATTGTCGAGATGGGTTCGGTTGGGCCAGGCGTGCATCAGCCCTAAGGATGGGTTTGTTGAATAACCCCACCTCCAGTACGGAAGGTCCCCGTACAAGGCTGCCACGTTCGCCCTGAGTACAAAAACCCTCCGTACCACAGAGAGCGAAGGTATAAGACCAGACTGCCCCTTTTAGGGGCACCACGGGTGGGAGGGGCCATACCGGTGTAGAAGAGTCCTACCTGAAAAGGTTTGATTTCTCAAGGCTATAAATGGGCGAGCCATGAGCTCGTCTAAAACACAGCATTCTAGCCACTCAGTTCCCTAGAAGCTCTTTTGAAAACTGTCGTGTCCTAGACCACCCTCTATTGTTTGGGTATTTTGTAACCACCAACATCTACAACCGCATCTGCCCCAATTTCTTCTGCTCATTTTGCCCCTCATGTTTCCGTTGCGGCCACAAATACTAGATGAATGGAAGGGTGTCGGTGGATCCTGGATTAGGATGGGATTGAGGTGAGTAATCCGGGCCCTAGAGTACTAATTTTTTTTAAGATTGGATAGCGAATTTTGTCCATTATAAATTTGAGTCACATGGGGTGTTGTGGAATCTATCTGCTAATCACAACAATTTAATTGTACTATGTTTTTAAAAATGCTAGGGAACCGATGCATTCTCGTAGTTTGGTCTACACTCAACCACCAAGACATTACCCCATGATACATTGTATTATCTTGGGGGAAATTACAAAAATTTGGTCCAAGAGATGGAGAAAAATGGCATTGGAATAAGGGGGAGCATTATGACCACATGACCACATGAGGGAGAATTCAAATTGGTAAGAGCAAGGGGGAGGTTGTCTTTGATTCTAAAGGGGGAGAATTTTCTCTACCAAAGCAAGTAGATATTGAAGAGGGAGCTATCGTTAAGGGGAAGCATGCAAGAAAGCAAGAACCTTAAGTTTCGGGGAAATTGTAGATTTCCTGCTTAGGGGAGATAGCAAGAATCTGGTCCATGACAGGGAGAAAAGTGGCATCGGAATAAGGGGGAACCTTATGACCACATGACCACATGAGAGGGATATCAAATTGGTAAGAGCAAGGTATGGTTTACCCCAATGTGGTATTAATTGCATATTTCAATTCGCATATAATCTTGCTCTTGCATTGCATTGAAGCAAGTAGTTGCACTTAATTTCTATATTATCTCTTGCTTTGATAGTGTTGTCATCAATCACCAAAAATAGGGAGATTGTAAGGAAAATGGCCCTAGGCCATAATGATTTTGGTGATTAATGACAATATGGTCATTGGGACTAATATGTTTGCAAGATGTACCTTTGTAGGTGTTTCATAGGTGCCATGATGAATTCTAAAGCCATCAAAATCAGAAGAAAAAGAAAGACTTAGAAGAATTCCATGACATCCAAATAATAGTAAAAATTCAGAGATAATCTTTTTCTAAGACATACAAATGATGGTATTGAAGCTGAGATAAAGACACACGAAGAATTTAAGCAAATCCTACTGGAAATGTTAACAAACACATTCCATCGAATCAGTCGGTGACCATATATAGCAGGGCCAAGACAACGTGCACTGTGATCACCGACTCATTCAGTGGGAACATGGGGTCACCACCGAATTTGTCGGTGTGATCGGCTTGGCTCGCAATCGGCTCCAAATCGGCTTTGGAACTTTTTAAAGTTATTTGAGGCATCATCGATTCATACGGTGGGAACAGTAACTAGGACAGCGAATGAGTCGGTGACTTGTGAAGACAGTGGCTCAGTGCACTCACCGATTTATATGGTGATGGTAAAAAAGAGGCAATGAATCAGTCGTTGATAATAGGCTTGGGCGTCAGAGGCTCAACGGCTAGCTGGAGTTGGACCACCGATCCATTCGGTGGTGCACCAAGTTAGTCGATGATTGTAGATTCTATGACCGTTGGAGCAATGGCTAGTTCTTGGAGTTGGGGCTGTAAATACCCCCATTGCCTGACCATTTCAAGGGTGTTAGAGCTTTGAGAAGCTATAGGTTTGGTTTCCACACATACACAAGTGCTTTATCCACCAAGGTGCTAAAGATAAGATTAAGGCAATTATCATAAGGCTTAGGTTTCGATTAGTGCTAGTTTAGGCTTATTAGCAAATTGTTTTAGGGTTTAGCGTAGAGTTAGGCGAGGTCTGCACACATCTTTGTTATCGGTGCTTGCGCGCACCAAGAGTTGTTTGTGGCGTGTTGCAAGACCCTCCAATCGTGTTTGTGAGGTGGCCGTCGATGCATGTAAAAGGGAGAATATGCCCTTGGTGTTTTGTTGACGCTCTACCAAGTGAAGAGCGGCGAGGAGCATCTAAAAGACGCTAGGTGGAGACACACTTTCGTGTGGGGAAGGCCCATCGGCTATCTACGACGTTACTTGACCGGGGAGCTTATGCCCTTGGGCGGGCATGCCCTTGGACTAGTGGAAAGCTTTGCTTTCCGATACCTTGGTAAAAATCGATGTGTCGCTGTAACAGGACTTTGCCTTCTCTACCTCATTTTCGTTCCTCATTTCTTATTGCACTTTACAATCCGCATTTACCTTTTCTAGAATTTCCATGTGTAGTTTATAGGACTGGAACCTAGGGTGCAAAACTCTTTTGCGGTAAGATAACAACACATAGAAAAATCTAGTGCACATCTAGATAAAAATTGAAATAGGTTTTTATATGTGTACGGAGCCTTAGTTTTTAGAACACCCAGTTTACCCCCTCTTAGGTGTCATGGTCCCTTCACATTTGATGTGCGAGGTCAATAGAAGAAGAAAGAGTGCAACTACTAAATGGGTGGCTACAAGTGAAAAGCATCTAAGAAATGCAGTCTTCTATTTATGGTGCATTAAGGTTTTCATTGTGCGAGACCCATCAACCTACTAGGAATAGGGAGTTACACGGTTCTTAGCGCTTTCTTCAGGTGGTAACATTATTTAAACTTGCACATTCTGTCTATAGACTGGAGCGCATTCACAGGAAGACGTCAACTGATAGCATCAATTCAAAATGTGAAAGCTGGAACCATTTTGCGATATTTTCCACTTCTGTACATGTTGGGTGTGTTGCTATCTGAAAATGAAGTCATCGCCTAATAGTGATTGTTCTGGGAAGCTACAACCTTTTTTTCTCATCTGAACTTTTGTACAACCCTCTACTGAATGGTTGTGTTAGTGTGTTGAACTAGCAAAAATTAAATGTAGTCTTTTTACTCTAAATGCCTCTATCTTGAACGCATATTAACTTTGTTTATCTGTTGACAGAAGTGTTAAATACGCTATGAATAGTACGAGGGAAATTAAGCCAATATTTTTGTTCACCGGTGGAAAACCCACCGTTAGTCCACATATCTCTCCAAAGATCAACCGGGATTAACAATTCGGGACAAAAGGTCTCATCTTTAGACCCAGGTTATTCACCCGGGACTAAAGGGGATCTTTAGTCCCGGTGGGTATTACCAACCGAGACTAAAAACGTTAAAACAAAATAAAAAGAAGTGCCCGCTTCGGACCCGCTCCATGCCGGGCCCTCACCCGCCAGCGCAGTGGCGGCGCCGCTCCGTCCGCGATAGCCGCCCACCGCTCACTCGCGTCGCGGCCGCCCGCCCGCCACTCCGTCCGCCACTCACCTGCCCGCTCGCTCCCTCTGCCGCTCGCCCGCCCGCTCGCTCTGTCCGCCGTTCAGTCCGGCCGCTCCGTATGGTCGCCCGCCCGCCCGCCGAAGGCTGGCCCGTGCCGCTTGTGCCCCGCCCCGCTGGAGGAGTGTGCAGCTCAGGGCGTGCGCGGGATAAGGAGGGGAGAGGAGGAGATAAGGTGGAGAGAGAGAACCCCGGGGAGGAATTTAGTTCTGGTTGAAAACACAGCTAGGACTAAAGGTCCCCCTAGTCCCTGTTGGAATTACCAACCGGGACTAAAGATTTAGTCCCGGTTGGTAATTCCAACCGTGACTAAAGGGGGGCCTTTAGTCTCGGTTGGTGTTTTCAACCGGGATAAAAAATCTCTCTTCTCCCACTAGCTATTACAACCGGGACTAATGGGGGCTCTTTAGTCCTGGTTGATATTACCAACCGGGACTAAAGAGCTCCCAATCGGTGATGAATTGTTGACCCGGGACTAAAAATCCTTTAGTCCTAGGTCCAAAGATAATCGGGAAAAAAGTGTTGGATGGAATGTGAGTTCCAGAGTGGTTGGAGGTGGGATGGGTATGAAGTGAATAGATGAAGGAAGTAAAATAGACCTTTTTCTGAACATAAAACTGCACCTAAAGCTTTCAATCGTTGAACCTGTAGGTCATGTGTATGATTTCTTTTTGTCAATGGCAACGTCAATTAAATGGATAGTGCTAGAGAAACTAGCTTAATCTGCAATTGTCTCGATGACTTGAATACTTGATAATATATAAAGTTTCCGTGCTCAACTTCACTGATGATACGTGTTCCCTGGGAGATGAGGGCTCGTAGCAACCTTTAACCAAACTTCAGGTAGCTACTCCATATAAAACCCGCAAACATCATCATCAGGACCCATTTGGAACAAGAAAATTCAAAAGTATCCCTTTGGAATTATACGATTTTTGTCAAGCGAAATTCCTGCCTGCCGTCAAAAGAATCCCATCATCTTAACATCCTTATGATGTCATCATGTGGGCCGGCCCAGGCCGGCACCTTCTCCGGTTACCGGAATGTCACCATGCCCATGAAGTCGTTGAGAGGTAGCCGTCAGCACCCACTTCACTTTCGGCGAAGTGTCTGCGCAACTCAGGGGCACTCATTCTGTGTCTGATCCTTCAGAGATTCGTTAGCGTTATACTATATATTGTCCTCACCAGCTTGCTCTAAGCGTACAAGCTTTGCATGTACAGAGCAGAGGTGCTAGTTGAGCAAATTGACACGCGAGAGGCCAAGTCGCACGCTACGGAGGGTGACTGTGTGAGATGGAATCCAGCCGTCGTGTCTCTCTTCTGCTCCTGGGGATCATCGGGTGCTGCGCGTGCTTGGTCTGCCGCGCGCAGATCCCGATCCCGGCGAGGACGGACGGGTTCGTGTACGGCGGGAAGCCGCCGGCGTGGGGCGAGACGGTGGTGGTTGAGGCGTTCTTCGACCCGGTCTGCCCCGACAGCCGCGACGCGTGGCCGGCGCTCAAGAAGGCCGTCGAGCACTACGGCTCGCGCGTGTCTGTCGTTGTGCACCTCTTCCCGCTACCGTGAGTACAACTTAGTCCTGCTCTGTCGTTCGTTACTTTTCTTTTAGAAAGTCCGTTCTCTGTTACTTTATTTTTCTTTTTTAAAAAAACTACTTATGCGCGTCTAGTTTGATAAATAAAACTTATACTCCCTCTGTCCCGCAAAGAGTGTTCATTTAGGTTTGTCCTAAGTCAAACTATTTAAGTTTGATCAAGTTTATAACGGAAAGTACCAATATTTATAACACTAAATAGGTATGCTGTGAAAATATATTTCATAACGAATTTAATAAAACTGGCTAGACATCAAAAGCATTGATGTATTTTTATATAAACTTGGTCAAACATAAATAGCTGACTTAGGACGGAACTAAAGGTACGCTCTTTGCGGAACGGATGGAATATACAGTCAAAGTCCAAAACATCAATCTCCAGTAAAATACATGGGTAGGTTTGTTGGATGAGGTTGATAGCAATATTAATTACATACTTAATTAGAAAAAAGTAATAATCTCTCGTAACTTTTATCTTTAGATACTTATAAAAAAGCAATATAGTCTTTAGAAAAAAGAAAAAAAGTATTTTTTAGAGAACGGGGGAGAGCATCCCACCTTTTCATTCATTATGGAGCTTCTTGCAAGCTCATTAAACATAAGGTTCAATTTTACAAAACACAACACAACACCTAGGACAACATAATAGCACAAACAGCCCACAATGCAAGTCCAGAACCAAAGATTAAGAAAAAAAATCAAAACACACTGGTGGAAAACGGACCTTTTAGTCCCGGTTGGTAGGGGTCATAGATCTAGAAAATCCAACCAGGACTAACTATTCGACACAAAAGGGGGTCCTTTAGTCCCGCAGCATTCACTTGGGACTAAAGACCCCCTTTGGTACCGGTTGGTAAGTTTAAAAAAAATAAAAATAGGCCACCCGCACTGCCCGCTGCCCGGCCATGCCATCTCGCCCCGCCGCCTTCGGTTAGCCGGCGCTGCTGCCCCGCGTGCCACTACCCTGCCCTTGCCCCGCTGCCGCGCCTCACTACCAGTGAGGGGCGAGCAGAGGGGGAAGGAGAGGGGCAGCAGAGGGGGAGTGGGCGGGAGAGGAAGGCGACGGCAGTGGGAGGAGGGGAGGCGGCGGCAGCGGGAGGGGGGAGAGGAGGAGAGGAGCCGCCGGTGGAGGGAGAGAGCGAGGAAGCACTTGGAGGATGAAAGTAGGGAGAGGAGGAGAGCACTGCATGCCTGCACGAGGATAAGGGAGAAAGGGTGAAGAGAAGATAAGGTGGAAAGAGAGGGGGCCGCGTGGAAAGGATATTTTGTCCCGGTTAGAGCCACCAATCAGGACTAAACGCCCCCCTTTAGTCCCTGTTCGAATTCCAACCGGGAATAAAGGGGGAGCCTTTAGTCTCGGTTGGTGTTTCCAAATGGGACAAAACGCCCCCTCGTCCCACAAGCTGTTACAACCAGGATTAAAGGGGGGCTTTAGTACCGGTTGGTCTTTACAACTGGGACTAAAGTCCCTCCCATCGGTGCCTCATTTTTGACCCGGGACTAAAGGCACTTTAGTTCCGGATCCAAAGTCAACAGGGATAAAAGTACCTGGATGGAAGGTCAATTCTCTACTAGTGACACTCAACCATATGGGGGGCAATACACCTTTTCACTGGTCTATGTTACCACCAAAATAAAACTATACTTTGTCGATCCCCATTCTGCAACCGTGGAGCATTGAGTTGTAGAGCCAACAGATGACAGTCTTGATTGCGATACCTTGGAGGTCCATCCGAGATCCAAATGACACCCTTCTACACCCATTTTGGGAGGAAACCACAAAGGAGGAAGAGCCATCGAGAGAAGAATAGGGAGATCCAATAGAGGGGATCATGGTCCTGCTAACCCAGCATACGATGAGGCAGTGCAATCAAGGAAGGAGGATGATGACAGAGCATAGGCACCGGCAATAAACACTTCCCTGCAGTATCAATAGGGTGAGGGAGGGCGAGGTCTTAAAAGCAGTACCAACACCTTGGTGGTGGGAGGGAGCAACTCCTGCTTCATTGGGGAGCATGCAGCAGTAGCGCGTGAGTCGAAGGCATCTCGACAAAGCCTCCATGGAGGAGAACGGCGCCCGAAGGCGTCGCCATTGTCATTACCGAAGCGATGCCAGGCTTGGATTTCTCCTTGCAATTTGTAGCCCACCCATCGTGGCCGCACCAGCACAATGATAGGGAATTTGACAACGCCTCCACTGAGGAGAGCGGCACCCGCGGATGTCGCCGTTGTCGAACCCAGCACAAAGCTCGTTGAGGATTTTTCCTTGTGGATTTCCGCCTGAGCTAGCTCCCGGAACCGAGAACTGTCGCCTTGGCCGGCCCACGCCGGAGCTCCGACCATGCCTGGCCACGGTGATGACTGGCGAGCACAAGGTGCGAGAAGGCCCCGCTGCCGCCGTCATTGCGGCCGCTTGTGCGGCGGCAAGACCTCGCGCGCTCGCCAGAACCTCGGCCATGGGACCCCGTATGCCGGCAGGAGTGGCGTGCCCCAGCGAGATCCGGCCTCGGGGATGCCGAATCGCTGCCTCTGACCTCCAAAAGGCCTCGCGGAACATGGGGAAGAGGAAAAGGAAGCCTCGCCGCCGCTGTCCCTGCAGCTGACCGGACTTTCGCTGGCCTGACTTTCGCTGGCCTGCTCTAGCGGTGGCGAGGAAGAGGGACGAGGGGAGGGGGCTCGCGGTGGCGATAGCTCAGGTGCCGCCCGAGTCGCCCACTAGGAGCGACGCGGGGGCCTCGCCGCAAGAAAAGAAAAGTTTCTTCGTGGCATTGGTAATTCAGAGGATGTATAGAGTCTGAAACTCCGAAAAAAAAAGTAATAGTCAATGATATTTATTAGAGACAGTGCTCATCCCCTGCTCTTTCATTATCTTTTGTAGCCACTCATCTGTTCCTTCTGGAGTGAGACATGCCTTGTTTGGAGCTCATGTCTGCTTCCATCGAGTCAACAATGCGTTGTTGACTAGAGTACTAGAGCATGTCAGTTTCTACAAGAAGCTAAAAGACCTATCTGCCCTAAGTTGGGTGATGCTTGAACTGCCCTGTCCATGCCAAGTACTCGCTGTCCCATAAATCATGGAAGAAAGACCTATTGTGTCAATAATCAGATAAACCATTTCCCAGATCATCCCAATATCTCACGTCATGTTGTAGTGAGATGAAATAAAAGCCCTCTATGGCGCAGTTGTGTGTATGTTTAAAATTTACTGGCAAAGAGGACATATGCACCTTCCTACCTAAATTTCTTGCAAGGTGAATAAAAATTATGTTCTTTGAGACCAAAAATCTGTTATCCATTTTAATTTATGAAACAGCAAAGGGCATGCCAGTTAGAAAGGGGACCTTCCTGACGACAAGACAGAAAAATAATAAATGCCCCATAACACGAAGTGCTTTGGGCTTGGTATATGTCAATTCACCAGGCCCAACCTGGCCCAGTCTTTAGGCTAAAGAAGAGGCTAGAATAATAAGTGATCTTACTTTTCCGAATAGACCATACTTTATATTATCTAAAGAACAAGAGAATGCTCACGTTTCACCAAACAAAAGTCACCATACTTTGTTTATGTTAATTTCATTTCCAGCGAACCTCAAATGTTATGTATCCCATCCCAATATTTTCCTCGCCTTTTCATTCGAGGAAGAATAAATTGCACTTATACGTTTGTATCATTTTAATCCAACAACTTGCAAATCATTTGCAAACATGTGCATGTATGGTTGTATGTACATTGTTGAGGATATTTTGACGACAATACAATCAAAATAGTGAATTAACATATTCTCATCAATTTTCTATATCTATACGGTGCTTTAAGGCTACACGAGTGTATAGTATATCAAGTAGACTTGTTGGTTTAGCGGCTGACTGGATTGTGCTTTGATTGGAACAAACAGTTAGCAATACACTAACACGACATTTCCTTGATTCTCTTTGTGAAACATGACTGGATTCAAAAATGTTTTTCAAAGCTACAAAGACATACTGTTCACACTTATCGTGCACTGCATGCCAATACTTGCCCTGATATCTCTCGACGTTGATCGACGTGAAAATTTGATAAATTTGTATTTTTCCTTTTGTTTTCTTAACATTAATACTTGTGACGTACGTATATGTATACATGGCAAAATATGCTCGGGGTGGTGTACGTGTGACCGTATATGCACATGTTTCACAAGTTTGTTTATTTATTTGCATATTTGCAACTTGTTGGACCAAAGTGATATATCGTTATTGTATGGTGGATGCAATTTACACTTTGCGAAATAACACAGTATACAACTGATGTAAAAACACTAGTAGGAGGACAAGTGTGTGTTATTTGTCCAAAGAGGCTAAGATGTAAGGTAGCATAAACAAAAGACATGCAATATTTTTCCGCCCTGCTCATCTCTGTGTAACTATATCAGTGTTATTGACTCTTCAAAAAAAAAATCGATGCTATTGCAATACTATGTTGTCTGTGTCAACAATTCCTAAAATGCAAGGGTAAATTTCACAAAAATCACAATATATCTTTCAGAACCACTGCAGGACCATGCTTTATCATAAATATTTGTGAACCGCAATTCAAAATTGCGGTTTATAATTGTTTTGCCAAAATTTTGTGATATTGCGTTGTGATCTTTTTACTTAATAAACATAATATGTAGCAAAGCAACGGCACAATAATAAGTTCACGGCTCTCTTTGGTTGAGTTTTTCAACATGCTGTTCTCCAAAAAGCCAAAGCTAATCAAAAGAGCTAGCTTCCACCCAAAGTCACAGCTAAAGTAGCTACAAAACTCACGTCACCCTCACCCTGCTTTTGCTTTCAGATTCTAACTTTTCACAAAAATTACCCACGAAAATTACCTACGTGCCATTGAGCTATCGGTAATGTTGCGTAGCGGTTGTTTTGTTTTCTCTTCTTTCCCGTCGAGCTCACGAACTATTCCCATGACCAGTGGCACCCCTCCCCGGTCTCCTCCTCTGCCAGCAGCGCCCCTCCCACTCCGGCCCCCTCCTCTCTTCCCGGCAGCGCCCTTCCCCGGTCCCCTCCTCCTCTCTCCCGGCGGTGGGGCCCCTTCCCACTCCGGCCCCCTCCTCTCTTCCCGGCAGCGAGGCCAAAAACGGCCGTGGAAACTCGATGCACGCGTGAAAATGAGGGAGAGATGAGCATCAGTGGGTCTTGGAGGTTTGATTTTTATACCTGGATGGAGTGGGAGACAGCCAGAGGTAGGAGTTCGATGGCAGGCGGAGCTCGGACGACCGGCGGAAATGGAGGGCGCGAGATCCGCGATTCCCATCGAGGTTGAGCTTGGCTACGCCTAGGGCTTGGTCCTGGATGGAGATGGGAAGGTTGTGGTGCCGTGGGTGAGAGGAATCGGCCGGAGGTGGGGTATGCCCGCAAATTTTGCCGGTGAGCGGGAGCTGCTCTGCTTTGACCGGGGAAGAAGAAGAAAGGAAGAGAGAAGGAGATGGGGAGGAGGCTGGCTGGCTTGGGGAGGAGATAAGGCCGCGCTGAACTCAAGCAGTCCCTCCAGCGCCTCCGCCCGGCGCCCGCCGCTCGCCCCACATGACTCTACCGCCGAGCACAACACCTTCGTGCGCACGCTTGTGCTGACTACTCTGGAGGAGGCAGGTGCAGAACCATCACGAAGCTAAGGGTGCGTGTGCGGAGACAAGGTGGGACGCGATTATCCCTTCCGCGTATTTTTTGGATGGGACGATCCTATTTGATGTTTGGTTGAGAAGGACGAGTCCATCCCAGTTCTTTGTTTGGTATGGGGGATCGAGGGAATGGGATGGATGACGATTTTAACACTGTCATCTAAAAGTGGATCCTACTTGTCATTGTCTATTCAATATTTTTCTTTTTTTCCTTCCCTCACGGGCCTTTATCCTTCTTCCCCTGCATCCGTCTCTCGCCTACCGTACGTCACCTCCATCTTCTCTTCTGCCTCTCCCCATTCGTGCCCTCCAGCCAGGCATGGAGCAGCCGCCGGGGCGAAGCTCGCCCCAGCCACGCTGCCCGTGAATCAGGCCCCGCCAGCCTCGAGCTCCATAGGGCCGCGCGCGGAGGTCCTACGGCGCCGCCCTAGGAGCTCGCCGCTGCGCCGTCGGGGAGCTCGCGCGCGCCAACCACGGTTTCAGCTCGCGCGCGCCGGCCGCGGTGGAGCTCACCCGGACCGGCTGCGGAGCTCCAGGTCCCGCCAGCCGCGGCGGAGCTCGTCCACGCCGGCCGGTACAGAGCTGGCCTAAGCTCACCAGCGGCCATGCTGGTCCCGTGGCGGAGCTAGCTCCCCGCTCGGCCATGGTCGTTGCCTTGCCTGCACCGCCCCCGAGATGGGTTCCTCGGCCTGCCACAGCCTCGCCCGCGCCTCCTAAGCTAGAGCTCCTGCTCGCTCACACACGTCAGACGGTGTCGATCGGGGATGAGCCCGTCCGCTCGATTTGGAGGGATGGGGTTGTCTCCCATATCAGAGGAATATTGCTCTAAGGGGATGATCCTATCCCATTTTACTCTCATCCAAACACTACTAAAATTGGGACCATCCCACTCCATCCTGTCCTTTGAAACCAAACGCCCTCTAACAGATAAGGCCGGCCTGTTTTTTTTAGCACACACGCCTTCGATTGTGTGCGGCAGCAAGATTCTTTTCATCTTCTTTGCATGTAAACTTGAGAACTTGTCCTCTTTCTTCTCTGTTTCTTTCTTGCCCGTAAATAATGGAGGTTGCATGCCATGCAATTCTTGGATTTTGCTTTTCTTCCCTTTTTCAATCGGAAGCACGAGCATAATCTTGCGCATCTAGTGAACATTGATTTAAGCATGCTCATGCTCGAGCGTTCATACATTTTTTGTATTTTAGAGGAATTTTAACTATTCAATGATTATTTCCTAATCCCTAACCCAGTGCAAAACAAACATTGGAAAATGATTATATACTTGTATCCTTATCCCGGTCTATATCTTATCCCTAACCCGGTGCATCCAAACGCCACCTTAAAAAATTAAGTTTTCCTTTATAAAATGGTCATGTAGCCAATGATCAATTTGCATATCAATGGTCCTTCAGGCCTTCAAGGGTATTACAGATATTTTTTATCAAACTTACAGTTTCACAGCTGTTTCAACCAAACGACTTTTACCTTTTCCATAACTCATAGCAGTTTTTTCACAGCTCAGGACCCAACCAAACAGACGGAGTATTTTCCTAGGAATTGCCCATAATGGGCATTGATGGCAGCTTTCACATATATACACATGTAGGCGTAAAACTTACATGAAAGTGCACAAGATGCATCAGACAAGCATTAAAATGCAAAATAGATGTTGCATTAAAATTTTCAGTAACCGGTTTAGTAACAATTTACTCTGGTAAAACTTACATGCAAGTGCAGAAGATATATTAGACAAGCATCAAAATGCAAAATAGATGTTGCATTAAAAATTTCGGTATCCCTCCTAACAGGTTCAATAATAACAATTTACTCTGGGAAATGTGCAGTTACCACAGCTATGCCTTCATTGCTTGCCGGTCAATTCATACGGTGAACAAGCTAAACCCATCATTCGTGTATCCTCTGCTCGAGAAATTCTTCAAATACCAGGTTTTGTCTCTCTCGTCATTCATGCATATGTAATGACATATTGGAACCTAGACATAACTACTAAATATATATAGTGAGAACTTGGCCAAATATTTAATGGAAACTTGACTTTAGCCCCCAAACATATATTGGATTCCAGTTTTCAAATGTGACAATGTTGAGCGTATATGCTAAGTTATAGAATCATATTCAGATGAGCTTACCTAAGAGTTTCTACAACTGGAATATATAGTTAATTTGCTAAATATTGTGGGAAGTACTGTAGTCGATTTAAGTTCTCCAAACATACATGCTGGACCGTACCTTTACAACTGTAATATATAGTTTATTTGCTAAATATTGTAGGAAGTACTGTAGTAGATTTAAGTTCTCCAAACATATATACTGGACTTCATCTTACATTATTATAGTTTCGTGACAATCCTTGTCCAAATTAATAGTATTCATATAAATAATCAACTTTCAGGAAGGTTATTATAACCAGCCAACCTACACGAAATCAAGAGCTACAGTAGTTGATGAAATAACTAAAAACCTTGTCGTGTCCATCATTGGCGAAACCAATTTGGCCGCATACAAAGCAGGCTTCAACGATTCACAATCTGATCAAGCTGCAAGGATATCTTTCAAGGTGACAACTACTATTCTCGTGTGATAGTATATTCTTAATTATGCATATTATTTGCCCTGTTATAACTTTTTGTCTCTTTTTATTTCTTTCATAGAACGGTTGTGCACGAGGTGTGACTGGGACTCCCTACTTCTTTGTGAATGGCATACCAATCAACGATTCTGGTTCTCCTCTGGACTACAAGTATTGGATATCTATCCTTGATGCGTTGGTTGGCAAGATGTAAAGGGTTACTCCATCTGGCTTGTTCAAAAAAAGTTCCAGCTAAAATAAATACAAGTGGAATAAGTAATGGACATATAGTAGCTTGATATTCAGCAAGATGTTGATGGAAAGTACAGTGGTGAATTTATATTTTTTTGAACAAACAGGCCCAATTGTTTTTGTGTCCATTTCATTGATAAAGAAGTGGGTTTTGTAGAAGCCGTTGGTGAAAAACATGCAGAGGACACTAGTACAGAAATAACTTATTAAATTATGGGCCATCACTAAAATTGGAGGGGCGTATTGCGGCTATGAACTGCCACTAGAAATAGATTTTTATACAGGTAGAACATATAAGGAGCTGCCTGCATAAATTCATCTATTTCTATGGGAGATCGTCTTTCATAAAGTTCCTTAATAGATCTACCCCTAGAAATCGAAATCTATAAAGTTCAAAAGGAAAGCTTATCATAGTACTATAACTAGTTACCGTGTGGTGCAGTGGCAAGCAAGGGTCGCACCAGGCTTGCCGTGTGGTGCAGTGGCAAGCAAGGGTCGCACCAGGCTTGAAGATGTGGGTTCAAATCCTAAGATGCAAGTACTTGAAAAATCAATCTATTTCTACTGAAATACATGATTTTTATGCGACAGAGTAGAAATATTTTTTTAGTCTTTGTACCTAGATGAAGTCATAATCCGGCTCCGAACTAAAAAAAGGGGCTAATTAAAGGATATTGGATGGTTTACAATCTAGTAGTCGTTGTAGCTCTTGTTAGGATATGTCGGCTATCACGAGTAATCATGATTGAAGTCATAATCTAGCTCCGAATCTAAAAAAGGGCTAAATGAAGGATATTGGATGGTTTACAATCTATCTAGAGTTTATGGTCGGTGATTAGCAAAATCATAGACGGGTGAAATGTAAATCGTTAGATTTTTGTTACCTCGAAACAGACCATTACGTGAAATATAATTGGATATGTCTTCGGAGTAAGTGGAATGCTTGTTAAAACAACCATATGGAAAAATCATATGAGTTGCACATGGGTAATTTTGTCATCGTCGGTAGTACATTTGTTATCAGAATGACTTCTGGATCTAAAACAATATTATGGAGGAATCTCTACATATCATCAGTAGAAATCATCAAAGGACACAATCAACATGGAGTAAAAATCATCAAAACCTGACAAAAAGTGGTCCATGCGAATCCACATGGACCCACGTGTGGATAAGCATACAGCGGCGCGAGATTGCTGCTGGGATGAGAACGAGACGATTGTGATCTACTACTTCCTCTACACCGACGTGCATCTACGTTAGATCGGCTGCTCCAATTCCTCTTCCACTACGCTGCAGGTCTTGGTAACGATCCATGACCCTACTGGCAAGTTTCTTGAGTGAACGCGCTAGATGTAAATTGTTATAGCTAGAGTAGCCTACATGTTTCCCTTCATCTTTTCTCTCTTCAACATTACATTTCCATGACATTTTTTAATAGTCCTAGTGAAACTACCGGAAATCTTTCTTACTTTGCTAATACTCTTGATAAATGATTTTCTAGGATTATTTCTACCTATTAAGTTTCACATAAGCCTTTCATATATATTTATATGAGTAGAATAGGTTGATGATGTTTCTGCACTTATGCATGAATACAACTAAAGCAAATATGAGTACACTTATGGTTGATACTCATCAATTCCTAATAATTATAAAAATAATTATGTGCGTATGGGTAAGTAGCAAGGGATAATGATTTAGAGGTTATAATCCTAAGCCTACATCATCTCACAATGTGTTAGGGGAAATATTAACGACTTCCTTATTTTCCTTAAACGACAATCATAAGGGCCTGGGCCCACCTCCAGCAATAGTGACCTCCGCCGACTTAGCCTGACCCCCGGGTCATAGGGTCGGACACGCCCGACCCCCAGAGGCCGCTCCTCATCCTAGCCAAGAGTGTTCCACCTCGCCCAACCCCCGGACGAGAGGGGTCGGATGCGCCCAACCCCTCGTGGTAGGTCTCCGCCTCACCCGACCCCAGGAGCCATGGGTCGGACGCGCCCGACCCCTTGTCGCAAGGCTCCGCCTGTCCGACCTCGGGCGCAAGGGGTCGGACGCATCCGGACCCACATGATAGAACTTCGCCTCGCTCTAGGACATGTGTGGACCCGCAGACGAGGGCGCAGATCTTGTGGACCCCCACCGATCTTGCCATAAATGCCACTGGTGGGGCGTGCATGACCGGAACACGGCTCTGACACACGGAGAGGCGCCCGCGTTCCTCGACGTGACCCGCCGGAGTTTTCGGGCAGCGCACTGCTGCCACGACTGCACAGGGCTACAGCTGCACCATCCTAACCCTCCCCTGTGGCATTCGTCACAGGGCACTCTCGCCCATGTTGCAGGGTGCGCCGCACGGTTTCCCACTCGGCTTGGCGATAGGGGCGTGTCAGCCGCGCCTCCCGGTCAGTGCGCATGGCAACAGTGGTCACCCGTCATCTGTGACGTGCATGGTTACGGTGGCCAGTCGTCATCATCAACTCGTACAGCTACCGTGGTCGGTCGCCAAGCACGTCTTGCATGCTCGGCTACAGTGGCCGACCGCTGGGTCATTGATGGGACCCCACAGCAACCCCGGTGGCTTGGCCTATCTCCCTTAGCTTCCCTTTTTTTACTTCCCTTTACTCCAGGCTCGATTATAACTCCTGTGCCCTGCTTACGCTATAAAAGAAGGACCAGGGGGCCCGAGAAAGGGAGGGGCATTCAAGCGAACCGAACGACCCCCATCTCACGACCCTTCCACACGAGCATCAGTACACACCCACAGAGACTTAGGACCAGCTTCCCTCTCTCGCTTGTTTGTAACCCCTACTACAAACTCTGCACGAGTAACACGAGCTGCCTCCCACACTGGACGTAGGGCTATTCCTGCCCGAACCAGTATAAACCCCGCGTCCTCTCGTGCAACCATCCGATCCTTACGCGCACAAAAAACAAATTTACTTGCCAAAGTCTTGACCCGTGATTCTTGACACCGACAGTTGGTGCGCCAGGTAGGGGACCTTTGCGCGTACGATGATCATCACCGGCTTCGGATGGCCAACCACGACATCGGCTTTGCTCCTGGCTCCCACATCCGCTTCGGGAGCCTGAACTTCCTTGCCACAGGAGAGGGAATTGAGCTTATTCCTCTCCTCATCCTGCCCGCTCACCCCGTCACCTCCGACTCTGCCGCCGGAACGGTAATGAGCGGCCGGGCGCGCACCATGGGGCCTCCTTCGGAGGAGCGGCCCTTCGGCCTACGCAGTGCCGCGATGACTTACGGTCGTCTCCTAGCACGATCCATGATCGTGCCACCCGCGAACGATGAGTTCGTGGGTGTAATGGAAATGGCCTCTGACGCTGGTTCCGAAAATGGGAGCCACCACCCCTCGCGTGAGTGCTTCATGGCTGACGTGCACTCCGCGGGGTCCAACGATGATGGCGGCGAAGGGAGGCAGCGCACTCCCCCACCATGCGCCGCAACTACAGCCGGAGCCCTCGCTAGGGTCCCGGAGCAGCCTCGTATGCTGGAAGCGCGCGCGGTGCCCAATCAGGAGGTCGAGCACCCCCGCAATGAAGGCGGGGCGCGTCAATGGGCACGCGACGTCCAGCGGCGCATCTGCGAGGATGAGGATTGTTCTCAACTCTTCGCACGCGTCAGCAAAAACATCGCCACCGCAGCGGCCCTACTCCGACGACTCCCGAGCCAGTGATGCCCGAGGAGCGACAGGCCCACTAAGAGGTGCGCAACCTACATGAGTGCGCCGCAGTTCAGCAGGCGGAGAGCTCCGCGTCCCAGTGACGTGGGCACAACGCCAGCAGGGCAGCGCCCACCGCGCCTCCCGAAAGGTGTGGGGAGTCTGTCCACCAGTCTCCCCCCGGGGGGAACCGGGTCGCGCCCGCTCGACGGACCCCACCACCTGCAGGTGGCAGAGCCCCATCCGTCCACCGGCGTGTTGGTCCCATCTGTGACACCTGTGACACCCTGGACGCACGGAGGCGCTCCCGTGCGGACAGGGAGGACGGAGCCGACCGCGGTTATCACGTACACCATGGTGGCCGCTACAACAGCGAAGAAGACAGGAGCCTGAGCCCCGACCTAGTGGGGCCTAAGGCCTTCTCCACGCGTATCCTGAACGCGCCGTTCCCGGCACATTTCAGGCAGCCCACTAATGTGGCCAAGTACTCCGGGGAGACCAACCCCGGGCTTTGGCTCAGTGACTACTGGCTTGCCTGTCAAGCCGGTGGGGCGGATGATGACCTATTCATCATCCGTAACCTCCCTCTGTTCTTAGCCGACTCAGCGTGAGCCTGGCTGGAACACCTTCCGTCAAGTCGGATCCGGAACTGGAACGACCTAAGGGAAATCTTTGTAGGGAACTTCCAAGGCACGTACATCCGCCCTGGGAATTCCTGGGACTTCCGAAGCTACCGCCAGGGGTCGGATGAGTCCCCCCGAGACTACATCTAGTGCTTCTCTAGGAAGCGCACCGAGCTCTCCAATGTCGCTGACGCCGACGTCATCAGAGCCTTCTTGGTGGGATCCTCTTCAGGTCCCTAGTCCACGAGCTGGGACGTAGGGGCCCATGGACCACCGAGGAGCTCCTCAACATTGCCACCAGCTTTGCCTTGGGCGAAGAGGCCGTTGGGGCAATCTTTGATTGCTCCAAAGGCAAGGCGAAGCGGGAGGAGGATGTCGATGAAGGCACCTCCAACCGCCAGCAGAAGAAGAAGAACAAGCAACGGTGCGAGGCTCCCCTCGTGGCTGCTGCTGAGCGTAAATGGGGACAGCCGCCTCCCGATGGCACCCCCGGCTTCTTCGACAAGTTGCTCGAGGGACCATGCCTAAACCACGAGTTCCCCGCCAAGCATGCCTACAAGGATTGCAACCTCATGAAGAGGTACTTTGTAGGCAATCTGGTGAAGGGCGACTGGAGATGGAAGCCCGAAGAAGAAAAGAAGGACGTCGGAGAGAAGGAAGACGGCTTCCCCAATGTGGACGGCTGCTTCATGATCTTCGACGGGCCTTGCCGGTGGCGAGCCGAGGGCCGGGGCGGTAGAGGAAGTGGAGGGGAGCCCATTTTGCCTCTCACCTCGGGGCTTTGAGGATGGGGAAGGGGGGTGGCCGGTGGGAGGCGGCGGCGCACGGGCGGCGGCGGCAGGCGGTGGCGCACGGGCGGCGGTGGCGAGCTGGGGTGGTGGTGGAGTGGCAAGGGAGGCCGGGCGAGCGGCCCTTTTTATAGGCCGGCGAGGGGCGGCCGGTGGTGGGGGACCGGGCGGTCGGCGGTGTGCGGCATGGGGGTGGGGGCCAGGCCGGCAGTAGGGGCTCGGGCAGCGGGTGGCGTGGAGCGGGGACGGAGGTGGGGCCGGTGCAGGAGGGGCGCGGGAAGGGGTCGGCGGGGTCGGCCAACGCGGAGCGGGGCTGGAGGCGGGGTCAGCGGGGTCGGGCGGCAACACGTGGCCCGGGGTACGGGTCCCAAGCAGCCGGCGGTATGGTGCCAGGGAGGTGCAGGCGCCGGGGGGAAGTAATGGCGCTGGGGAGGGACCGTCCCAAGGAGTGGCGCCAGGAACCGGGAGGAGTGGCGCCAGGAAGAAGAAGAAAGGAGGAGAGAGAAGGAGGAGGAAGAAGAAAAAGAAAGGAGAAGGGAGAGGAAAAAGAAAGAAAGAGGGAGGAAACAGAGAAAGAAAGAGGGGGAACCGGCGGCGATTGCGGCACGCGGTCGGAGCACGCGTGCGTCGGTCTGACGACGGCACATGGCAAGATTTACGGGCACGGGTAAAGATGATGGCTGTCGGCTTAGGTGCCGGGACGGCGAAATTGCCGGGAAAGTTTTCGATTTCCGGGAGCTCAGTGGTAAAAAGATTTTGAAAGCAATTTTTAATGGGTGATTTTAGTTGGTGATTTCCGCGAATGTTACAAACCTACCCCACTTAAATTGAATCTCGTCCTCGAGATTCGATTGAGTCCTGAAAAGGTGGGGAAATTCATTCTTTAACGCGTCCTCGCGTTCCCACGTGGCCTCTTCTTCGCCATGTCTACTCCATTGTACTCTGCAAATCCGCACTGCTGTATTTCTTGTCCTTCTGGTGATGGTGTCCAAAATCTTGACGGGCACTTCTTGATACCGAAGGTCCTTTTGTAGGTCTATTGTCTCCACCGGTACTTGTTCCTCCGGTACTCTCAAACATTTTCTCAGCTGGGAGACATGAAATATCGGGTGTATATCCGACATTTCCTCAGGCAGTTGGATACGGTAAGGTATGGCTCCAACTCTTTTTAACACCTGGTAAGGTCCGATATACCGAGGCGCTAGTTTTCCTTGTACTTGAAACCTTCGAGTACCCCGAATCGGGGAGACCTTGAGGTAGACAAAATCTCCCTCATTGAAGCATAATTCCCGTCTCCTCTTGTCCGAGTAGCTCTTCTGTCTGGACTGTGCGGCCTTTAGCTTCTCTTGGATTTCTGCCACACGGTCTTCTGCTTCCTTGATGAAAGCTGGTCCGACTAGGGAGCGTTCTCCTACTTCTGACCACATCAAAGGGATCCAACACTTTCTACCATAAAGGGCCTCAAATGGCGACATGCCTAGGCTGGCTTGATAGCTATTGTTGTATGAGAACTCTGCATAGGGTAAACTTTGTTCCCAATCCTTGCCATAGCTGAGAACACAAGCTCTCAACATATCTTCCATGATTTGGTTCACCTTCTCTGTTTGGCCATCAGTCTGGGGGTGGTAGGCTGAACTGAAGTCCAATTTGGTGCCCATGGCTTTATGCAAACTTCTCCCAAACCTAGAGGTAAACTGAGTTCCTCTATCTGAGACGATCTGGCTGGGCACACCATGCAGCTTCACAATGTTGTCGACGTAGAGTTGGGCTAGTCGTTCTCCACCATAAGTGGTCCGTACGGGTAGGTAGTGAGCGACTTTAGTGAGTCAGTCCACTATTACCCATATGGAGTCATTTCCCTTCTGAGTTCTGGGCAAGCCTACTACAAAGTCCATGCCGATCTCATCCCACTTCCAAATTGGAATAGGCAATGATTGCAGCAAGCTGGCTGGCTTCTGATGCTCGGCCTTAACCCTTTGGCAAGTATCACAATGGGCGACAAACTGAGCTATGTCTGCCTTCATTCCATTCCACCAATACTTCTGCTTTAAGTCCACATACATGTTGGTGGATCCAGGGTGAATGGAGTATGCCGAGTTATGGGCTACATCCATGATGGTTTGCCTGAACTCCCCGTCCTTGGGGACACAAATCCTGTCCTTGTACCACAGGGTTCCTTTTTCGTCCACCCTGAAATCCGAGGCTTTATTTTCTCTGGTCTACTTGCGGATTTTTACTAAGTCCTGATTTGAACCCTGGGCTTCTCGGATTTTATCTTCCAAGGTGGGCTGGACACTTAGCTTGCAGCTAGTATTCTGGGGTACTATGTGCACATTTAACCAGGCTATTTCCTCTTGTAAGCGGGCATTCTCGGGTCCGGACGGTCCATAGGATTTCCGGCTTAAGGCGTCAGCCACAACATTAGCCTTGCTGGGCTGGTAGTGGATTTCTACGTTGTAGTCCTTTACCAGTTCTAACCACCTCCTTTGCCTTACATTTAGATCGGGCTGGGTGAAAATGTACTTTAAGCTCTTATGGTCGGTGTAGATTTCACACTTATTCCCAATCAGATAATGTCTCCAGATCTTGAGGGCATGCACTACGGCTGCAAACTCTAAGTCATGGGTTGGGTAGTTCTGCTCATGGGGCTTGAGTTGGCGGGAAGCATATGCCACAACTTTCCTATCTTGCATGAGGACACACCCTAACCCTTGTTGGGATGCATCGCAGTAGATGACGAAGTCTCGCTGGATATCAGGTAAGGTTCATACTGGGGCTGTCGTCAACCTCTTCTTCAACTCTTGGAAGCTCCGCTCACATGACTCGGTCCAGGCGAACTTCTTATCCTTCCTAAGCAGCTCTGTCATGGGCCGGACTATCTTGGAAAATCCCTCAATAAACCTCCGGTAATACCCAGCTAAACCAAGAAAACTCCTGATTTCACTAACATTGGTGGGTTGCTGCCAGTTGGAGACGGCCTCAACTTTCTCAGGATCAACTGCTACTCTTTCTGCGGTCAAAATATGACCAAGGAATGCCACTTTCTCAAGCCAAAATTCACACTTGCTGAATTTAGCATAGAGTCAGTGGGCTCTCAATTTCTCTAACACTACCCGTATATGTTGTTCATGCTCCTGAACACTCTTGGAGTAAATAAGTATGTCGTCAATAAAGACTACGACAAACTTATCTAACTCGTCCATAAACACCTTGTTCATGAGGTTCATGAAATAAGCAGGTGCATTGGTCAATCCAAAAGACATCACGGTAAACTCAAATTGACCATAACGGGTGACAAAGGCCATCTTCGGGATGTCGCTCTCCTTGATCTTGAGCTGATGGTACCCTGACCTTAGATCTATCTTGGAGAAATACTTGGCTCCTTTCAGCTGGTCGAATAGGTCATCTATTCTGGGGAGGGGGTATTTGTTCTTAATGGTGACCTCATTTAGTGCGCGATAATCTACGCACATCCTCATACTCCCGTCCTTCTTCTTGACAAAAAGTACAGGGGCTCCCCACGGGGATGAGCTAGGCCTAATAAAGCCACTCTGCAGCAATTCTCCCAATTGTTTCTTCAGTTCGGCTAACTCTGAGGCTGCCATCTTATAGGGTCTCTTGGCTATAGGAGAGGTTCTGGGGACGAGGTCAATTACGAACTCTATGTCCCTGTCAGGGGGCATTCCAGGTAGTTCCTCGGGAAAGACATCCGGGTATTCACTCACTACCAAAACTTCTTCCATGGTCTTGGTCTCCATGCTAAACACCATGGGGTCCGGGCCACTTCCTCGAGTGTGACAGGTCACTTGCACACCATCCCGATTGGTCAGGTGCACTACCTTATCAGCACACCCTATATGACCGTCATGCAGGCTCAACCAGTCCATTCCAAGAATCACATCTATCCCCTTAGACTTAAGTACTACTAGATCCGCTAGAAATTCTACCCCACTTAAATTAACCCTTACCCGGGAACAAGCTAGTCGACACTGGATGTCAGCTCCAGGAGTCCGAGTTAATAGGGGTAACTTTAGTAGTATTGTGGGTATATGGTGTTCTTCCACAAAACTTGAGGCTATGAAAGAATGTGATGCTCCAGAGTCAAAAAGTACTATTGCCAAGACTGAGCTGACTAGAAACTCACCGAGTACCACGCCTTGAGCTTCGCGAGCTTCCTGTGCGCTGATGTGGTTGACGCAGGCTCGTCCAAATGATTGCTGGGGCGGCCTCATCTGCTGCCTGTTGTTGTTGCTGGGGTTGTTGTTGCTGCGGACTGGCACACGGTTGGCTCCTGACAATGCGGCCCTGGGCCCAGCTACTGAGTTGGAGAAGGCCGATGCTGCTGGCTTGTTGGCATAGGGGCAGTTGGCGATGAAATGGCCCGGCTCTCTGCAGTTGAAGCATGCCCTGCCGTTGCTGGTGACTTGGCTAGCGCTACTCTGTGGGGCCTTGGCAGGGTTCTGGCTCCTGAACGAGGCAGCGGTCTGGTGTGAACCGGGTGCTTGAGACTAGGTTCGGTAATGCATGGGAGCTTGGGATCTAGGCAAGGGGTGACCGAAGCTCCTTGGCTTCTGGAATCGGTCCTGCTGGTGCGTCTTGCTCTCCAGGAACCGGCGCTTGTTGTCCCTCCGCTCTTCTGCTTTGGCCCTCTCAGTCAAGATGGCCATGTTCATCAAGGTGTTGAAGTCGGGGTAGATCTAAGGAGTGAGCAGGGTCCTCAGTTCCGCGTTCAAGCTTTTCTTGAACATGTCCTACTTCTTCTCATCCTTGTCCACCTCCTCTGGAGCATCACGGGCCAGCTCCATGAACTGGAAGGTGTACTCCTCCACAGATCTGTTTCCTTGGTGGAGTTCACGGAACTCATCCGCCTTGCGCTTCATGGTGGCTACGGGGATATGGTAGCAATGGAATTCCGTCACGAACTCATCCCAGGTGATAGTGGAGGCATCCTGGGTGGCAGAGCAGTAATTCTCCCACCAGGCTAGGGCAGTTCCAATGAGCTGGTGGGCAGCCAAGAGAACTTTGTCCCTGCCCTCGCAACCAAATGGTTCCAGCTTCCTCTGGATGACGCGCAGCCAGTCATCTACATCTAGAGGGTTGATGGACCCGCCAAAGGTGGGTGGCTTGGTCCGAAGGAAGTTCGTCAACTTCTCATTCATGCTCTGCCCGCGGGGCCTCTGGCGAGTGATGGCGTTGGCCAAAGGTTCCAGCAGAAGGGTTTGGTTGTTCATCACTTGAACCAGATCAATAACTGGTGGGGGTGGTGGTTGTTGCGTTCCCACTTGTCTTTCTCCCCTTCCTTCTGGCTGGCTCACCACCTGTTCCTCAGGAAGCACTGCCGGAGGCTGTTCTTTCCTTTCTGGCTGCCTTTCAGCACTGGGGGTGGCATGGGCCTGACTTGGGGAAGTCCTGGTAGTATGCTTGGGCGGCATCTACAGATTGAGTGAGGCTTTATGAGAGTGGGATTTGGATTTTAGTGATCTTTAAAGTGGTTATTTCGTATTTTCGAAGAGACAGAATCCACCTCCTGTCGACAAACACACAGACTAACAAGCAACAAATACAAGCGATTTTATTTATTTTGCCACCGGGGGGGTACAACACTTCTGGGGTAAGGCCAAAACACGTACTACACGACCGGTTACAACAACACAATTGGAGGGGGTACAACTCTAAACTACGGACCATGACGGCTTCATTCCCTTGGGCAACTCTGGGCTGGGCATCTTACTCGCGGGGTGAGTCTTCTCCCTGGACTGAGTGGTCTTCTAACGGGATGAGGAGGGATAGCACTTCATCCTTTAGAGTCCCGCCCACTGGAGGGGGTTCTAGCACTTCTCCATCCGACATCTCGGAGTTCCTTTTTGAAGGCGGTGGTGCTGGGGTGGCATCCGGGCTCTTCCGTTTACCGGACCCTAGGGTGATGGGAATTCCTTCAAGGATCGGGGCCTCCTCGTCCTCGATGGCCACCATCCTCCTTCTGGCACGAATGGTGAGCTGGGCATCCTTTAGTTCCTTGGAGTGCCGATCCTCAGCTTCCTTAAGGGCCTCAACGGCAATGGCCTCGTTGCTTTGGGCGGCTGCGGCTCGAGCTTCGGCGGCGGCTAACTTCACCTGAAGCCTCCTCACCATAACCTCTGCGTCCTCGGCCCTACGAGTCTGCTGCTTCAACTTAGCAGCCTGTTCGTCGTAGAGCTCGTCCAAGGTGAGAAGGTAGGCAGCCATATGGAGTACAGTGGGGTCATCCTCGCGCTGTCCACGTCCTTCCAAAGTTCTTACTCGGGCCAGCCATACTGGGCGGTTTTTCTTGACAGGCGGGTAGAACCTCATCGGAGTACGGCCGATGTGCCTCTCGTAGATCTGGCATAGGAATCGGAGGGCCTTCCGAGCTGCCACTTGATAAGTATCCTTATGTTGGAAGTCGGTGACAGTTACATTCCATGGCTGGATGTCGGGGTAGCGGCTACTCCGCCCGATGTAGATAATCATCTCACATCGAGGGGTTCCGCGGTCCTCGTACTCCCTGCTGGTGTACTCCGGATGCTCATACATTCCGAGGCGGTCCATGCAAGCGAACAACAGTCTGGGAAAACTGGGCTCTTCCAGGCAGTGGCTGTTGACCCATCCTTCCTCAGCCATCTGGAAAAGATCCGGGCACAAATTAGTTTTGCAATAGAGCAGAGGTAGGCAGAAATTATGTAAGTCTTTTATTTTGGTCAAAAAGGGCTAATCCGGTCCTAAGGTTGCGTCCTACAGCCAACAACGGCTCTAATACCACCTAAAGCATCCCCACATAAGTAGAGACTAAATGTGATACAAATATTAGTCCCAGGAGGCTGATAACACATTTATTCGACAGATAATTCAGTTACCGTACAACCCCCGAGGGAGTGGGCGTGAGAGCCACGCAGCGATAAGAAGCAAATAAATAACAGCGGCTAACCAAGCGACTGCCAAAAGACAGCACTCGGGACTACACGGCAGCAGAAGCATCTTGGAAAGGCTAGCACCACTGGCAGCGTTGGGTACGAACACAACCTCTACTCAAGGTCTTCGGCGATGAAGTCCGGGTCTTCCTCTGTAGCAACGAAGCAAGGGTGAGTACGAACGTACTCAACAAGTCCAACCCCATCCATGGAGGGGGATACAATCAAGTATATGCACAGGATAAATCAAGGATAGGCTAGAGTTTATTTGCAATAAAGCTAGGTTTTTCAACACATGCAAGGGCTTATTTTCAAACAAATTTTCGTAAAGCTTTTCTTTAGTAACCGAAACATTAAGTGGGGTTGATCCTACACAAAGGATCCAAGTTTTATCGCTATCGGACTCCCCGTCCGCCATAGCGCACGGCACAACTGCCGGACACTTCCAAAATTCCACACACACACGCACGCACACACACCCGACAACCATGCCCAAGTGCTAGTTATGTGACCAAGCCGTAACTCGTCCAATACCGTGGACATGGCTACCCGGATAGGTTTTAACTCTGCAGAGGTTGTACACTTTTCCCACAAGTAGGGTACCACAGCACAATCACCTTAGTGCCGGTGCAGATCCTAACAAAGCCATTACCCACCTTAGCTGAGACTGGCTAGCCCTCATGGAAGCACCCAAGGGGTTCACGGCTCATCCACGAGACCGTAACCGGGACCTAAGTCACCAAGATCTTACTCCTTTTCCATGGGTTCCCGTTGCTCACCAGCACCCCTGAAGACTAACAGTTTAGCTAGTGGCATTTATGCTAAGCCGTTACCCATACAACGGTCGAGTGGTTGCACGATGGTTGAATTAGGCAAGATGACACATCAACTCGGTCCTTAACCACGACAAGATGGATATCTCCCGACATTGCTCAACCACCAAGGTACGAGCACAACACCCTGGCATCCCACACAAGGAATATCCATCCATCCTGTCTACACATCCTTTTTCCTTTGAACCCAGAAAGCCATTTTCCTTACTTGCACACACACACACACATTTATTTTCCGAATACATCATTGTAGTAGTGATTGTATTTAAGTAGCAATTTCCTAAGCATTCTAGCGGTGGCTATCGACCAAATAGAGCGAATCATATTTAGAGACAACCATAGGGTAACAAGGAATGTTCATAACAATCAAGGGGTGGCTATCCAACCATGTCTTGCGATGAAATAATATGCACTTTGTAAAACAGGCCAATAGGTTGTGTTTGAAAAACTAGGTATTAAGTATGCATCAAAGGGTGAGATTGGACTTGCCATCTTCAAAGCCTTCCGGGAGTTCCGGCTCGTGCTGCTGGTCCTCGGGCTCGGGCTCACGGTCAAACTCCTCCTCGGGATCCTCCTCGAGCAATCCGCGATCTACGGCACACACAAACGGACACACAAATAAATAAAAGAAAGATCGGTTTTTAACCGTGAGCTCCGAACAGAAAATGTGAACGGAAAATAGGTAGAAAGATTATTTTTGGGAAATTTGGAGATGGATCGGCGAAAGTATTCTTTAGGATGACGTGGTAAAAATTTGGGATCAATTGGAGGAAGTTTGGCGCATGAACTGACGGGTTAAGCATGAATTAGGGGCTTAAACAGGAGGTTTAGGACTGATTTGTAATAAACCAGGGACCTATTTGTGAATAATTTTGGAGGTGGACGGGCTTATCCGCGAATAGGATTATGAGAGTGGTGGAAGGACTATTTCGCGAATAGTAGATTCTTTGGGGTTAGATTGGAATTTTGTGGTTTCTGCTTCCTTCCTCCCCAGGAACTTGGAGAGTGAGAGAGAGAGAGGGTGGGGGTTGACCGGCGGCGGCCGGCCGGCCGAGCCTTGCCGGCGGCGAGCCGAGGGCTGGGGCGGCAAAGGAAGTGGAAGGGAGCCCATTTTGCCTCTTACCTCGGGGCTTTGAGGATGGGGAAGGGGGGCGACCGGCGGGAGGAGGTGGCGCACGGGC
The DNA here is from genome assembly GCF_005286985.2 of Setaria viridis. Classification (NCBI taxonomy): domain Eukaryota; kingdom Viridiplantae; phylum Streptophyta; class Magnoliopsida; order Poales; family Poaceae; genus Setaria; species Setaria viridis. The sequence goes on from NC_048269.2 coordinate 8,630,146, forward strand.
GGCGGTGGCGAGCTGGGGTGGTGGTGGAGTGGCAAGGGAGGCCGGGCGAGCAGCCCTTTTTATAGGCCGGCGAGGGGCGACCGGCGGTGGGGGACCGGGCGGCCGGCGGTGTGCGGCATGGGGGTGGGGGTCGGGCAGGCTGGGCCGGCGGTAGGGGCTCGGGCGCTGGAGGAGGGCGTCGCAGGGAGGGCGGCACGGCAATGGTGGCATGCGGCGGGCGGCACCGGATTAGAGGTAGGGGCTGGCGGCAGGCGGCGTGGAGCGGGGACAGAGGTGGGGCCGGCGTAGGAGGGGCGCGGGAAGGGGTCGGCGGGATCGGGCGGCGCGGAGTGGCCCGGGGTGCGGGTCCCACGCAGCCGGCGGTATGGTGCCAGGGAGGTGCAGGCGCCGGGGAGGGACCGGCCCAAGGAGTGGTGCCAGGAATCGGGAGGAGTGGCGCCAGGAAGAAGAAGAAAGGAGGAGAGAGAAGAAGGAGGAGGAAGAAGAAAAAGAAAGGAGAAGGGAGAGGAAAAAGAAAGAAAGAGGGAGGAAATAGAGAAAGAAAGAGGGGGAACCGGTGGCGATTGTGGCACGCGGTCGGAGCACGCGTGCGGCGGTCTGACGACGGCACGCGGCGAGATTTACGGTCACGGGTAAAGATGATGGCTATCGGCTTAGGTGCCGGGATGGCGAAATCGCCGGGAAAGTTTTCGATTTCCGGGAGCTCAGCGGTAAAAAGATTTTGAAAGCGATTTTTAACGGGTGATTTTAGTTGGTGATTTCCACGGATGTTGCATTCACCCACCTACTCGTCACCGTCGACAAGTTCTCGAAGTGGATCGAAGCTCGACCCATCGCGCAGATCAAGTCTGAGCAGGTGGTGCAATTCTTCAGCGACATCATCCATCGCTTCGGAGTTCCCAACTCCATCATCACGGACAATGGCACACAGTTCACCGAGAAGAAATTCCTCAAGTTCTGCGACGATCACCACATTCGAGTGGACTGGTCGGCCGTAGCGCATCCCCACACGAACGGACAGGTTGAGCGGGCCAACGGCATGATACTCCAAGGTCTCAAGCCATGGATCTTCGACCGCCTCAACAAGTTTAGTGGACGATTGGTTGCGGAGCTCCTGCAGTCCTATGGAGCCTGAGGACAACCCCCAGTAGGGCAACCGGCTTCACCCCGTTCTTCATGGTCTATGGGTTCGAGGCAATCCTCCCCACCGACCTGGAGTACAGGTCGCCGAGGGTCAGAGCGTACGACGAACGAGGGAACCAAGCATCCCTTGCGGACGCACAAGACCAGCTCGACGAAGCGCGAGACGTGGCCCTGCTGCACTTGGCCAAGTACCAGCAAGCTTTGCGACGGTATCACAACCGTAAGGTACGGGGTCGGGCCTTCAATGTCGGCCACCTGGTGCTTCACCTTGTCCAAGACAACAGAGCTCGGCACAAGTTGACCCCTCCGTGGGAAGGTCCTTTCGTCATCGCGCAAGTACTGCGGTCGGGCACATACAAGCTACAACCCCCAACGGGCAGGTCTTCACCAACGCTTGGAACATCGAACAGCTAAGACGTTTCTACCCTTAGTTATTATTTCCAAGTTTGTACATACATACTTCCGTCATCTTTTAGTTTGTGAAAAAGGGGCTGTTTTGAGTTGCCTGCGCTAAAGTTTCATCCCAAGCTTAGGGATATCCAACCCTGGCTCTGCCCCAAGGTCACATATCCCTCGGGGGCTGTCAAGGGCTCCGGCCCAAGACACTTGGCATCTCCTCAAAATACCATTTTTTCCCAAACTGACCCTCTTCCTAAACATTTGGGCGTGAAAAGAAAGGAGTGCGTGAATGACGCTCAGGCAAGACCTATCGGACTCCAAGAAACCTACGCCCCAGCAGCTACGGTGCCTTTGCTCATCGGTGCTTCCTGACGCGTCCAACTCATGCTCTGAACTTTCCAAACCCAAAAAATAGAAAGAGAATCGAAAACTTTTCCGAAAAAATTGCATGAACCAAAAAGGCCTCTGTGGCCATTGCAAAAGCAAGTTTGAAATCACTTCACTTATTTACATATTTTTCGGCAACTTGGCCCGATACAGCTAGCTCATCCCCGGGTCCTCCGGCGGGATGGCCTCATCCTTAAGGAGCTGCGCCAAGGCCTCTGCTGGATTGAACACCGACACGTCGATCTCGTCCAGCTCGGCCTCGGAGTAGCCGGAGCCGTACCCCCCGCTCATCGCATCGAAGTTGATGTTGGATTAGTGAGAGCCGAAGACGCCGAAGGCCAGCCTCATGCCGACGTGGAGCGCCTCCCAAGCGATCTCATGAGCCCACCGGTACGTCCCGAGGACACGAGCCACCAGCGCGCTCGTCCCCTCCTCTTGGACCACATTAAGGTCCTCGTAGACGATGCGAACGGCGTCCCACAGGTTGGCGTGCTCGACGTGCTCCGCATCAGCGGCGTCCCTCAGCCGGGCGAGGTCGCCCTCAAGTCCTGTCCAGAAAAGCCTGCCAAGTCAGAAACCAGCGCAACACTGCAAGCAAGAGGACAATGAAAGCCTTACCCTCAGATTGGGCTCTCACCCGGTCGAGCCCTTGGGACACAGCGGTCTGAAGCCCCTGCATCTGCGACTCGAGCCGACTGACCTCTGCCCCAAGGTTGGCCGCCATCTTCTCGGCCTCAGCCTTCCGGCCCACCTCGAGGTCGCGCTCCTGCCGAGACGTGTGTCGCTCGTGCCGGATGCGCTCAACGGTTTTCTGAAGGGCCTCATGCTCCTTCCTCAATCGTGCAAGCTCCTCGGCGTCACGACGGGCCTTCTCGGTAGTGACCCGGACCTCTGCCCTCCGCGCTCCTTCCCGCGCCTCTCGCTCCCGCGCTCGCAGGTCGGCGGCATTCTGCTGGGCGGCGGCGAGCTGCCCGGTCAGCTCCCCAGTCCGCCGCATCTCCATGGCGAAGCGCTCCCAGACCCCCTGCTCGCGCCAGAGGAACTCGGACTTCCCCCGGCTGCATTCCTGGAGGGCCTGCAGAATGATTTACGCTCAAGAATCGTCGGGAGAAAAAAGGAATGGAGAAATGAAAGAAAAATAACCACCAAAGAGAACACCATACCTGACCGGCAGGAACAACAACGCCGTCCAACTTCCCCATCGCAGAAGACAGGGCGGCACGGACACCTTCGGGTCCGCCCTGCACCTCTAGCCATCTTTTTTGCTCCCCGACATTGTCCAACACGAAGCGGGGCCTCTACAGGTCCTCACGGGACATCCAGCGCACGGTGACCCCCCCCCCCCACACACACACGCATTGGGGTCAGGACTAAGCAGGATGAGGGCATGAGAGGACTCTCCGACCAGCCCCGACACCGCCATCTCCATCGTTGTCACCGGGGCAAGCGCTGCCATCTCCATCGCTGCCGCCGGGGTGGGCGCCACAGTCTCTACCACTGCCGCCATCTCTGTCGTTGCCGTCGGGGCAGGCGCCACCATCTCCGCCACCACCGCTATCTCCGTCGTCACCACCGAGGCACGCGCCACCGTCTCTGCCACCGCTGTCGCTGCCGCCTCCATGACCGACGCCTCAGACACTGGCGCCTCCCTCACCGGCTCCTCCTCCGCCTCATCGTCAAGGTTTATCACCTCGCTGGACGGAGGAACCCCAGGGGCGGCATCTTGCCCCGCGGGGTCGGCTGCGAGGGCAGAAGACGGAACAGGGGTCGGCCCCTGCTCCATGCCTGACTGCAGCACCCTTTCTTCAATCGCTGCCGCGGAGGCTGCCTCCATAGGGGGCACCACAGCCCCACCGACGACGCCGCCGCTTGCTCCCGGCAGGGTCATTGTTGGCCCCCTGGAGGCGGCCGATGCCCGGAGCGCCTTCTTCGACGCTAGCGGCAGGACGAAGTCTCGCGGAGCAGCACTGCAAGACGACGACAACTTCATCAAAAATAGCTCGACGCCAAGAAAAGAATAAGGTACACGAGAACTCTCCACTCACCTCACCACGGTACGAGGACGGCAGGTGTGCTTTGCCCTCGAGCTCAAAGCCGACCTCGGGACATCCGATAGCGGCCGCTTGCCGCTACCCCTCTGCTCGTGTGCGCAGGCAGAGGGTCGGGGGTCGGTCCCGTCGACTCTTGAGGCGCGCCCCTCTCCGACCCCTAGGGCGCGGCCTCTGAGCCCAGCGGGGTCAGGCCCTAGGCGGGCGGTCCGCTCGACCTATCCCCCGCGGCCAGTTGAGAAGGCTGGTCCCGGATGACAAGCGCACCCGGCACGAGGGCCGGGACATAACCCTCCTCCTCCTCCTCCTAGGTCTCATCTTCATCATCATCATCGTCATCATTGTCATCATCGTCCGTCACGACCGCGCCCCTCCACCGCATTCGGACCTCCTTCGCGGCCCTCTTCCTTCTCCTCGCCGTCTCCTTGTCCTTCCTCCTCTTCTACTTTTCGGCGAGGAGGCGGTTCTGCTGTCGCCGTGCTGCGTCCTCTGGCACCGGTGGGCATGAGGCTACGACTTGGTTCAGCTCGCCCTGCAGATTCAAAGACTTCATGTCAGAATGGCAAACCAAGAAATGCAGGAAAGAAGAACGAGAGTGCAAAATTCTCACCAACAGGACGAAGCCCTCGTCCGGGCGCGTCGGAGGGTGATCCAGCACCGGGTAAACAACGTCCCTATCATCCAGTGCCTCCCGGACGCGCTGCTTGATCTCGGCGTTGGCGAGCACACCCATCCCGAGGACGGTGCCGTCAGTCGCCACGCCGGGAACCATATCGCTGAGCGTGCGGGCTCGGAGCATCAGTGGCGCCACCATCCGAGCGTGGTACGCCCTAATAACTCCAGCCCTGGTCAGGCCCTCCTCCTTCAAGAGATTGATGGCCTGAAGAATACCGTCGATGTTCCTCTTCTCCTTCTCGACCGGACCATACGTCCAGTTGTCCGGCGCCGCCGCGATGACTCGACCGGTTAACTCCAGCAAGGGGGACTCGGAGCAGTTCTTCACATAGAACCACTGTTGGTGCCACCCCTTGTGGGACGGTGCGGTCTCCATCGCCATGTACTCCCTAGCGCGGTTCTAGCAGAGATGGATGCCAGCGCACCCTATCGGCACCGAAACCGTTCGCACTTGGATCCCCCTCTTCTCGATCTTGTGATGCAGGGTGACCGCGAAGAAGTATTTCCAGAGCGAGAAGTTGGGCTCAATCCCCAAGTACCCCTCGCACAGCACGACGAATGCCGCGATGTGCTGGATCCCGTTGGGGTTGAGGTGCTGCAGCTTGAGCCTGTAGCAATGCAGCAACCCGTGGAAGAAGTGGCTCGGCGGAGTCGCGAACCCCCTCCTGTGGAAGTGCGCAAATGAGACGACGTATCCGTCATCCGGCTGCGGCACATCCTCCCTTCCGGGGTACCGCCACTCGTTCTTGGCGGTCCTCTCACAGAGGAGGCCTTTCTTCACGAGGCCGGTGGCGCCCGCGGTGTTGAAGTTCGAGCGCAGCTAGGACTCCATCACTGAGGGAAGGGAAGGCTCAATGGCGGGGGCGGAGAAGGCTGCTGCGCTGGAGCGAAGGGAGGCAAAAAGTGCGCAAGAAAGCAAGAAATGCTTGAGATGAGTGCGGGGCGGAACCAGCGAGGCAGACTCCCTCGTCTTATAGGGGGGCGCGCGGGAAGCAAAAAGGGCAATCCGATCGCAGTTATTGCGATGCCAGGTACACCCGTCACCTCCGCCATTTTCAGAAACCGTGCGCATGATCTCTTCCTTGCTGCAGGGAACGTCTCCCATCCTCGTTTCATGGGCACGGTGTTTTCCGCCACTTCACCTCCCAGAGGATGCACGCGCATGACTTCCTCCACATACGACCCGAGGCCCACCAACAAGTAAAAAGGGATACGGAGCTAAAAATGCTCCTACGGCCCATTACGGTCCAGGGATTCGAAGGCCGGCCCACCGCAGGGTTCGACAATCGCCCCAGGATGCTCCCGAGCAAGGGGTGAGAAGGGACGGGTCCGCTAGTGGCCACCACCCAGGCGAGCGAAAGCCAAGGGCGTCCCGACCTCACGTTCGAGTCCGGACTGGTGTTTAAGTTCATGGTTTTTCCCCGAAGAAAGGCAATGACCCCCGGATCCAATCGAACGGACCCGGGAACTACATGAACTGGCCATCCGGAATTTGGAGTACGCCACCAGCTTGGCCCGAGCTGGACCCCCCAAATGGGGACCGGGACTCCACTCGAACTAACCCGTTCGCAGCTCAATGAGCACCACGGTTCGTCCAACAAGGATAACGTGGCACGGCTCACCCCCTCCGTCCCAGCGAACGGACGCTTGAGGGGTAACGATCAAAAGTCGATCCAACCTCTCGATCGGTCTCCTGCAACGCGCGGGGGCTCAGGGGCTGGCATCGCAACCAACGACCACGCGTGTGGTACAATTTGGAGTCTTGGAGCAGGAGTGGTCGTCAGAACACCCTGCCTACCCAAAACTCCGCGGCCAAACCGAACGAGCGAAACTTTTTCTCCCTGATCCAATGCAGGTTGCAGAACAAACAAAAATCCTTAACGAACGATGAATACAGCCTCTAGAGGAGCATTTTTGCTCCACCACAGGCTCGGGGCCTACTGTTGGGGGGAAATATTAATGACTTCCTTATTTTCCTTAAATGACGATCATAGGGGCCTGGGCCCACCTCCAGCAACAGTGACCTCCGCCGACTTAGCCCGACCCCCGGGTCACAGGGTCGGACGCGCCCGACCCCCCGAGGCTGCTCCTCATCCCAGTCGAGAGAGTTCCGCCTCGCCTGACCCCCAGGCGAGAGGGGTCGGACGTGCCCGACCCCTCGCGGCAGGTCTCCGCCTCGCCCGACCCTGGACGCAACGGGTCAGACGCATCCGGATCCACAGGATAAAACTTCACCTCGCTCTAGGACGTGCGCGAACCCGCAGACAAGGGCGTAGATCTTGTGGGCCCCCACCAATCTCGCCATAAATGCCACCGGTGGGGCGCGCATGACCGGAACATGGCTCTGACACACGGAGAGCGCCCGCGTTCCTCGACGTGACCTGCCGGAGTTTTTGGGCGGCGCACTGCTGCCACAACTGCATAGGGCTACAACTGCACCGTCCTAACCCTCCCCTGTGGCATTCGTCATAGGGCACTCTCGCCCATGTTGCAGGGTGCACCGCCCGGTTTCCCGCTCGGCCTAGCGACAGGGGCGTGTCAGCCGCGCCTCCCGGTCAGCGCGCATGGCAACAGTGGTCGCCCATCATCTGCGATGTGCACGGTTACGGTGGCCAGTCGTCATCATCAACTCATACAACTACAGTGGTGGGTCGCCAAGCACGTCTCGCATGCTCGGCTACAGTAGCCGACCGCTGGATCATTGATGGGACCCCACGGCAACCTCGATGGCTTGGCCCGTCTCCCTGAGCTTCCCTTTTTTACTTCCCTTTACTCCAGGCTCGATTGTAACTCCTGTGCCCTCCTTACGCTATAAAAGGAGGACTAGGGGGCCCGAGAAAGGGAGGGGCATTCAAGCGAATCGAACGACCCCCATCTCACGACCCTTCCACACAAGCATCAGTACACACCCACAGAGACTTGGGACCAGCTTCCCTCTCTCGCCCGTTTATAACCCCTACTACAGACTCTGCACGAGTAACACGAGCTGTCTCCCACACTGGACGTAGGGCTATTCCTGCCTGAACCAGTATAAACCCCGTGTCCTCTCGTGCAACCATCCGAGCCTTACGCGCATAAAAAACAAATTTACCTGCCAGAGTCTTGACCCGTGATTCTTGACACCGACACAATGTAATATGGTTAAAGCTGTAAGCATTTCGAAAAAGACTCAGTAAAAAATCTTGTTTTGATATTCAAAAGTTGTGGTCCTAGTGAAGGAGTGCTACCTCCGCAACTAGTCCCTAGGTTTTGACAATAATAAAGGGGGCTTTAACTTAGTGGGCTTTTGGTCATAAGCCATCCAAACATATTGATAACCTTGGGCGGTGGTGTACATATTCACCACACAATTGGCTAGCTCACACTTCAACTAGAGATAGTACTGGCCTACAAGATCCGTGCCCACCCGCACCTTATGTTACTACTTCCTAGGTCCACCCATGCATGCATCACGGGTCTCAACGGTTGCCACCACTTACCATTTCCACTCTTTGGACCTTTTCAAAATATCAAATATTTATAATCTCAAATAACTACTTACCATTCTCTCATGACAAGTGCCAACTTCCCAAGGACTTTGCCGTACTCTAGTCCTGAACATCAATAGCACGCTTTGCCCTTGGATGGATTTCTAGGGTCAACTAGTAGTGTGTGAATCAAGGCCTCACATAGTAGATACATCTCGATAGTTCTTACCCTTTTGGTTGTACGGATCACAAGAAATACTTGCCCAATGAACTCATCCTTATGCGACCAAAATAAGTGTCATGGACACAATCCCCTCGTAGGGCTATGCACACCTTATCTTTAGTTCCAACAACACTTTAGAGTTTCCATTACTAATCTTTTCATCTTTACTCCCACATTTTCAAAGAACTAAAACCTTTGGTTTTTGAAGTAAGATGAGGTTTTACGGAAAGGTTCTAGATCCTCTCCATAGAGAATCCAGCTGGTATATGGGTGTGACTCGACTAGTGTAGCATATCTAAAACAAGGAATCTACTCCAGCCTTGGTATAGGGTTGGTAGATGTTCTAGGGCTTCAAGGCATGTGGCATATTCATAGGTTACACAAATGGCACTTTTAAAATACTTTGAAAATAAATGTAGTAATATACATAGAAATTTTAAATGGGCAATATTATTACTCTTGCACTCAATGGGAATAAAGAATGATCAAAGAGTTGGGACTTGCTGTCATTATAACTTCTTATTATTCATCATTAGGACTCTTAGTGACTAGGGCTTTGATATCTTGGGTGTTGGATTGTCTTATCATCATCATGACAAAACTTCCAAGTTGTCAAGTCTCGTCGGGCAATATCTTTATTAAGTCCAGGTTTGCCCACACTAGAGATCGGTCTTGGGTTAAGTAGTACGGTAGGATGCTCGACTGCATAAATGTGTCTTAAGCACCGGAGCTTAGTGGGATGCTCAACTTTATGTATAATCTTGTTGGCTTCTCAGGGCAATATCTTTATAGAATCCAAGTTTGCCCATCATTAAAGCTGGTCTTGGGCACTTGAGCTTGGTTGGATAGCTCGAATGTGTGCACATGTCTTGGGCACTCGGTCTCAGTGGAATAGCTTGATTGTGTGCATGAGCCTTCATGTTTCAAATATTCACGAAAATAGTACCAAAAAGGTGTCATTAACGAGTGCAAACAGCTATGGCATGGTCATGGCGAGTGAGGCGCGGGGCATGGTGACGTGTGTGGCATTATGCAGCTTGTCTGTACGAGCACTTGTGAGGGCACCACCGTAGGCGATGATGTTGCTGGGCCATAGGGCAAGGTAAGTGCATTGTCGAGGGGGTGGACAAGGATGTGAGGGGGAGGGAGGAAGGGGCAAATTCTTCATGGTAAAGGAAAGTAAGGGGATGATCTTATGGGTCGTTGGGTGCATGGTGGCAAGGTGAGTTGAAGGAAGGTGTTGGGAGAGGGAGACCTTGCAAGTCCAGTGTCCAGGGGCATGTTGTTCTAGCCGCTTGATGACAATGAGCGTGTTAGGATCAAGTGGTGTTAACTGATGTAAGGGTGCCCATGTGTAGTTCGCTCGGTCACCTGCGATAGTAGGAAGTAATAACGAAGTGCACAGGCTGTTTACAATGTGGCAGTGCGTCACGGGAGGAGCAGGCAATGGAGAGGGATTCATGGGAGAAGAGATGTTGTATCAACACCGATATGACAATGTTGATGGAAAGGATGGTAAAAGACACCACTAATGGGAACTATTTGATATGAACCCGCTAGGGTTCATTCCCGATCTTGCGATGAGAGAGGCGTGGATAACTCGATTGGTGGATGGAGACGATGTTCACGGCCCGACTATAGCCTTCCAAGCTGCGCCTTAGCAACCGATACACCACCTCCAATGGCTGCCGCGATCTTGTGGAGCGCGTCACCCGGCCACTCAGGCACTCGTCCTGCAAGCAATCGAAGAACAAGCAAGAACAAGTAGAACAAGCAACTCAATTGCAAATATGGAGTTGAAAACTAATCTAAACTCATAGAGTTGGGGTTCTGAATCGAGTAGAACGGATGGTCTAGTCGACACACGCGTCTACAAGGAAGTAGCAATGGCTAAACTTACATCAAAACAAAACCCAATCTATTCGTGGCAGCTCTAATCCTTATTAATACCTAGGAGGATGACCAGGGGGGTGTTGGGGTTGTGCTCCAACCCTAGGACATGTCCCTAATGGACCCAACTTGATACACGGCCCATTGGGCCAAAATAAGGCGACGCAACACCTTTGGACACAAAACCTCTAGGTAGTATTTCGATGATTGCGGCCGACTCAGAGAAGATATTGATATGATTCTAGATCCATATGAAAATAGACTTCATAAGGATTCCATGGAGTACTTGCACACCTAAAACGGAGTCCAGATGAGATCATAGCGGCCGTTGCAAGTTGGGCAGAATCCAGCACCAAAACGTGTTGGATTGGATCTCTTTCTTTCCTTGGGCCAAAAGTGACATGGTGGCCTAGTGGAGGACGTTAGGAATACTTGGACTTGGCCCCTAATCTACTTCTTTGGTCCTCCATACCTTCCATGTGTGTTTAACACTATTTTTGATCCATGTATGTATTTCTGAAATTGACAACGAATACACATCATGGTGCAGCATCAATTCATCAAATGTATCACATATAATTATGATAAAGAATTGTTTCACCTCGGAGTCAAAAGATGCCAATATAGTTGTATCCGAGCATGTGATGTCCTCATCACTATTCATAAGTCAGCGGATGCTTCTTTTAAGTGAAAATAATGTATAGATAGCCATCCCCTTTGAGCATTGTCCATGTCATCACCCATTTTCTCGGAATACAAGCTAGCCGACTTTTGATGGGACCTCCTTGCCCCCAACAAGAAGCTCCTTATGTGTTCAGACAACCAGCTCAAGAACTCTAGAAGGAACTCTTTAAAGTCGGATTGACTTTTCGAGTGCTAGATGCATACATACAGTGGCAATTTCCATGAAGCATATGTTGATGGCCTATGGAAGCATATGGAAGGACCATGCATAATTTAAATAAAATAATGAATCTCTATGAGTTTTGGTATCTATTTGATGCAGGTAACGGGTGGACTAAATTTTAGGCCAATTCTAGCTAAGAGTCAGTTCGGCCGGGGTCCATAGCCAAGCAACTTCCCTATCACCTATAAGTACCCCCTGCCTCCTAGTACTATAAATAGGGTCATTAGCACTTCTCTCAGATGCACACACCAAGGGGGAGATCTCTAGTTTAGTTAGTTTGGCCAGTTTAGTTTGGGAGTTAGAGTTTAGTCGATCTTAGCCTCGGATTTCAAAGTGTCTTCAGGAATTACAATATAAGCTCTAATATCTTTTACTTTCCACTTGTAATAAGACTTCAGGAATTCTGGTAGAAGCTTTTGTGTCAATAAAGAATTATCTTCTATCTATCTTGAGGCATTTACATTTTAGTACTACTTTGCTCTAGTACTAAATATCTAGTTTAGACAATAGTTCTTACAGTATAAGCTTAAGTGCTTTTACATCAGCTCTTCATTCACTGGTCACTTTTCTTTAACCGGAAGGTGCTTGTTTCAAAGATCAAGGAGTAAGTACTAAGAGACTTCTGTAAGCGTAGTGCTTAGAGTTGTAGCCTAGCTAGAATTGCACCTAGCTCCATGGACCGCTTGTGGTAGCCAGCAGGTGGTGAAAGCTCTATCCGGCCTTTGAAATCCACCACATGATAGCGGCTGGACCTGTAGCCCCGCCCCCCATAAGAGCATTAGGTGGAAGTCGAACCCCTTCTCATCCCTTTCTGTGGCTGGGGCATCCATTTCCCTCGACACGATTAGTTAAGATAGAATCTCGCTAAGTTGTGAGTTTATCCTTTTGTTGCATTAGTTCTGCTCTAGAGGTGATTGAAGAATATAGAAGTATTTTGGAATCTATCTCGATCTCATTGTCCTCCTGACTAGCTATGCCGTATTTATCATTTTTCTATAGAGTCCTCAAATGTCACGATTACTTTTCCTAGCTATCATTACCCTTGCTGAGTCGTAGTTCATTGAGTTGTGGTGTGTTCGAAGGATTTATTTACCGATCGCCTATGCCATTAAGTGCTTCCCTGTTGAAAATGTAAATACATACTCTGGAATACTCCGGGTGAAATGCTATTGCGGTGATTATGGGCACGTTTGGATCCTTAGCTCCACCTCACTTTGCGTTGCTGGGCAACCTGCATTGCCTAGCAAGGTTCGATCCAGTAAGGTGGTGGTTTGGTTCATTTGCCTGGCTAAGCAAGATTACTTGGCTAACTATTTGGTTACTTTGTTGAAAACTTGCTTTTGCTAGAAATATTGATGGTGTGATTGTTTGGTACTCTAGCTCATAATGATCATCTCACCACTTTGTTTTACGGGTGAGATTACCTCCATCTATCAAATTCAACAAAATGGCTTGAAAAAATTGCAAATTGTGCATCATACCAAGCCAAAGAAACATGTCACTTGCATATTTTTAATTGAACAAGACAACTAGAGAACCATCGACACAATCTGGCATATGTCATACAACCAAACTACACTGGTGCTTTCAGAATGGTCAATGTTGCGTATAGCTTCTTATGGCCAAAATATACAGCATGCCGCGCATAACTTCTTACGGCCAAAATACATTATGCCATTTTCATTTTCAAAGTGCCAAAATATACATTATGTCATAGGTCCATACTGCCAAAAGCAAAAACCAATAAATCACTACCATGAGCACTAACCAAAGTCATATGAGAAGAGCTTAAGTCACAGGATATCGATCCATAACCCACCGTGCCACCCACTATTTGATGCTTTCCTCTGGCCGCCCCTTTAACATGCTAGCAATCCTAACGATTTCAGCAAGGTAAGTCTGTAGATCAAGGCGCACTAGCAGAGGATAGTCCTCCATGTTGTCAATGATCTTGTAAATGCCCTCATTTGGATCAGTAACATGAGTGAAGCGCATGGTCTCAGATATGTTGTTCATAGCACCAGTGACATCTTGAACCATGGCGTAATCATGCTTGGCACACTTCCCTTTCTTCTATTTGTTATCTTCAACCTGACACTTAGAACCAACAGAGCGAGGGCTATCAGAATCTGGGAGAGTATCAGAATCGTAGTGCTTTGGAAGAGTATCAGAATCATAGTGCTTTGAAGGATCATTATCTGGATCAACTTGGTCTTGGCCTTGTCTTCCATTTCCAGTGAGATCATCATCCTGTCTTGGTGGGTGATCAAAAGGTGTTTGAAGAACACTAAACTCTACAGTAGCATGTGTTTTCTGTGAAGACAAACTCCATCTCATCATAGAATAAGATTGGAACATTATAGTACTTGGTTCTCTTATCATTATTCTGCATTAGAATAGAACGTAGTATTTTATTAGTTACCAATGTGTAATAAAAGATCTGTATGTAATAAAAAAATTTAGACATGCAAACTTACATATTTCATCTTCACAACCTCTATTTCATCATGGATTATCTTTTTCTGCACTTCATCAAAACTAGCACCACTTATAGACTTTGCATCCATGATCGCCTTCCATTCACCCTTGAGCTTGTGGTACTTGTTATAAACTTGTCTTGCTATGAGTTAGAACCATATTTTTCATTCATTCTTCGAGCACAATCCTCATGATGTACCTCCCTTAGAACTAGGGCCTTGCCACACTCCTAAATTTTCTCTTTGAAATACAAAAGGAGATCTTCCACTTCCTGGGGTTGCCATATCACACTATTTCCACTCATCCCCTACACATGAAAACTCAGAATTTGCATGATTATTAGGAACAATCTTGCAGCACAAATGAATTCATGTTACAACCCAGAGAAGACAAACATAGTCTTAAAATAGGTACAACTCAAAATAGCACCACAATAATCGTCCAGAAGTGGTGATACATCAAAGACAAATGGATAATGTTATAGCCCAGACTAGACAGACATCGAGCATCACCTCTAATAATTGAGTGCCTATTTTCAAACATCCTATTCGCAATGACATCCCTAAGCTGGGCCATCTACCTTTATTCTGCTCTAGCTTCTTGACGAAAATGATTGGAACGAGGATATAGCCGTCTCCATAATTCCTTAGAGTATACAAACTGATCAGCTTCCCCATTTTGCAGAATCCAATTGTGAAGTATGCAGCACGCTATGACAACTCTAACTTGTGTAGGAAAAGGGTGGTATGGTTTATTCATGAGTATCTTTGATTCTTCAAAGTACCAAATGCTCTCTCAAATGTGGTGCCAAAGAAGAGTGTTGCAAGTTAAAAAGTTCTTGTGGGTTTTGGGGTCTATTGCCAGTCCACTCGCGTAAATGGTAACGGACTTGATAATATGGAGGTAAAAAACCCGGCATTGCTGCATATCCAGCATCCGCAAGATAGTACTTACCTAACATAAGTATAAAATTATCAAGCCACATGCTTTGCTGTATTATATATATATATATATATATATATATATATATATATATATGCAAATGCATCAAAAGGAGTAGGCAAACCTTCTGGAACACGAAGGCCATTTGGATGATTAAGGGAGTGTCTCAAGACAGTAGAATCATGAGCAGGTCCTTCCCAACCGGCACTCACATAAGTGAACATTAGATCAAAGTTAACAGCTACTAGCATATTTTGGGTTGGGAAGGGCATTCTACCACGAAAATGATCTGCCATTCTTGCACGAACATTGCAGGGTATATGGGTTCCATCAATAGCACCAATACAATCATAGAATTATCAATGAGACATTGTAAATTTTTTACTAATAAATTAGTTACGATGTTATATTTTTGAATCAGTGAAGCATACCTCAAAATATGGGTAGAATCTTAGGTTGTTTCTGATTTTTGAGGGTACATCCATCGGTCTATGTGTAAGCATCTCAGGTTCAAGAGCATACAAAACTTGATTGAAATATCTACTAACAGTTACGACCGATCTTGGAAAATGAAACTTTATGTCGCTATTCTTTTTCGTATGGCCTACTATTTGAAGAAACATGGCAACTTTGTTCCTCAACGGAGCAATGCCAAGTGTCCCTAGGTGCGTCCATGGATCGAAACTTGGCACACTGATTGAAGAATAGATGTTTACTCATTCTAAGAAGATTAACGCAGTCTGAAGCTTGGCCACAAATAATTTCTCTAGGTATTTTATCATGTCTCTGTTTCTCTCCAAAATAGAGTACCTTACAGGACTATTTTATTATTCATATAACTGATTACTGCCCAATATGCCACCATAGATGCAGCCATAAAAGCTAATTTTCTCTTGAAGTCTTAAGGGTTGTTCATCTAAAGGAATAATGAATTATCAAGTCAAAACTACTAGAGTACTTGAATGATTTCTCAAATATAAAATGAACATTTACTGCTCAAGAGAAGTGCAATATTTTCCCAATGAGAGGAAAAGATAGTACAAATATGCAGCAATCCGTCACTAAAAAAGAGATCCCCAAACTGAAATTACTTAAGGAACAGGTAAATTGGTTGCAGGAAAAAACCGAATCTTCAAATCAACATAATATACAAAGGCATGATAGGAGTAGGATCGTAGAAAAGTACCTCTAATGGGGCAGCTATGGCACATATCAGGATCAGGATTAGAAGCTTGGATGGGGAATACGGGAGGCAACAGATCTGTGTGACGACTTAGAAGAGAGGGTGAAGAACTAGAGAGCTCGTAATAGATGGGAAGAATGAGCAGACCCGCAGGTAGAGGACTATAAAGGGCGGTGACCTGAGCGCCTGCATCATTTTTGCTTTCCCTGTGCTTTTTCGCTTGCTCCGCGTGCTCGCCTTGCCGACGTGGGAGAGCCAAATCGGCTCGCTCGACCTGGAGAGCTTTTCCTTGCTCATGGAGGTGAGTTTACCTGGCAAAGCTAGTTTTGAGGAGGACTACCAAACAGGTATCCTTGCTAGGCAAGGTTAGGTGGGCAATAGCCTGGCTTGGCAAGGGATCCAAAGGGAACCTATGTGCGCTTGTAGAATTAATATTAATTAATCTTCGCAGCATAAGAAATACCAACAACATGCCTCCATAATGACCGGTTAGATAATATGATGATTTTTCTGTGAAAAAGATAATATGACGAATGATTTCATGCTATCTGTTTTTTTTTGGTTTTCATGTACAAGATGAACGGTTTAAGAAGATATAGATGGTATCACGTGGGGTATCTGGGCATGACAATGCGCTTCTGGGAGGACAGCATATTCACAAGCTGCGTCACTTCTTATCTTCGTGGTTGATGGCGAGAAGGCAGCAAGATTTACCGAACCCAATCAAGGTTCTTGTTTTCTCGGTAAACATGAGAAAAGTGATACGAGATGACCTTGCCCACCATGGATATGAATTCCACGGCTCCAAACACGCTAATATCATCGCTTCTTTCAATCGAGGGGCCAAACAACGAAAGTTAAAGAAGGGAATTCCACCCGACCAAAGTCTTACCAGGTCTTTAACAACCCACGATTCTGAATGAAAGCAAAAGCAAATAACAAGCGTCGGTAGTCTGACAAACCGAAAGAAAAGGAAAATCTAAAGCAGACCAACCCAGCGCAGCGCGCAGCGCAGCGCACAACGCACCGCCAATTGCGCCGCCGCCGCCGCCGCCGTCACTCCCGCCGCAGGAGTGTGAACCACGCCGCCGGTCGCTGCCGCCGCCCAATCAGCTTCATCCGAGCCCCGATTCACCGGATCACATGCGGTCACCTCTCAGATGATCTCCCAACTCCTCAACGCTTTGTTCCTGTTCCTGCTTTTTGCCGCCGCCGCTTTGGGCCCCGGCGGCGCTGCCCAGGCGACGCCGTCGCTTGAGTTCCACCACCGGTTCTCCGCGCCTGTGCGTCGGTGGGTGGAGGCCCGCGGGCGCGCGCTCCCCGGCGGGTGGCCGGCCCCCGGCGGCGCCGCGTATGTCGCCGCCCTTGCCGGGCACGATCGTCATCGCGCGATGTCGGCTGCTGGAGGTAGCGGCGAGGCCCCTCCGCTAACGTTTGCAGAGGGAAACGCCACCCTCAAGGTCAGCAACCTCGGATTGTAAGGCTTCTCTCTGTGCCCCTCGGTTCTCAAAATTGTGTATGCTTGTGCTGTATTGGAGAATTTCACCTGAAATGTTATATTTGTCTGGGTTCTTGTGTAGTTTGCACTATGCTCTTGTGACCGTAGGCACACCGGGGCAAACGTTCATGGTGGCACTGGACACTGGAAGCGACCTCTTCTGGTTGCCATGCCAGTGTGATGGCTGCACGCCACCAACAACGGCTGCTTCTGGATCAGTAAGAGCTCCTCTTTCAGAATATTGATTAGGTGATTGTGCAGGACTCAGAGTTGAATTTCAATGCACGTTGCCTGTGTTACAAGAATTCTAGCATGAACAGAATGTGAATGGTTAAAGTAGGATTTCATTCCTGCTAAAATTAGTTCTGTATGCTGTCTACGAACCATTGGATGTCATTTGTGTGCTATTTCTTACATTTACCTCTCTTCCAGGCAACCATTTCGTTGTTAGGGACATTGTGAATCTAATGCTTGATCTGTTTCTCTTGTTGGTTAATCAAATAGTCAAGTGGTGTACTTAACATCATCTCTAAACACTTCTTCATCATATTTCAAGACTCTAAACTGAACTTGTGAGGCTCATTTTCATTTGTTAGCACAATTTGGTGGCTGTGTTGATTCAAATGGACATTTATACAGTTTGATGACTATTACCCATGTACTAGGCTAGATGTATATCATGCATATCACTGTGAATAGAATTTGTGGTTCAGGACACTATTCTGTTTTGTGGAGGAGGCTGCTCACATGGCACTACATTTAAAACTCACCCATTTGTGCAACTGATACCAAATTCCATTATCCAAGACAAGACAAGGCTGTGAAAAGAAAATTTTACCATTGCACTGCAATGATACTGTGCCCAACATGAAAGATTCTTCTTCCTCCAATGTCTCCCTTGTCCCAGACTCTCTTTTTTCTCGAACAACGCAGGAGAGATGCGTGTCATTTTATTAAGATAGGAGAACAAACAAACAAAACAAGTACAACAAGCCAGGCTTAACAGCCCAAACCTGAGCACCAACCCACTCACACACACATACACCACTACACCCTTAACTAGCGAACAGACGTGCCACGGACAGAAATAAACAAGACCAGACCAAGGGAAAACTAATCTTGGGGTGCCACTGACCCTGCCAGGAGTTCCCTAAGCTTAGAAGCACTTGCCATGCACCACACGGTGTATTCGTTGGCCACATTTTGGAGAAGAGTTTGATGGTTAGGAGAAGATCCCTCAAACACACAGGAATTCCTGTGTTTCCAAATCTCCCAGGCCACAAGAATGATGAGGGAATTAAGTCTTTTTCTCAATTCCTTTGGCACTCCCCTGAGAGCCGATCCCCACCAACTAGAGAAACGAGTTGTCAACAATGTGGGAGCTAAACCATCCAAATTCAGATGGTGTAGGATCAGAAACCAGACCTGCCGACTGAAAACACATGAAACCAACAAATGCTGAATAGACTCCTCAGCCTGGTCACATAATAGGCAGGCAGTAGGATGGGGGAGACCACGTTTGGCTAACGGTCTGCAGTCCAACATCTGTTATTCATGGCCAGCCATAAGAAGAATTTGCAACGCAAAGGAGCTCAACTTTTCCAAATCCTCCTCCATGGTGCGAATCTGATTGTACGAATGAAGAAAACTGCATACGAAGACTTGCTGCTGTATCTCCCCGACTGGGTCAGCTTCCAGCGATGTTGATCAGGAACCTCATGCTGCAGATTCAGATCATCGACCAAATCCCAAACTAGAAGATATTCAACAAGCACCTGAACTTTTAGAGCCCCCTTAATGTCATCCACCCAGGTCCTATTTTGGAGCACTTGAGCCACAGTTTTGCTTCATTGCCCTTTTGGAATTGCCTTGTACAAGTTAGGTGCTAATTCCTCGATAATTTTATCATTCAACCAGCGATCAGCCCAAAAAAGGACAGACTCACCATTCCTTACCATTGCTTCCACTGCAATGTTGAACAGCACTCGAGCATTCTTTGGTACAGTAAATTGGAGACCAGCCCATGGCCTATCAGGGTCTCATTTTTGGGCCCAGAGCCACCGGATGCGCAGAGCCCAGCCAAAGAGTTCCAGATTATGAACACCCAGACCGCCATACTCCAGCGGCCGTTGAACCCTCTCCCAAGAAACAAGACAGTTGCCTCCGTTCGCCTGTTCTTGCCCTTTCCAAAGAAAGCCATGATAGCTTTGATTGCCCATGTTGGGAGGTCCAGAACTATCATAGAATATATGGGAGAAGCTGTCAACACTACTCTAACCATAACCAAGCGCCCAGCCCTATTCATCAAAGAAGCCTTCCAATTTGGAAGGTAATCTGCAATCTTGTCAATCAGAGGCAGGAACACCTCTTTGGATGGCTATGGTGAGCGGAAGGCCAAGGTAGGTGCAGGGAAATTCCTTAGTTGCACAGGCCAGGATATCTGAGGTATTCTGAATGTCCTCCTCTGAACAATGGATGGGAGATGCCAAGCTTTTTGTCAAATTGGTACGAAGACCTGATCAACTCGCTCCTTTCTACCCTAAGTTCACTTTTTTCTCTCTTTTATCTTCTCTACTCATAGCTCATCAAAAACTTGAAGCCACCCACTATTGTCGATTGCTATAAGTGGTGTCAGCCATCGGCCTACTACCTTGGTGTTTTTGCGGGCATTTTTTTCTCACAGTTGCAGTTCATTTGCCTCCATGGAGTTTTGTCCAAATAAGCCCCATGTTTCTTCTTTGACATAGTTAAGATTAGGTAGAGCATGTATGCCATGTTCAAAAGTGAATGATTTTGTGATCGTGCATTGGGTGATGCGCTTGTTTGTTTCCTCTATCTGGGTGATTTGGTTGGTGCTGAACTACTGATGTGGAAATTGATGTATGACAGTAACCTTTTTTATATATATATTGACAACAGACTATATCTATGTCTTTGAAATTTATGTTTAGTTTCTTGTATGTCACTAACTATCTGAATTTCAGGCTTCCTTTTACATCCCTGGTACGTCGTCAACTAGCAAAGCCGTTCCATGCAATAGCAACTTTTGTGACCTTCAAAAAGAATGCTCCACAACATCGCAATGCCCATACAAGATGGTGTATGTGTCTGCGGGCACATCATCTTCTGGATTTTTAGTTGAGGATGTGCTTTATCTCTCAACGGAGAATGCACATCCTCACATTCTCAAGGCACAAATAATGCTTGGGTAATCATTTACCCTGGAGTCTGGATCTACTTCAAATGCATTCAATGTGGTATTTGATATTTTTTTTTGTTTTTTGTTCTTTAGTTGTGGACAGACTCAAACTGGATCATTTCTGGATGCTGCTGCTCCTAATGGTCTTTTTGGACTTGGAATAGATGAGGTTTCAGTTCCAAGCATCTTAGCGCAGAAAGGTCTGATACCTAACTCCTTCTCAATGTGCTTTGGCCGTGATGGTATTGGGAGAATCAGCTTTGGAGACCAAGGAAGCTCAGACCAAGAAGAGACACCTCTTGACATCAACCAACAACAGTGAGCAAAATTTGTTCATTTACTTGCCTCTGCAATTATTCTTTGCTGGTTTATCTTTTGCCTCCTGTTAATTTTGCATTGTTTTGATTATTTCTTAGTCCCACATATGCCATCAGTATCACTGGGATTGCCATTGGAAATAACCCAACGGACTTGGAATTCAGTACTATTTTCGACACTGGTACCTCCTTCACATACTTGGCAGACCCAGCATACACATATATAACCCAGAGTGTAAGTAAATAATCTGATATGGGAATCTTTCTTTGCCAAAAAGATAAGATTTTCATCGAGATTCAAATTTGTATTTTTTCAAAAAGACAAGAGTTTTTCAACCAATTGTTGCTTTGTCATCCATTTTCAGTTTCATGCACAAGTTCAAGCAAATCGCCATGCTGCGGACTCGAGAATTCCTTTTGAATATTGCTATGATCTGAGGTCATTTATGATGTGATATACACAAACATTACTTTATATATTTTGTCATTCCTGGTAAATGACATGGGCTAACTTGTCGGTAAATGACATGGGCTAACTTGTCCAGCTCTGGTGAAGCAAGGATTCTAACTCCTGATATAATCCTGAGAACAGCAAGTGGAAGTCTGTTTCCTGTTATTGATCCAGGGCAAGTAATCTCTATTCAGGTATTTTTGAGATCTTGATTCTTGTATGTGTACAGTTTTATGTACTATAAGCCTGAAGTAATGCTTTTATTTGATAACATTTTCTCACCATTTGTATTTGACATCCAGGAACATGAGTACATTTATTGCCTCGCAATTGTCAAGAGCATGAAGCTCAATATTATTGGGCGTAAGTTTGCTACAGTACTATAACTCTTCAGTTATTATTGGGTGGTTGCTATGATGTTATACTATTCTACTCTTTTATTATTTTCCTTTTCCGGGGCACAGTAGTTGGTTCTTTTCCGGCCCCAAATGGCTTCAACTGTTTTACAGTGATGAGGGAATGTGTGCATCAGCAAATTAGCGTGCTTATTCTTTTTCCTTATTATTGCCAGTATCAGCGTGCATATGGTGTTTTTTTGACTTGTTCAATCTATGTCCTAGATATATATTCTCTGGTTTCTTTAAATTGTAGCAACTCATGTTATTTATGATCTGGGTTGATGTGGCATCACTTATTATGGTTTACAAACATATGATATGCTTCTAACAGTGGTTTCAAAGCTGTGATCATGATCACTAGGTGGTAGTTGTGACTAACTTTGAACTGGATGGAGCCCATTCGTTACAAGTAGAAAAGAATATGCTGTACCAAGTGGGGGACAGCATCTGTTGAAACCATAGTAAAAGTCTATATAAAATTAGTGTAGGGGCCATCAGTTTGGTTGAAATCACATTCATTTAGCTTGAATATTGCTTGCTGATTTGTTAATGTAAAGTACTCCAGAAAGAATGGGTGGACACTAAGGTTTCGGGCCACTGGAAATCTTGGACCAGTTGTTGTTGTGCAACATCAAACAAAAATTATAAAATGGCCAAATTCGAAATTTGTTTTCTTTTTTTTTGTTAATTTTGTGATTGAAGTAATGGAGACAAAAGAAATCTAGGGAAAATCATGTGATCTAAAAAGGCAAATGCTTGTCAAAATTAAGAACAATCAAAGTTTCTGACTAACTTACTGAGTAACTGAATATGTCATGAAATTATAAAATTATTTGTCCAATCTATTTTGAATTTCTACTGCCAATATGAGTGTTCTGTAAATATCCATGTAGCTATGTGTGTCAATCCATGTGAATTAAACCCACCCGGCTAAATAAACGGTGATCTGATTGTTCAAGCTTTTCATGTACATGTCATGTATTTTTTTTGTGAAAGAGTACAACTTAAGTATATTCTCTTTTCCAGAAAACTTCATGACTGGTCTTCGTGTGGTGTTTGACCGAGAAAGGAAAATTCTTGGATGGAAGAAATTCAATTGTAAGTAAAACATGCATCACACCCTTCAGTCCCAAACTGATTTGCTTATGATTTGCTATATGAAATGAAGGTTATGATACTG
The DNA here is from genome assembly GCF_005286985.2 of Setaria viridis. NCBI lineage: Eukaryota > Viridiplantae > Streptophyta > Magnoliopsida > Poales > Poaceae > Setaria > Setaria viridis. The sequence continues at coordinate 8,652,931 of NC_048269.2, forward strand.
ATAGTTCAAACCCTCTCTCCATCAACTCACGGAATTCGTCAGGTTTCTCACCTTCCACGCCTGAGAATTACTCTCCTCAGGAAACAAGGAATCCAGCTGGTGTTTCCCAGTTGAGACCCCTGAACAATTCATCTCCTTTAACGTTACATGATAGCTTGCTCCTGATGCTTCTTTTGGTCCACTTGTTCATTATGCTCTGATTCCTCTGGTTGGTTTTGGGTTGATCCGGCTGTAAATTAGTTCTTACTGTAAAAATAGATACTGTTACTGTAGAGCTTGACTAGGTAGTACAGCATAGAGACACCATTGCTTAGTGCTTACACGTTCTGTAAATTGGACAATAGGAATTAATTGTGATGCCGATTTTTTATGGCTATATACACGCCCCTTTCCATACTTTCCTCTTTATCTTTTTATTAAAGGATTTTACCGCAGCTTTTACCGATTCAATTTGGGTAAAAAAAGATGACGTTCGAACAAGAAGGATTAGCACAAAAGAACCTGTTCTGCTCGTACAAGTTTTAGTGACCTGTTATAGTATCTGATAAAGGTTTATGTATCACAAAATGCAAATGCATTGACTTTGTACACAATTAAAAAGTTAATTTGTAACCCAACTATGCATAAGTTTGTTTCTATACAGCACATGGCTTCATACAGCGGTTTCTAACATGCGTCTGAAAAACACAGGCTTGTGCATCTAAAGTATAAACAGAATAGAATAAACTATTATTGTCAGTAGAGAATCAAAAGCACCACCGAGAGTGGTCTGTTAGGACTTAGGAGCACATACTGAAGCAGCAAACATGGAATACTGCTCAACTGCTGGCACCTGATATACAGGAATTCCATCATTGGAAAACCCATCTTATTCCGCCATCCACTCGTCCACTCATCAGCGAGCTCGGCACCTCGGCTAGGGTGACCTTAACTCCGTCGTACTGTCCGTCATCAGTGATCTTCCCCAGCGACGACGAGAATTCAAGCTGCACCCCCTGCATAACATCCTCATAGGACTCATCCAGATCCTGGGAGGTCAACTGGTGGTACTACACTAGCTGCATCAGGCTCTGGCTTTCTCCTGTGCAGCCGTGACTTCTCGGCGTGGTAGAGCATCCAATACATACGCCATCCCAAAAGACTAACGAGTCCATCACAAGACGACATGTAGCACAAAGATGTTGCAATTAGCCTGTCTATTTATTTGGTGCTCAAATATGGTGCTCAAAAATACATGAGAAAGGAATGAAACAGCAAGAAATAAATGGCTAAAACTCAAACAGGCTCAAAACCTCCTAAATAGCCCAGAGTCTAAAACGGCCTATTGTGTTCCCATGCGCAGCTCCCCTTATTTGCACATGCGGTCCAGCCTAGTGTGACCTGTATACTCATGCGCGTACGAGTGTGCGGCCTGTTTTGCTTCGGCTCAGCTCCCTTATCGGCACGTACACGGTCTGGCCCAACACGGCCCAACTAACGGCTTAACTCAGCTCGGCCCGACACGTGCTACGCACGCGGCCTCCTTCCCCTAAACCTAGAATCAGCCTGCTAGTGGCCTGCACCAACAGCCCATTAGCAATCCAAACCTGAATTTTTTTTATATTTTTTTTTCGATTTTGCAGAAATATATAGTCGGATGAAAAAATTGCAAATCTAGGCTATTGCCGCCGGCTAGGCCAGCGATAAGGCCTAGTAAGGCCCTCCCGCCCAACAGTCAACAGGCGCCGTAACTACCGCACGCGATTCGAGGCACTGTCGCTGGTCCGCCGTAAATGCCGCGTGCGATTTGAGGCACTGTCCCAGCCCAGGCGGTGGTAAGGCCCTTACTGTCGCCTCAGCCGGCGATAACGCGCTTTCCGCCGCTTGGGCCGGCGACAGTCGCCCCCTACAGAAGCTGCCCGTGCCCCTCCCCTCCCCCCGCACCAGTGCAAGCTAGACCGAGCGCCAGGCAGCGCAGAGAAGAGAAAGAGGAAAAGAGGGAAGAAAAAAAAGAAAGAGAGGAGAGGAGGAGGAGGGAAGAAAAAAAAGAAAGAAAGGAGGAGGAGGAGGAGGGAAGAAATGAGGAGGAGGAGGAGGGAAGAGAGGAGGAGGAGGAGGGGGAAGAGGGAAGGAATTTCTTCCGTCTTTCTCAGATAAATCTTTTTAATCTCGTAGTTTAGTTAAGTATAGTATAGTATAGTATAGTTTAGTTTAGTTTAGTTTAGTTTAGATCTAGATTTAGAAATATTAGTGGATCTGAGATTTAGAAATATTAGTAGATCTAGATTTAGAAATAATAGTGGATCTAGATCTAGACTTAGAAACTTTTAGCTGTATTTAGATATAGGAAAATGTAGCTTAGTTAGTATAACTGATTTAGCTTATATAGTAAAATAGAGTCAGCATTATTAGATTTATTTGTTATGGTAAATGCCTATGATAAATGTAGTTAGTAAATTTTGATATTTTGGTTAGGTATTACATTGTAGTTTTTAGGTGACAATATTAGATTTGTTTGTTCTGGTAAATGACTATGATAAACCTAGTTAGTAAATTATAATTTTTTGGTTAGATATTCGAATATAGTTTTTTGGTAACAATATTAGATTTGTTTGTTCTGGTAAATCATTGTGATAAATGTAGTTAGTAAATTATGATTTTTTGGTTAGGTATTACAATATAGTTTTTCGGTAACATTATTAGATTTATTTGTTGTGGTGCATGCCTATGATAAGGTTAGTTAGTAAGCTTGGTTTAGTGTTACATAGTTGTTTGTTTATTCAATTAAGGTCGTTATTATTGTTAACTTATGTATAGTGTTGAGATTAATTTGGACTGTCTGTTTCATGTATGTTGCCAGGCATGTCGGATAGTGTAAGTATTAAGTGTACTATGGGCTGGGGGAGGTTAGATATGGTCCAGAAGGGGTAGATTTGAGTGGATTTTCCTATTTCACCAAGTGTGTTCCAAGAGCAAGAGAGAAAACTTGGGGGGCATATGCAAGTGGCTTTGTAGGGACTTAGGTGTTGACAGAGATCAAGCGGATGTGTCTATGAGGGTTGTAGTGAAAAGACGGCCCGACATAAACTCTTGGGAGTTGGTTTCGCTTGAAGAAATTCCGAGGTATCGAGCTTACATAAATGGTTTCACGAGAAAAGATTTACCAATCATATGGTATGTCCAATTTTTCATGAAGGGTGGACCTAACACTCATATTGAACAACAAGTCGGAGGTGATGAAGTTGAAGAGGAAGAAGATGTGCAGAGTAATGCGGGTGGAAATGAAGAACTTGATTACGAAGAACAAGAAGGTGGAGATGCAGAACATGATGTAGCATCTCAGGAACCAACTGGAGAGGCTGATGAGGGGAAAGAAATTCCTGAGTTAGTAGAGCAGATAGAGATGGAAGGAGAGGAGGCCAATGGTGCCGTGGATGAGGACTCGTCCGATGAGGAAGACGATTATCCTGTACCGTGAAATTGGTCAAATTATGACCATTCCGCCCTACAGGTCAATGTTGGGGAAAATATTCATTGGGAGTACAGGAAGAATGAGGTATGCATGGGGGCTGTGTACCAAAGTGGGGATGAAGTGAAGGTGGCTATTAAGAGATGGTCCACTTTGTGTTTGCAGCGTCAGTTCAGGGTGGAAAAGAGTAGCCCGAAGGTGTATGATGTCCAGTGTGTGCGAAATGATTGCCCATTCAGGGTGCATGCATATAAGGGCAAATGGAAGGATTACTGGGAGGTGACTATAGTGGTTGAGCACCAATGCTTGCTGGCTGAATTGGAAGGAACACACCGCAACCTCACTGCTGAGTTTGTTGCTCAGTACATGTACCCTCAGATAGTGGAGAATCCAAGCTTCGAGCTCAAGTCCATTATCTGTGCCATAGAGGAGAAGTTCAAGTACAAGATCAACTACAACAAAGCTTACCGTGCTAAGCAGAAGGTGCTTGAGATGAAGTTGGGTATATTCGAAGCATCCTACGACAACCTCCTTGCCTTGTTGTACACCATTTGCCAGAGAAATCCTGGAAGCTTCTACGACTTGAAAGCATATCCAGTTCTTCAGTTTCTAGGCAAACAGGTCCTACAGCGGTCATTCCTTGCGTTGGGTCCTTGCATTCAGGCTTTCCAGCTTTATCGACTAGTCATTTGCATTGATGGCACATTTTTTACTGGAAGGTATAAAGGGACAATATTGACAGCTATTGGGACTGATGGCAACAATCAGGTGTTGCCGCTTGCAATCGCTTTTGTGGAGAAGGAGTCTGGAGATAACTGGTACTGGTTCCTCGAGAGGGTGAAGAACATGATTGTGTTGGACGTCGAGGGGGTCTGTCTCATTCATGATTGGCACAAAGGCATTATACAAGCAATCGACGACCTACAGAATGGAAGTCAAGAGCATTTCAAGGCGCCGATATGGCCGGACTTGAAGAGTAGGTGGTGCATGAGGCATATGGGTGCAAACTTTCACAGCCAATTCAAGAACAAGACCCTTATGAAATTGTTCAAGTGCTTGTGCAACCAGAATCAGGAGAGGAAGTTCAACCTGCTGTGGAAGAAACTTGAGGACCTCACCAAGAAGCAATGTGAGAAACTAGTGAAGAGGGTGGTCAATAGTGAGGCCGACCAACCTGTGTCTCTAGAGGACGTCGGGCTCGACGGTCCAAATGTCAGGCGAAGACGGGGAAGATCCATCAAGACCTTCTCACAGTGGATTGAGAATGAACCGAAGGAAAAGTGAGCATTACTCTTTGATGATGGAGGTGCACGGTGGGGTATAATGATAACAAACCTGGCTGAGGTTTACAACTGGGTCCTGCGCGATGTTCGTGGCCTGCCCCTTGTTGCTATTGTGGAATTTTACCTTTACCGCACCATGAAGTATTTCAGGGAAATGTACCAATTGGCTGATAACTCAATGTGTGACAACCACATAATATTTGGGTACAAGATGACAGAGTACATGGAGGAAGCAATTAAGAAAGCTCATTTGCATCGTGTGAAAGAAGTGGGAGCCGTCGAACGCTGGTTCAAAGTTGTTTGCAGGGACAAAGTTCGAATGGGCAGGAGGCGCGAGACACACACACATGAATGCATCCTCAGGAATGAAGGGTGTGTTTGCTCTTGCCACAAGCCAAGGTTGCTTCACAGGCCTTGCACCCATGTCATTGCTGCATGCTTCGAGGTGGGGGGCCTCCAACCCTGTCATTTCATGCCGGACTATTTTCTCAAAGAAACCATATGGCAAACTTGGAGGAACGAGGTTTATGGATATCGTTTACTGGGAGACTTTGTCAATAATCCTAGGAATGCTGCCCTCTACATTCCTGATCCTAATCCAGAAATGTGCCAAGGAGTGGGACGACACGAAAGGAACAGACGTATCCGTAATGACATGGATCAATCTGAAGTAGGTCCTGGTGTTCGTCTATGCTTCAAGTGCCATGAAGCCGGTCACACTTACAAGAACTGCACGGCAACGACGTATGGAAGTGCGAGCACCCAAGCTGCATCTAATAACTAGTAATGTAATGTACTTTCTATCTTGAGTTGTGTTATTGTAACTTGAGTTGTGGTCCTTAGGTAATGTAATGTAATGTAATGTTTATTTGTCGTTGTGGACAAGGACATAACGTATTGTAATATTTATCGTGGACCCTTCTATTTGTAATGACTCGTATGCGCCGTAAAGTTATGCTATTCATTTGCAATGTAACGTAATGCAATGTTATATTTCCTTTACGTGTTTAGTTCTTTATTTCTTTCAATACCTGTGTTGCAGGTATGGCGGCGCACCCAGGTCCACAGGGGTACCATACCCCTGAGTTGCTTGACCCTACCTTGGACGGCCAGCGCAGGTCGTTCCAGTCAGCCATAGTTGGTACCACCCTAGGCACGTTTCGGGCTCGTATCCTGCTTGTGACCATGTCGATTGACCGACGTTGGATCTCGAGGTACATCATACTTAGTAATACTTGTGTGTTAAGTTCAACGATTAATTTGTGTAAACTAATTAATTTTTTCGTGGTACAGGTTGAGTGCGGCAGGCCTTCTCCCTGTGGCTAGGCTTGTGGAGGGCGACATGGTCGACAATTCAGCGCGACGTGGCGGTGAGAGACCCACATGGTTGCAGTTCGACATGTCACTGCTAGCAGCTCTGCTGGACCGGTGGTGGCCGGAGACGCACACCTTCCACCTCCCGGTCGGTGAGTTGACCCCCACACTAGAGGACGTCTCGATGCTACTTGGCCTTCCCTGTGCAGGGGCCGCCGTAGCCACGATGGACGTCCCACCTGCCTAGCGTGACGAGCTGCTGGGTCGATTTGCGGACGTTCCCCTCATAGACGGTGCCCCGTAGTACCACACTTTCAGCAACTTCCACGGCCCGACGAAGGCATGGCTCCAGCAGTTCAGTGTGAGTATTTAATTAGCAGCAAGTTCAAATAATTTTTGTCAATTTTTCTTATTGTTGACACAAGTCTGGAATTGTTTTGCAGGCCGAGTACATGAGAGAGGACGCAGATGAGGCCACAGTAGGGCATCACTTGGAGGCGTACCTGTTGTGGCTCTTCGGCTGGACCCTATTTTGCACGTCGCAGGGGAACTCGGTGCCTAAGCACCTTCTTCCTTACACGAGGGCCATTGCGGAGGCCCTGCTGTAACAACTCTACCTAATTTAAGTGCTTTTAAAAGTAAAACAGTGGTTAATCCCTAATTAAAGAGGTGAAATGACCATTTTAACCCTAAGAAGCTCTTTTTGGAGTTTGAAATAAAACATGAAATTTTATATGCAAACTTAAAATTCTGCCCAAATAAGAGTTGTAAAACTTTTAATTTCAAACAACTTTTGTTAAAGGAAATTTGACTAATTCAGAGTGTAAGGAAGTCAAAAATAGCAATCAAAACCGGAGTATTAAAGAACCCTATAAACCTCCTAAATAAACCTCCGAAGTCCTGGAATTCAAGTTTTCCTCCAACTTTGCAAGCTGTTATCTCATGATTTCCTATCTAAACTCAAGTAAGGCTCTTAATAAAAGTTATAGTCCCTCGAGTGTGTTCCAACTTTGTTACACAGACCCAGGTCCAAATCGGGCCAGAACCAGTTCAAAATCTTGGTCAAAGTAAGGTAAAACAGTCAACTCAGCCCCTGAGCCCCAAAACGCTAAGTCTGAAAAACTGCTCAGAGTGCACCTCTTGGCGAGGGTGTTCCTCCAAATTTTTGAACTAAACTCAAGAAATACCCTAAATAGAAGTTGAAGTCCTCAGTTTGGAGAGCAACTCCTCAAATAACACCTTAGTCTAATTCAACTCAGAAGCTACCCAAAAATGGAGCCAAATATGGCTAAACCTCTGAATTCCACCTCTTCGGCCAAAATTGGCTAAGTCTGGATTTCCAGATTTTTGGCAAACTTTGGCACGAGATATCTCCAAATCCTTTCACAATCTAAACCAGCGCCTTAAATCAACTTTGAAATACGTCCAGAGTTGAAAAAGTTTGTTTAAAAGAGTTTTGGAAGTTGTGTTGCAAAATCTTGAGATAGGATCTCCCAAAGCTAGTCGGGCTTACTGCCCAAAGGGGGCCTCGACGCCCGTGCGCCAAAGCACGTTCACTCGCGCGCCGCGCGCCGCGTGGCCGCCGGCCCCCGGCAGCTCACCGGCGCCCTATCCCCGGCGAGACAGCGACAGGGCAAGGGCCACGGCGCCCAACCCGCGCCTGCGACAAGACAGGACGAACGCTGGGCTGGCCAACCGCCAGCCGCGCGTGTGTCCTTTTCCCCCTGCCGCGGCTCTGCTCCGCCAACCGCGCTCCGCCCGTCCGCCGGAGAAGCTGCCATGCCGATGACGTCCCGCGCCTCCGCCCGCTCGCCCAACCCCCACGGTAGCCCTCCGCTTCGCCCGTCCGACAGACCGGAAGCCCCAACGCGCGCCGCCCAAGGCCAATCGCCACCGTAGACCACCCGGAGCTCCACCTCCTCTGTTCAATGGCGCCGTTGGCCAATGGCTGCCTCGCCCGCGCACCCGCTGCTCCCGGCCTTATCCTTCCCCCACCGGAGCCCCGCCTTGACCCTCCGCTCCACTGCTGCCCTATAAAAATGTCCCCCTCACCGGCAACACCACCCTTTTGCCACCGCCCACAATCACGCCATCGCTTCCTCCTCTGCGCCGCTGCTAAGCTTCCATGGAGCTCACCCCTCCACGCCACCCCACACTCCGGCGACTTCGCCGCCTGCTTCGCCACCCCTCCGCGCACGTCTCCGAGCAGCCCGTGGCCTCCCCGACGTCGCCAGTGCGCCGGAACGCCGCCTGCACCGCCGCCAGCCAAGCTCTGCCGCCGCCGCCACGTTCCGATCCCCGCCGGCCATCTCCGTCACCCCAACCACGCCAAACCGAGCTCAGGTGAGCCCCGGCACCCCTCCGGCCACTTGTTGCCCCATCCTCGCCAGCGAACCGCCGGGAATTTCCCCGCCGCTGCCGCGCGCGCCCTGGGGACTAGATTGCATCGTCCCCATTCTTTCCAGGGGCCTGGGCACAAAACTTAGGGACCCCTGTGTAGTTAAACCTTAAACCCAGGGGCTAGCTTGCAAGTTTGCCACGGCTTTTCTTTTAATAATAGGCAGAAATATGGTTGAACTTTGGAAATGCCCAATAAATCGTAGAAAAATCATAAAAATGCCAAACCACTTTTGTTGGAATCCTTGCTCTGTCTAGTTCCTAAGAAAAATAAGTTTGATCATGTTATTGTTGTAAATAATATCCTATGCTTTTAATCTTGGTTTAGGCCTTTTAAATCATAATAAATAGAAGAAAAGCAGGAAAAATGTGAGACCCAACTCTATGATGCTTGTTTCTATGTATAGAAGCTCAGAAAAATGGTTAGGGCTCTGGTCTAACACTTTAAGTCACTGTTTTGACTTTAAATTGGTAATCTATACATAAATCTTCCTTTTTGCATAAGTTTTGTTTCAAAGCTTAGAAAAATGTGAAACTAGTTGGGTTAATTTTGTTTTGCTGTGAAGTTTGCAGGAAAAATATAAATTGTTGTGAAAATCAGAAAGAAAAATACCTTCCTTGCTAAGTATGTTTAATTAAAAAGGGAAATAGAGTAAATAGTTAACCTTCTCCAAAAATTATGAAAAGTTCACCAAAGCTCCTGTAACCTACCCTTAATACACTGGTTAAGTTTCACCTCCTGTTGCACAATAACTTTGAAGATAGAAAAAGTTAAGTTCATTTTACCTTTAATAATAAAATGCATGTAACCCCTTTTTAAGTCATCCTTTGGCCCCCAAACTTTTGCAGTAACTTAGTGATGGCTTAAGTGAGGTGCTGTGATTTTATCAGTACCTTTAGCCACTGTTTGGATTTGAAGTCGTTTTGGTTAATTAATCAACCTAATGGAATAAAAGGAAAGCACAAATTCTAATTCGATAAATAAGTGGAAATTGAAAGAGATACATAAAAACTTTCAGAAGTAAGTAATTATTCTAATGCACCCAAACCACCCAAACACGACCTTTCACTCTCTTTATGCATCTCTAAGTGCAAGAAAACTATATATGTACACAATCGCCATCCAACTCGAACTCAAGTTTAAACCAACCACATTCGTTGAAATTGCATGAAAGTTTAACCTCGTCGAAGTGAATGTGGCTGTTGTAATTCCTTGTCTTAAGCCGTGCCTTGTGTCGTTGAATGAACGCGCGAGTCCAACTAAACTTTTGCATGTGCATGTCGTATAGAAGCAAATCTCGCTGACGGAACCTACGAGCTCCACTTGGCACCGGAGGAAGACCCCGCTGCGGAGCTTCACCCCTTGGAAGGCGAGCCCGAACCGGATCAAGACCCTGAGGATCCGCTAACTTTTCCTGAAGGCAAGCCCCGGAGCATAAATTCCTATCTTGCATACTTGCAATACTATTGAATACTTTGATTGCGCATTTACGTTTCTAGGAGTTGTAATGAAACCTTAGATGCATGAACTTAGTGCCTTGTTTGAATACTAGTTGCTAAAGTCGAGTAGTTGCAATGCTTAATAGGCTTCGGTAAAAGTCGAGTGATTTCCTGTCACTCGCGAGTTATAGGAGTTGAATGTTTTATTTATGTTGCAACTATAAGGACGACGGACGGGGTCGGGCTTATGTTCGATACTTGGTGGTTTTCCCCGTCCGTCTAAATGAAATTGATCTAAGGTCGAAACGTGTCAGCGTTCGTGATCAAGTGTTTGAAAGTACTAATCTCATACCTAGTATGGGATGGGGAAGCCTACTATCTGATTGAACTGGGGCGTGGCATACCCTCCGACTGTCCTTGGAACGTCGTTCCCATGGTGCATCATGTGGGTGCAAGTGCGGTCATAGTACGGCAGAGGCCGGGATTATGGAGCATTGCATGCCAAAGGCAGTTGGCCCTGACACGTGCCTAAGAGATCGATGGGGACGGCTAACAAATGAAGCGACCCTTCGTGGTACGCGGATGTTGTGAGATTAGGTTCGCCATGCATGGTTAATAAATTCGAATCGATTCGTCTGCCTCTCACAGTTTGGGACTACTTGATTGCTATTCTGCACTGTGTAACGATGAAACATGATTACGAGATTAAGTTGATGCTTGTTATTTAACTGCTTGGAAATCATGCTTGTTTAGTATAAGTTGCTAATCTAGACGGGATAAAGAACGTAGAACTTGAGCTAAAATATTGAAAGTAAGGACCGACTTTAGACGCTTTTGGCAAAGAAATCCCAAAGCTAGAAAGCCTTGCATGTCTAGGTCTTGGGAAAGATTTTCACTCGATGGGTCAGTCTTGCTGAGTATTAGTAGCTCAGCCTTGTTGTGGCTTAATCTTTTCAGGTGATGTCAATAGTTTGGTTGCTGGTACCACTTGACCTACCCAGCTCCCTCCGGGCTGGACAGTCGAGTGGGATCCCTCCTCGGACGGCGAGGGAAGGGATTTTTAATATCATGATCGGCTCCGTCGTGATGTCATGTGAGCCCTAGGGGAATTTTGGGTCTTTTAAGGTGGCTAATAATTATTGGTTATCTTCTGACTTCCAGCATTTGTTGCCACGTCTATCATACGTGTGCCGAGATCCGCATCGCGAGTATGCGAAGGGTGATAGGAATTCGATTCCAACGAGCCTATCATCACGGTTGTTTCGCCCACGTCTATTATACGTGCGCAGGTTCCGTATGTTAATGCATGCGAAGGATGGTATGGTTCGATTCCAACGAGCCTATCATCACGGTTGTTCATCCACGTCTATTATACGTGTGCATGATTCCGCATCACGAGAATGCGAAGGGTTATATGGTTCTATTCAAAGGAACCTATTTCCATGGTTGTTGCGCTGTCCATGCAGCGTTAAACGCATGGGTGCCGTTTCTATAGTGAACGGTAATGATTGTGGACGCTTTCGTGAGTGCTGGCATGGAAGGTTCAAGCTGTGGTGTGTTTTTCTGCAGGTACACTAACAACGTTGCGTATGAAACGATGCCTAGTAACTCGACTAGTTATTATAGTGAGAGTCGTATTGTTGCCTTGCCACCGGCACTAACCACGTAAGTCCAAAGATTTTTGGCGATTATTTTTGGTTCAGAGGACGACTAGGATGTGCATGCATTAAGAAATCAAAAATCGCAACCTAAGGAAATAAAACCAAGCTCGAGTGCGCCGTAAAAAAGAAATGCACCGCGATAAGGATTGTCTAGCTGTCTTTTTCCGCCATGCACGTTTAATAAAATCTTTCAGATTGTTCCATATGATAACTCCAGAAACTTTATATAAGAAATTTGTGTTAAATCTCCCAAGTAAACTGCTGAAAATTTTTCACAAAGTACTACCACTTGGGTTGAGAGTTGTGATCAGTTTTGTGACCCCCTGTTGGCTGTTAGGCCTGAGTGCACACCAGTTGGAATTCTACTGTTTCGACCACCTTAAGAACTTTTTATGCTAGGAGTCCCTTAAGAAAAGTTTCTCATAACTTAATAAAGGACTTACTGGTAAAATTTCAGCTTCATTAGGTCTCTGGTTTTGATGTTATGTTCAGTTTACTTTGGCTCGGGTCTGAAAAATTCCAGCATGAACACTTAAGGGAAATCTGAGAGTATCACCTTGTTAGGTCCTGTTCTAGCCCTACCTTTGAATACCAAAATTATTACACACAATCTAAAGAACGTGCTGGTAAAATTTGAGAAATTTTGGATGAATACTTGTTGAGTTATGAGCTTTTCTCTAACTGCCAGAAATCTATTTTGATTTCCGAGTGTTAACTCCGTTTCTCACTTGTCCTTTGGTTACAGATGGCTCAGCCCATGAACATTGCAGTCAGTACGAATGGCACCACCTGCTCACGGTGCCTTCACTACGAGGATTTCCTAGCCGTACTGTGGGACACCCTGCGCTCTTTTGGGTACCCGTCACCACCGGTTTACGCGGGACGTGCGTACCAGGACTACGGGATTCTGCGGAGTCGCGTGCACGTGCGGGTGCCCCCGCCTTCGGACCAGCCACAGTGGCCGCTATTGGAGGTGGTGGCCGAGGGACACACGCTACAGGACACCTGGGAGTTCGCAGCCTTGCAGACCCTGACACAGTTCTGCCGGGCACACCCTCTTGAGATCGTGTTGGACCTGATTGGGTTGTTCCCTGCCTGGGATACGAGGGACCCGGACTGGTTGGATCGTATGGAGCATATGGACTTGCTCGGGGTTATGGATCCACATCGCATGATTTTTGTTTCAGCTCGTTGCCTGAACGTGTTCTACAGGATGGTCGAGATGCAGAGCCGAGCGATGGCTACAGTGATCGGGATGGCAGTGGCCAACCAGGTCGCTTTATCTGCCGTGCAGAGTGGTATGGTGGACTAGTCGCTTGAGCTAGTACAAAAGGATGTCCAGATTTCTGAGATGTAGGATAAGATCACTCGTTTGGAGGAGGACATCGTGGATATGGAGAACGATATGGAGATCTTGGCTGACTAGTTCTATGATGTGAACATGGAGCTGGCGAATGCCAATGAGCACCTGCAGGAGCATCACGATGAGCTTAATGCCATTCACGCTTTAGAGATGCAGCAGGTTGAGCTGATGGCCCAGGACGAGGAGCCCGAGGAGATCGAGGGCTTTTCGAGCATGGACTATGAGGAGGCCTCTCCGCAGCCCCCAGTTGGCGATGCTCACTCCCCTATCCTCAGCTTTGCCTCCGTGGGCAACCTCGACGACTTCTAGTCATGTTGACTTGTTGATTGAGCGGTTCTCTTTTGTTTTTACTCCTCGGTGACCTATATTTTGGCCAGTGATGTAATAGGTTAGCTTGAGTTGAGTATTTGGGTGTTGAAAAACTGATTCTATGTAGGATTGCCGTTGCTATCTTTAGTGTAATGTCTGAAATTTATGGTAGAACTGCAGTGACTGTTTCTCCTCAGTTTTCCCCTGTCTCTACTCATTTTTGAGCCAAAGTTTGAATACCAAAGTTGTGCGAAAACTTCTGTTCTAACTACTCATAAATTTTCAGCTCCTTCGGATCTGTCAAACGCCCGCTAGAGCCAAAACCCAACTGCTCAGCTTGCTGAAAAATCAGCCAGACAGCAACTTGCTAGAACGTCTAAACGACCCCTTTCCCTTCCTTTTCGGTCATCAAGCGTAACATGAAAGTGGTTGTGTACGACATATTCTAACCCTCGCTTAAGGATGAGAACCTTGTGCACTTCGAAGAGGAGATATGCACCTACTCAATAAAAGTTTTGATTGTTACTTTTGCACCATCAGCAAGACTAGCGTTTATTATTTCCGCACATGAGGTTTCCTTATGGTTAAACAAGTTTTTGGGGTTATGTGACTAACAGAAAGGTGAATCTTGCAGATGGCGCATCGCACATGCTCTGGCTCTGTTCCTAGTGGCAGCGAGGTGCCTCCCCCACCTCCGCCTCCAACCACCCTCGAGGCGATCTTGGCAGCTCAAACCGAGCTGCTGAGGCACATCGCTCAGGGGCAGCAGCAGCAGCCCCAGGGAGGAAGAGCCCATCAGCAGCCTCATGTTGCTCGTTACGAAGACTTTCTGGGGACCCAGCCTCCTCTGTTCCACAAGACGGAGGACCCGCTTGACGCCGATGCCTGGATTCGTGCTATCGAGTCCAAGTTCTCCCTCCTCACCGCCCATTGCCCGGAGGAGAACAAGGTTCGGTTCACCGCGCAGCAGTTGCGTGGTTCTGCTCTCCTGTGGTGGGATCACTACCATGCCATGCAGCCGGCCGACCACGTCATCAGCTGGGAGGAATTCAAGATGGCGTTTAGGGGCCATCACATACCTGAGGGTCTTCTGGAGCGCAAGCTCAATGAGTTCTTGGCTCTTACCCAGGGAGGCCGCGATGTCCTGCACTATGCGTATGGCTTTCAATGACCTATGTCGCTATGCAGGCTACCATGCGGACTCCGATGAGAAGAAGAGGGACCGCTTCCGCAGAGGCTTGAGTTTGGAGCTCAAGGAAAGGCTGAATCCCATCAAGGTGGATTCCTACAATGAACTGGTGAACCTGGCAATTTCCCAGGAAGATTGCATGAGGGCTCTCAAGGCCGACCTGAAGCGGAAGGCTCCAATGCCGGCACCCGGCCCACCTGCCCAGAAATACAGAATGGTTCCCCCACAGGCATCTCGCAGGCCCGCACAGCCTGGGAGATGGGTTGCTCGACCTCCACCGCAGGTAGCACCTCGTTTCCCTGGATTCCAGCTGCAAGGGCCCCGACCTACTCTCCCTATGCCGCCACGCCCAATCACTGGAAACCGCTGTTTCACCTGCGGGAACCCGGGACACTTTGCCAAGGACTGCCCCCACAACAAAAATCAACGACCCGGTCAGAGCAATGCACTGGGCAACAAGGGGAAGAAGCTGAGGGTTCAGGTCCGACAACGTCGGCTGAACTTCACCACCCTTGCTGAACTTCCAGAGGGCGCACCAGTGATGATGGGTACCTTTTCTATCTATAACCAACCCGTCCTTATTCTGTTTGATTCGGGAGCATCTCATAGTTTCAGTGGGACTAAAACCAGTGCTAAGTGTGGGTTAGATTTCTGTCACACAAAAGGTACATACATAATCTCTACCCTGGGTGGGAACGTAGCTTCACACCAAGTGAGCCGCAGAGTGCCTATCCAGTTGGGGAGAACCCTTCTTAAGGAAGACCTGCTTATCCTTGGGATAGAAGGAATAGATATTATCTTGGGTATGGATTGGATGACCCAACACCGAGTGACCTTAGATATCCCTGCCAGAGCAATCCATATAAATTCACCCAAGTATGGTTGCTTAACTATACACTTACCTCACCGAGAGTGCCAGACTTCTTGTGCCTATCCCGTGACTGAAGTCTGTTTGGAAGATATCCCAGTGGTGTGCGAGTATCCCGATGTTTTTCCAGATGATTTGCCGGGTATGCCGCCTGATAGAGATATCGAGTTTGCTATTGAATTGCAACCAGGTACTGCCCCAATTTCAAAGAGACCATACCGGATGCCACCAGCCGAGCTGGCAGAAATGAAAACTCAGTTGCATGATTTGTTGGAAAAGGGTTTTATTCATCCAAGTACATCACCTTGGGGTTGCCCCTCCTTGTTTGTGAAAAAGAAGGACGATAGTCTGCGTATGTGTGTGGACTACCGACCTCTCAATACGGTGACGATAAAGAAGAAGTACCCACTACCCCGCATTGATGTTCTGTTCGATCAGTTAGCTGGAGCTAGAGTGTTTTCCAAAATTGACCTCCGTTCTGGCTACCATCAAATCAAGATCCGCCCGTGCGACATTCCTAAGACTGCCTTCTCTACACGGTATGGACTATTTGGTCATGTCATTTGGGCTTACTAATGCACCGGCTTATTTCATGTACCTCATGAATTCGGTGTTTATGCCCGAACTCGACAAATTCGTCGTGGTATTCATTGACGACATCTTGGTGTACTCGAAGAATGAGGAAGAACATGTAGAGCACCTTCATACTGTACTCCAACGCTTAAGAGATCACCAACTCTATGCCAAATTCTCTAAGTGTGACTTCTGGCTGGACAGTGTTAAATTCTTGGGGCACACCATATCTAGAGACGGTATAGCAGTAGACCCAAGCAAAGTGCAAGAAGTAATGGACTGGAAGCCGCCCACTTCAGTTCATCAGATTTGAAGTTTTCTCAGTTTAGCAGGTTACTACCGTCGCTTCATTCCTGACTTCTCAAAAATAGCTAAGCCAATGACGGAACTGTTGAAGAAGGGAATTAAGTTTGTGTGAAGCGAAAAATGTGAAGAAGCCTTCCACACCCTGAGACAATTGCTGACCTCTGCGCCGGTTTTAGCTCAACCCGACACCACTAGGCCATTTGACGTATATTGCGATGCCTCTGGCACTGGACTTGGTTGTGTTCTTATGCAAGACAGCCGAGTCATTGCCTATGCCTCACGAGCACTACGGCCACATGAGTTGAATTACCCTACCCATGATCTCGAGTTAGCAGCTGTTGTTCATGCACTGAAAATCTGGAGGCATTATGTTATGGGAACTCGATGCAACATCTATACAGATCACGAGAGCCTTAAGTATATCTTCACTCAAGCAGACCTCAACATATGCTAGAGAAGATGGTTAGAATTAATCAAAGATTATGACCTAGAAGTGCATTATCACCCAGGCAAGGCCAACGTAGTTGCAGATGCTCTCAGCCGCAAGGTCCATTGTAACTGCTTATCAGCGATTAATTATGCCGAGACCCTATGTCATGAAATGTCTAAACTCAACTTGGAAATTGTTCCCCATAGTACCTTAAGTCATATTTCTCTGGAGCCTACCCTACTTGACCAAATAATTCTAGCACAACTAGAGGATGAAGAGATAAACCTTATCAAAGAGAAACTTGCACAGGAGGATGAGGGGTATAAGCATTTCCGACAGGATTGGAAAGGAGTGGTACATTATGAAGGTCGACTTGTAGTTCCAAATGATCCCGATCTTAAGAAACAAATTCTGGACAAAGCACACCTTTCCAAGTTCTCGATTCACCCTGGTAGTACCAAGATGTACCACGACCTCCGACAAAATTTCTGCTAGAGTGGGATGAAACCCGACATTGCACGATATGTTTCAGAGTATGATACCTATCAGCAAATCAAAGCAAGCCACTTGAGGTTAGCTGGCCTCTTGCAGCCGCTGCCTATTCCCTCATGGAAGTGGGAGGACATAAGCATGGACTTTATAGTCGGACTACCCATACCTCCCACAAGCATGATTCCATATGGGTTATAGTAGACCGACTTACCAAAACAGCGCATTTCCTTCCAGTACACACCACCCACGCCATACAGAAATATGCGGAACTGTACCTTGACTGGATTGTTTCCTTGCACGGTGTACCTAAAACGATCATCTCTGATCGAGGTAGTCAGTTTGTGTGGCGGAACACCTTGGATTAACTCAACTAAAGCACGGTTAAGTCACTTAATATGCGATCCTCATGCCTTAATCAAGTTATCTCGATGTGCCATCGAATTTCATCCGATTTAACCACTTAATAGGACCGAGTTAGCAAAACACACTCGAAGGAGAGTGGTTCCAGAGAATACAACAGATCGACCCTTTGATTAACATTTCCTGACATACTATTTGAAAATCAGAGTTTTACAAGTTCTGAAGGAACAACAGAAGGTAAAAACATCGCGGAAGCTATCGTCGGGGTCGGATGTCCCTGGTGAGGCCAGCCAGGACATCAATGATCCCATTCCCCACCGTCCGAGGAAGGATCCCACTCGACCGTCCACCCAGGAGGAAGCTAGGGCGGCCAAGTGCCAACAGCAGGCTCGGAAGCTTCAACTTCACCTGAAAGAGAAGCCACAACAAGGCTGAGCTGCTAAGCTCAACAAGACTTAACCAACCGGTGGGAAAAACTACTCTACCACGTCTAGACATGCAAGGCTCTTTGGCTGAGGGGTTTTGTTGCCAAAAGCGACTATGTTAGATCCTTGCTTTCAAAGTTTTAGCTCAGATTCTACGTTCATTAACCAGTCTAGGTTGGCAACTTATACTACGCAAACATAGATCCAACTTTATGTATATAAGCTGAACATCAAGATCATGTCATCATCAGACTCCTTCATTACTCAGTGTAGCATTGCGATCAAGCAGTCTCAAACTGTGAGAGGCAGACGAATCGATTCGAGTTCTTTAACCATGCATGGTGAACCTAACCTCACGACATCCGCGCACCACCGAGGGTCGCTTCCTGTGTTGGCCTTCCCCATCAATTCCCTAACCCGTGTTGGGTCCACTTCCCTTGGTGCAAGGTTCCACAGACCCAGCCTCTGCCGTTCTGTGACCACACTTGCCACCACTGGCGGCCGCAGGGGAACTCCGTTCTAGAGATAGTGGAGCGACCGCTCACGTCCAGGTTCAATCAGGTACTAGGCTTCCCCATCCCATAATGGGTATGAGATTAGTACTTTCAAACACTTGATCACGAACACCACCACTGTCGGGCCTTAACAGATTCAATAAATCGACGGGGCAATCAGCCGACCACCAAAAGAGTTAACCATAACCCTGCCCCGTCCATTGTCCTTATAGTTGTAAACAGAAGAAAATAACCAATTCCTATAACTCGCGAGTGACAGGAAATCACTCGACTTTTACCAATTCCTATTTAAGCATTGCAACTACTCGACCCAACAGACCAGTGTTCATATCAAAGGAACTATGTCATGCATCTATGGTTGCAAACAACTCCTATACGTAAATGCACAATCATGAGAAGGAAGGCATGTGCAAGTTTGGGAAGATGGGTTCATGCTCCGGGGCTTGCCTTCAAGCGAAGGGGAGGGGAACTGGTCTGCAGCTGGTGCTGCTTCGGCTTCTGGAATTGGCGGCTCTGCTACAGCTCCGTCTTCAGGCGCCGGGTGTAGCTCGTAGATGCCATCGGCGAGGTGCAACTCTACACGAATGCAAATGCAGGAGTTAGCACTTAGGCGGTTATTTCAACAACACTTGCAAGTTAAAGCTCGGACACTTGTAGCAAAGATACAGAAAAGGTGGGGGAGTTCAACTTTAGTTGGTGGAGAATAGGATAACAGGGTCGGATGGGGGTAAACATGGGATCTGATCCTTAAAGTTAAGGAATAACTGTGCTGGGGTCCTCAGACTTAACACAGAGAAGTCCCCGATATTTAACACAGATACCCTCGGGTCAAGAAAAAAGATACAGCCGAGCCCTCGGGCGAGGCGGATAAGGGTCGGTGAAACAGACAGGGTCGAGCGAGACGGAAAAAGGGGTCGGGCGAACCGGAAAGGGGTCGGCAGCTTACCTTCAGGTCTACCGGTGAAGGTTTTGGGGTCGGGAAGGAACAGACTTGGGCGGAAAGATTTAAGCACTAAGGCTTGGGCGGCGGCGAGGTTTGACGGTGCTCCGGCGGTGGCGGAGCTTCTTGTGGGCAACAAGGAAGCTCTAGCACAGCGCGGAGGAGCAGACGGAACAATGATGGCGAAGAAACTCCGGTAGGACTCTAGTATTCCCTTTTATAGCTGTGTGGAAGAGAGAGATTTTGAGCAGCACGAAGACCAGGAAGAAAAGGATGGAGTGCGCTGCCATGGCGGTGATTGAGCGGTGATGGGCGGCGGAACAGAGCCTTGGAGATAGAGTCTTCGGCTTTCCCGGAATTTAGATTTGGCGGAGGCGAGCGGTGTCTGCTCGCGTCGGGCGGTGGATTTGACTGGCGTGTGATAGGAAAGAAGGAGTTACAAGTGAGGTTGCAACAGGTGAAGTGACAGGGTGAGCGGCGGCGCGGGCGAGCGCGAAACAGCGGCTTGCCGGGGCTCATTACTGGCGAGGTGGAAAATGGAGTTGTCGCGGCCGGAGTCGGGGTTGGCGAGGGAGGTATTGTCGCGGAGTGAGCTCGTGGGCGGCGCGACTGTGGAGAGGCGGCGGAAAAACCGGAATGCATTGGGGCTTGCAGCCAGGGATCCGGGCGAGATGATGGGCGCGGGTCGCGAGGCGGTCTGACACAGCAGCGGCAAAACTCTGCCACGGCGGCGACGGGGCACCTTGGCGCGGCCGCGAGGGCGCGAGCGAGACGAGGCGAAGCAGAAGGGGTGCAGGGGGCTTCCGCTGTGATTGGGGAGGAGGGCGCGTTAATCCATCCTGTCGCGACTGGCGACTAGGCGAGGCAGCGGGCGTCGGAGAGATCATGCCACGCGGTGGGGGAGCTCTGAAGCGGGCGCATGCTGCTCAGGCACGTCTGCCTCGGGAGATCCGGGGAAAGATTTCGGGTCCACCAGTCAGCCTTGGTTTCTCCATTGGTCCAAGATTGGAAGGAACACTGCCTTTGGACTGAGAAAGAACCAGCGGTTTTGGGTTGGGTTTTCAGGGGTCAGGACTAAGAATCAGATTTTGAGCGCTTAAGCTCAGGAAGGCTGAGACAGCGGGATTAGGGACTTCGGTTGAAGATTAAGTCGGCTGATTATCCAAGGTCGTTACAGCCTACCCCCCTTAAAAAGAATCTCGTCCCGAGATTCAGGTGTAAGGGTAACCAGTGGGGGTGTGTAGTCCTTACCTTCTTGGTTGAAAAGAAAACCTCGGAAGTGTTTGTTCAGATACTCTTCTGTTTCCCAGGTTGCTTCTTCCTCTGTGTGGTTGTTCCATAGTATCTTGTACATTTTCACAGTCTGTCGCCAGGTACGTCTCTCCTTTTGGTCGAGGATCTTGGCTGGATACTCGATGTAAGTCAGGTCGGGCTTGATTTGAAATTGCTCCTGTTCCAAGACCTCGGTTGGAACTTGGACATATTTCTTCAGTTGGGATACATGGAAAACATCATGTATGGCCGAGAGCTATTCTGGGAGTTGGATCCGGTAAGCAACGGGTCCACAAATTTCCACAATCTCATAAGGACCAATGCATCGGGGAGCCAATTTTCCCTTTATTCCAAACTATTGCACTCCTTTGGTCGGGGAGACTCGAAGATATACGTGATCACCAATGTCAAACTGCAGGGGTCTCCTTCTCCTGTCGGAGTAACTCTTCTGTCGAGATTGGGCGGCCTTTAGATTTGCTTGGATTATCCTCACTTGCCTTTCTGCTTCTACTACTAAATCAGGGCCATAGGTCTGTCTTTCGCCAACTTGTGACCAATTCAACGGCGTCCGACATTTCCGACCATATAGGGCTTCAAACGGTGCCATCTTCAAGCTAGTCTGGTAGCTGTTGTTATAGGAAAACTCTGCTAAGGGTAAGCACTTATCCCAATTCTTGTCATAATGGATGACACATGCTCTCAACATATCTTCAAGGATCTGATTTACTCTTTCGGTCTGACCATCGGTTTGAGGATGATAGGTAGAGCTACGAATGAGCTTGGTGCCAAGTGATGCTTGCAGCTGTTCCCAAAAACGCGCTACAA
The DNA here is from genome assembly GCF_005286985.2 of Setaria viridis. NCBI lineage: Eukaryota > Viridiplantae > Streptophyta > Magnoliopsida > Poales > Poaceae > Setaria > Setaria viridis. The sequence goes on from NC_048269.2 coordinate 8,674,341, forward strand.
ACTGAACACCTCGATCAGATATGATCGTCCTGGGAAAACCATGCAGGGAAACAATGCGGTCAAGATACAACTCCGCATATTTCTTGGTCAGGTAGGTGGTGTGAACAGGAAGAAAGTGGGCAGACTTGGTAAGATGATTCACAATAACCCAAATGGAGTCATGTCACTGCGATGTAAGGGGCAGTCCAACAATGAAGTCCATGCTGATGTCTTCCCATTTCCAAGAGGGAATGGGTAGTGGCTGCAGGGTACCTGTTACCTTTAAATGGCTGGCTTTGACACGTTGACAAATGTCACATTCCGAAACATAGCGTGCAATCTCTGGCTTCATTCCACTCCACCAGAAGGTTTGACGGAGATCATGATACATCTTATTGCTGCCAAGATGGATTGAGAACTTGGAGAGATGAGCTTCATCTAGGATTTTCTTCTTCAGATTGGGATCAGATGGTACAACAAGTCGATTTCCATAATACACTCTCCCAGTCTCATCCTGTGGGAATTGCTTGTACCCTTCATCCTTCCATGAAATCTTCCTTTTGATTTGCCTTACTTCCTCATCCCCTAATTGTGCTGATCGAATTTGGTCCTCTAGAATAGACTCAAGGGATATATGGCCAAGGGTTCCATGGGAAATAATTTCCAAACTGAGCTTTCCCATTTCCTGGCACAGGGTCTCTGTGAAGTTGGTTGTCGTCAAGCAATTGCAATGAACCTTGCGGCTAAGAGCATCGGCCACCACGTTGGCCTTGCCAGGGTGATAATGCACTTCCAAATCATAATCCTTTATCAACTCCAACCATCGTCTCTGGCGCATGTTGAGGTCGGCCTGAGTGAAGATGTACTTGAGACTCTTGTGATCAGTGTAGATGTTACAGTGAGTGCCCATTAGATAGTGTCTCCATATTTTCAAGGCATGAACCACTGCTGCCAACTCAAGATCATGGGTTGGATAGTTCAGCTCATGAGGTCGCAACGCTCATGAGGCATAGGCAATGACTCGGTGGTCTTGCATAAGAACACACCCAAGTCCAGTGCCAGAGGCGTCGCAGTACACGTCAAACGGCCTAGAAGGGTCGGGTTGAGCTAAAACTGGGGCTGAGGTCAGCAGGTGTTTCAAGGTGTGGAAAGCTTCTTCACACTTGTTGCTCCACACGAATTTGGCCTCCTTCTTCAGCAGTTCAGTCATCGGCTTAGCTATCTTGGAGAAATCCGGAATGAAGCGCCGATAGTAGCCTACTAGTCCAAGAAAACTTCGAATCTGGTGAACTGAAGTGGGTGGCTTCCAGTCCATGACTTCCTGTTCCTTGCTAGGGTTAACTGCGATGCCATTCCGAGAGATGGTGTGTCCCAAGAACTTGACACTCTCTAACCAGAATTCACACTTGGAGAATTTGCATAGAGCTGATGATCTCTCAACCGTTGAAGAACCACATGAAGATGTTCAGCATGTTCTTCTTCACTCTTAGAGTACACCAGAATATCATCAATGAATACCACCACAAACTTGTCCAGTTCGGGCATGAACACCAAATTTATGAGATACATGAAATAGGCGGGTGCATTGGTGAGTCCAAAAGACATAACCAGGTACTTGTAGAGTCCATATCTTGTGGAGAAGGCAGTTTTGGAAATGTCACAGGGTCTGATCTTGATTTGGTGGTAACCGGAACGAAGATCGATCTTGGAGAACACTCTGGCTCCAGCTAATTGATCAAACAGAACATCAATGCGGGGAAGTGGGTACTTCTTCTTGACAGTCACCGCATTGAGGGGTCGGTAGTCCACATACATGCGTAGACTTTCATCCTTCTTCTTCACAAACAAGGCTGGGCAACCCCAGGGTGAAGTACTGGGTCGGATGAAGCCTTTCTCCAGCAGATCATGTAGTTGGGTCTTCAACTCGGCCAGCTCGGCGGGTGGCATCCGATAGGGTCTCTTTGATATCGGAGCGGTGCTGGGTTGCAGTTCAATAGCGAACTCGATATCTCTGTCTGGCGGCATGCCGGGCAAGTCATCTGGGAACACATCCGGGTAATCGCGGACAACAGGAGGTTTTATATCCGGGCTTCTGATACAGGATACGCACAAGGAATTGCGTACTCAAGGGGGTCAAGGATAGGGTAGAGCTGCTATGTAAGGGTGAGTTTATGTGGAGAGCTCAGGCAGCTACGTCTAAAACCACTTGGTGTCGGGTCATCCAATCCATCCCCAAGATGATATCTATTCCTTCCAGGTCAAGGATGATGAGATTCTCCCTAAAAAGAGTTTGGCCTAGCTGGATGGGTACAAGGTTAACTATCTGGTCTGAAGCTATCTTCTCTCCCGGGGTAGAGATCACATATGACCCTTTGGTGCGGCAAACGCTCAGCTTACATCTCTCACCAGTATTATTCCCGATGAAGCTATGGGATGCTCCCGAATCAAATAAAACAACAATAGTTTGATTATGGATAAGGAAGATACCCGTCATCATTGGCGCACCTTCGGGGAGCTCGGTCAGGCTGGTGTAGTTGAGCCGTCCTTGGCGAACCTGCACCTTGGGCCTTCTTCCTCTGTTGGCCGTGGTGTTTTGGCCAGTCCGCTGATTTTTGTTCCTGGGGAAGTCCTTAGCAAAGTGCCCTTCATTTCCGCAGGTGAAACAGCGGTTGCCATTCACAGGGCGCGGCGGTGGTAAGGTCGGCCGGGGCGCCTGCGGTTGGAATCCGGGGAAACGAGGTGCCGCGGGCGGTGGAGGGTGAGCAATCCATTGTCCCGACTGCTGTGGCCGGTGGGGCACCTGAGGGGGAACCATCCTGAATCATTGAGTGGGCGGGCTCGGTAATGCCACTAAGGCCTTCCGCTTCTGGTCGGCCTTAAGGGCTTGCATGCAGTCTTCTTGAGAGATGGCCAGATTTACCAACTCATTGTAGGTATCCACCTTGATGGGATTCAACCTCTCCTTGAGCTCCAGGCTCAAGCCTTCGCGGAACCTATCCCTCTTCTTCTCGTTGGTATCCGCGTGATAGCCGGCGTAGCGGCACAGGTCGTTGAAGGCTTGTGCGTAGTGTAGGACGTCTCGGCTTCCCTGGGTAAGGGCCAAGAACTCGTTGAGTTTGCGTTCTAGAAGACCTTCTGGAATGTGATGCCCTCTGAAAGCGGTCTTGAACTCATTTCAGCTGACAGCATGGTCGGCCGGCAGCATGGCATGGTAGTGGTCCCACCAAAGCCGGGCGGAACCACGCAGCTGTTGAGCCGCGAACTGGGCCTTATTCTGGATGGGGCACGGGGTGGTGAGGAGTTCAAACTTGGATTCGATTGTATGAATCCATGCATCAGCATCGAGTGGGTCTTCAGTCTTGTGGAAGGTCGGAGGCTGCGTGCTCAAGAAGTCCTCATATCGAGCAACTTGTGGTTGCTGATGAGCCCTCCCTCCATGGGGCTGCTGTTGTTGTCCTTGTACAATGTGCCTTAGCAGCTCAGTCTGAGCCTCTAGGATGGCTTCCAGCGAAGGTGGGGGCGGAGGCGGAGGCGGAGGAAGGTCCTGCCTCTACTCGCTGCCACTGGGCACAGAGCCAGATCGGGTGCGGTGTGCCATCTGCAAGAGTCAACGTTCCATTAATTCAAAAACCTCAAAAGTATTCCAATCATGCGGGAACGTATGCGTTAAATCCTCAAAGGCGACTCTTGCCGATAGTGCAACACAATAGAATTTCTCATTAAGGAGATATACACTTCTTTTGCCATCTCAATTAGCAACTATCTCGGTTCTGCACACAACCTCGGGAGAACCAAAACCGTATCCCATGGGTTCCATTATATCCGACCTTAGGCGCTCGGGTCGGGTGAAGCGAAATCGGGCAACAAGGGGTCGGGCAAGGCGGAGACCTGCCTCGAGGGGTCGAGCGCATCCGACCTTGCGACTCGGGGTCAGCCAAACTTTGGAACAGACCCACAGAACCTTCCCGTGCGGTTACAGCACAAAACTCACACAACGTGGCATCCAAGGTGTGTCGCAAAGGGTCAAAAGTCAAGTCAAGATCTAATTTCACCAAGACTATTTCATTGCTGTTCTCATAGCACAGGAGGAACACTCAACTCAAGGCTAACCTATTACATTGCTATCCAAAACTTAGGTTGCCGAGGAGTACAACAAAAGATTAGCTTCCTACAGTTCTCAACCTAAAAGTTATCTAGGTTGCCGACAGAGGGAACACTATGAGTCGGAGAAGGGGCGTCTCCATCTTCAATGTCCATGCTGGACGCTCCTATGACCTCCTCAGGATCCTCTTGTTCATCCAGCTGCATCTCAAGGGCATGGATAGCATCGAGCTCGGCGTGGTGCTCGTCCAAATGAGCATTAGCAACTGCGAGCTCCATCTCAGCTTCCATCTTTTCTTCGGCAAGCTGGATCATGACATTCTCCATATCTGTCACCTCTTCCTCCAGCTCAGTAATCCTAGCCTGCATGTCATGGATCTGTATGCCTCTCTGGATGAGCTGATATGACCGCTCCACCAAGTCCCTCTTGGCGGCGTTGAAATGCCCTTGGGTGTCTACGGCTATCCGAGCCAAGACAGACATAGCTCGGCCTTGAAGCTCAATTAGCCGGTACAGGGCTGACATGCACCTGGTGGTGGTAGAGATGGTGACCAACGAATGGGAGGTTGCCAACACCTCCATGTTGTTGACGCGGTCAAGCCAGGCTGGGTCCAACCGATCCCTGGTGGGAAACAAGCTGATTGGGTCCAAAGTGACCTCAAGCGGGTGTAGCCGGCAAAACTGGGTGAGGGCCTGCAGGGCAGCTGATTCCCAGGTGTCCTCCAAAGCATGACCATAGGTCAAGACCTCGAGTGGGGGCTACTCGGGCTGCACAGGGGGTGGAGGTACAACCACCTGCACGTTGCATCTCTGCACTCCGTGCTCTTGATACTCCCGTCCCACGTACAGAGGCAGGGACTGGTACCCAAACCACCTTAAGGTATCCCACGGAATAGCAGGAAAACCCTCAAAGTGTAGGCATGTAGAGTGGGAAATGCCGTCAACGCCGTAAAACACGTGCCCGGGAGTAGCCATCTGGAACCAAGAACCGAAACAATGTGAGATAGAAAAACCAAGAAGAACAGATCAAGTAGGAAAAGCACTCGGAGCTTGACCAGAGAGCAAGCTGGAAAGGAAACTAGAAATCCTTAAAGCAAAGAGGAGCTTTTCCATGGCAAGGTTGTTTTAGGGAGGTGGTTTCACAGATTTTATTTTATGACGCATGCACGACCTACTTCGTCCTCTTAACCAAAACAACTGCCAAAACTTTTGTCTTATGCAGTCAGTGCCGGTGGCAAGGCAACCGGTACGTCTCTCCCTATAGTAGCTAGTCAATTTCTAGCAGCGTCTCCCTAAGCGAACGCGGTTAGTGTACCTGCAGAAAACACAACCACCTGAACCTTTCGTGCCGGCACCCACGAAAGCGTCCCTAAGCATTACCGTTCACTATAGAAATGGCACCCATGCGTTTAATGCTGCATGGACAACACAACAACCGTGGAAATAGGTTCCCTTTGAATGAAACCATATAACCCTTCGCATACTCGAGATGCGGAATCAGCGCACGTATAATAGACGTGGGCGAACAACCGTGATGATAGGCTCATTGGAATTGAACCATACCACCCTTCGTATGGATTAACATACAGAACCTGCGCACGTATGATAAATGTGGGTGAAACAACCACGATGATAGGGTCCTTTCAATAGAACTCCCTATCAACCCTCGCATACTCATGATGCGGAACTCGGCACACGTATGATACACGTGGCGAAGTGCTGGGGGTTAGCAAAATAACCAATAAGTAATAGCCACCTAAAATAACCCCAAAATCCCCTAGGGCCTCTCGTACTAAAGTCATCCTTAGCGATCGTACGAGATTTTTCAACATTTTTCTTGCAAATTTTATTTAAAAAGAGGTGTTTTGGGACCCTTTGTTTTCTCTGTCCTGCTAAACCAGCTCTGGTACTAGCTGTGGCGGAACACCTCGGATTAACTCAACAAAAGCACGGTTAAGTCGCTTAATACGTGATCCTCATGCCTTAATCAAGTTAAATCGATGTGCCGTCGGATTTCATCCGATTTAACCACTTAACAGGACCGAGTTAGCAAAACTCACCCGAAGGAGAGTGGTTCCAGAGAATACAACAGATCCACCCTTTGATTAACATTTCATGACATACTGTTTGAAAATCAGAGTTTTACAAGTTCTGAAGGAACAACAGAAGGTAAAAACATCGCAGAAGCTATCATCGGGGTCGGATGTCCTTGGTGAGGCCAGCCAGGACATCAATGATCCCATTCCCTGCCGTCCGAGGAAGGATCCCACTTGACCGTCCACCCAAGAGGAAGCTGGGGCGGCCAAGTGCAACAACAAGCTCAGAAGCTTCAACTTCACCTGAAAGAGAAGCCACAACAAGGCTGAGCTGCTAAGCTCAACAAGACTTAACCGACCGGTGGGAAAAACTACTCCACCACGTCTAGACATGCAAGGCTCTTTGGCTGAGGGGTTTTGTTGCCAAAAGCGACTATGTTAGATCCTTGCTTTCAAAGTTTTAGCTCAGATTCTAAGTTCATTAACCAGTCTAGGTTGGCAACTTACATTAAGCAAACATAGATCCAACTTTATGTATATAAGCTGAACATCAAGACCATGTCATCATCAGACTCCTTCATTACTCAGTGTAGCATTGCGATCAAGCAGTCTCAAACTGTGAGAGGCAGACGAATCGATTCAAGTTCTTTAACCATGCATGGTGAACCTAACCTCACGATATCCGCGCAGCACCGAGGATCGCTTCCTGTGTCGGCCTTCCCCATCAATTTCCTAACCCGTGTCGGGTCCACTTCCCTTGGTGCAAGGTTCCACAGACCCGGCCTCTGCCGTTCTGTGACCACACTTGCCACCATGTGCGGCCGCAGGGGAACTCTGTTCCAGAGATAGTGGAGCGACCGCTCACATCCAGGTTCAATCAGGTACTAGGCTTCCCCATCCCATAATGGGTATGAGATTAGTACTTTCAAACACTTGATCACGAACACCACCACTGTCGGGCCTTAACAGATTCAATAAACAGACAGGGCGATCAGCCGACCACCAAAAGAGTTAACCATAACCCTGCCCCATCCATTGTCCCTATAGTTGTAAACAGAAGAAAACAACCAATTCCTATAACTTGCGAGTGACAGGAAATCACTCGACTTTTACCGATTCCTATTTAAGCATTGCAACTACTCAACCCAACAGACTAGTGTTCATATCAAAGGAACTATGTCATGCATCTATGGTTGCAAACAACTTCTATACGTAAATGCACAAGCATGAGAAGGAAGGCATGTGCAAGTTTGGGAAGATGGGTTCATGCTCCGGGGCTTGCCTTCAAGCGGAGGGGAGGGGAACTGGTCTGCAGCTGGTGCTGCTTTGGCTTCTGGAATTGGCGGCTCTACTACAGCTCCATCTTCAGGCGCCGGGTATAGCTCATAGACACCGTCGGTGAGGTGCAACTCTACACGCATGCAAATGCAGGAGTTAGCACTTAGGCGGTTATTTCAACAACACTTGCAAGTTAAAGCTCGAACACTTGTAGCAAAGCTACAAAAAAGGTGGGGAAGTTCAACTTTAGTTGGTGGAGAACAGGATAACAGGGTCGGATGGGGGTAAACTTGGGATCTGACCCTTAAAGTTAAGGAATAACTGTGCTGAGGTCCTCAGACTTAACACAGAGAAGTCCCTGATATTTTACACAGATACCCTCGGGTCAAGGAAAAAGATACAGCCGAGCCCTCGGGCGAGGCGGATAAGGGTCGGCGAAATAGACAAGGTCGGGCGAGACGGAAAAAGGGGTTGGGCGAACTGGAAAGGGGTCGGCAGCTTACCTTCAGGTCTACTGGTGAAGGTTTTGGGGTCGGGAAGGAACAGACTTTGGGGGAAAGATTTAAGCACTAAGACTTGGGTGGCGGCGAGGTTTGACGGTGCTCCGGCGGCGGCGGAGCTTCTTGTGGGCAACATGGAAGCTCTAGCACAACGCGGAGGAGCAGACGGCTTGGTGGATTGGGGAGAAGCGGGTTTGAGCGGAGAGGGGAACTTTGCAAGAGCTCAGCGGGAGTGCTCAAGTGCGTTCAGAGTATGAGCGGTGGAACAGCAATGGCGAAGGAACTCCGGTGGGACTCTGGTATTCCCTTTTATAGCTATGCGGAAGAGAGAGATTTTGAGCAGCATGAAGACCGGGAAGAAAAGGATGGAGTGCGCTGCCATGGTGGTGATTGAGCGGTGATGGGCGGCGGAACAGAGCCTTGGAGATAGAGTCTTCGACTATTGGGCACTGGAGACAAGGCCGGCGCAGGCGCGGCTTTGCTGGGATTTAGATTTGGCGGAGGCAAGCGGTGTCTGGTTGCGTCGGGCGGCGGATTTGACTGGCGTGTGACAGGGAAGAAGGCACTACAAGCGAGGTTGCAACAGGCGAAGTGACAGGGCAAGCGACGGCGCGGGCAAGCGCGAAACAGCGGCTTGCCGGGGCTCATTACTGGCGAGGTGGAAAAAGGAGCTGTCGCGGTCGGAGTCGGGGTTGGCAAGGGAGGTATCGTCGCGGAGCGAGCTCGTGGGTGGCGCGACGGTGGAGAGGCGGCGGAAAAATCGGAATGCATCGGGGCTTGCAGCCGGGGATCCGGGCGAGATAATGGGTGCGGGTCGCGAGGCGGTCTGACGCAGCAGCGGCAAAACTCTACCACGGCGGTGACGGGGCACCTTGGCGCGGCCTGCGAGGGCGCGAGTGAGACGAGGCGAAGCGGAAGGGATGCAGGGGGCTTCCACTGCGATTGGGGAGGAGGGCGCGTTGATCCATCCTGTCGCGACCAGCGACTAGGTGAGGCGGCGGGCGTCGGAGAGATCACGCCATGCGGCGGGGGAGCTCTGAAGCGGGCGCATGCTGCTCAGGTGCGTCTGCCTCGGGAGATCCGGGGAAAGATTTCAGGTCCACCAGTCAGCCTCGATTTCTACACTGGTCCAAGATTGGAAGGAACACTTCCTTTGGACTGAGAAAGAACTAGCGGTTTTGGGTTGGGTTTTCAGGGGTCGGGACTAAGAACCGGATTTTGAGCGCTTAAGCTCAGGAAGGCTAAGACAGCGGGATTAGGGACTTCGGTTGAAGATTAACTTGGCTGATTATCCAAGGTTGTTACAGTTTGTAGCACGCTTTTGGGAGCAGTTGCAGTTTTCACTTGGCACTAAATTAATTCGTAGTTCCACATATCATCCTCAAACCGATGGACAAACTGAAAGGGTTAACCAGATTTTGGAAGATATGCTACGCGCCTGTGGCATTCATTATGACGAGAACTGGGATAAGTGTTTGCCATTAGCGGAATTCTCATACAACAATAGTTACCAAGATAGCCTGAAAATGGCGCCTTTTGAAGCCTTGTATGGACGTAGATGCCGAACTCCGCTAAGTTGGTCGCAACCCGAAGAGCGAACAGTGTATGGACCTGACCTTGTCATGAAGGCCGAAGAAAAAGTGAGAGTTATCCACGAAAATCTCAAGGCCGTCCAATCTCGACAAAAGAGCTATTCCGATCAAAGAATAAGACCTATCCAATTTGAGGTTGGGGATTTTGTATACCTGCGGGTTTCACCGACCAAAGGCGTACAATGTTTTGGAGTAAAAGGAAAGTTGGCTCTGCGCTACATTGGTCCCTATGAGATTGTAGAAGTTTGTGGACCCGTAGTGTATCGTGTTAAACTTCCAGAGAAGATTGCAGTGATACACGATGTTTTCCATGTCTCACAACTCAAGAAGTGCATTCAGGTTCCAACTGAAATCATTGCCCCGGAAGAATTGGAGATCGAACCTGATTTATCATACAAAGAGTATCCTGTTAAGATCCTTGACCGGAAAGAAAGGTATACTCGTAGGCAAATGGTAAAAATGTACAAAATTCAGTGGAGTAAACATACGGAAGACGAAGCGACATGGGAGACGGAAGAGTATCTCAACGCTAACTTCCGCGGTTTTCTTTTCGACCAGGGAGGTACGTTGAACCGGCCACACTAGTTCTTTCTGCACTTGAATCTTGGGGCAAGATTCCTTTAAGGGGGGTAGGCTGTAACAACTCTACCTAATTTAAGTGCTTTTAAAAGTAAACCAGTGGTTAATCCCTAATTAAAGAGGTGAAATGACCATTTTAACCCTAAGAAGCTCTTTTTGGAGTTTGAAATAAAACATGGAATTTTATATGCAAACTTAAAATTCTGCCCAAATAAGAGTTGTAACACTTTTAATTTCAAACAACTTTTGTTAACAAAATTTGACTAATGCAGAGTGGAAGGAAGTCAAAAACAGCAATCAAAACCGGAGTATCAAAGTCCTGGAATTCAAGTTTTCCTCCAACTTTGCAAGCTGTTATCTCACGATTTCCTATCTAAACTCAAGTCAGGCTCTTAATAAAAGTTGTATTCCCTCGAGTGTGTTCCAACTTTGTTACACTGAACCAAGTCCAAATCGGGTCAGAACCTGTTTAAAATCTTGGTCAAAGTAAGGTAAAACAGTCAACTCAGCCCCTGAGCCCCACAACGCTAAGTCTGAAAAACTGCTCAGAGTGCACCTCTTGGCGAGGGCTTTCCTCCAAATTTTTGAACTAAACTCAAGAAATACCCTAAATAGAAGTTGAAGTCCTCAATTTGGAAAGCAATTCCTCAAATAACACCTTAGCCTAATTAACCTCAGAAGCTACCCAAAAATGGAGCCAAAGATGGCTAAACCTCTGAATTCCACCTCTCCGGCCAAAATTGGCTAAGTCTGGATTTCCAGATTTTTAGCAAACTTTGGCACGAGATATCTCCAAATCCTTTCACAATCTAAACCAGCACCTTAAACCAACATTGAAATACGTCCAGAGTTGAAAAAGTTTGTTTAAAAGAGTTTTGGAAGTTGTGTTGCAAAATCTTGAGATAGGATCTCCCAAAGCTGGTCGGGCTTACTGCCCAAAGGGGGCCTCGACGCCCGCGCGCCAGAGCACGTTCGCCCGTGCACCGCGCGCCGCGTGGCCACTGGCCACCGACAGCTCACCGGCGCCCTATCCCCGGCGAGACAGCGACAGGGCAAGGGCCACAGCGCCCAACCCACGCCTGCGACAGGATGGGGCGAACGTCGGGCTGGCCAACCGCCGTCCGCGCGCGTGTCCTTTTCCCTCTGCCGCGGCTCTGCTCCGCCAACCGCGCTCTGCCCGTCCGCCGGAGAAGCTGCCACGCCGACGACGTCCCGCGCCTCTGCCCGCTCGCCCAACCCTCACGGTAGCCCTTCGCTTCGCCCGCCCGACAGACCAGAAGCCCAAGACGCGCGCCGCCCAAGGCCAATTGCCGCCGGAGACCACCCGGAGCTCTGCCTCCTCTGCCCAATGGTGCCGCTGGCCAATGGCTGCCTCGCCCGCGCACCCGCCGCCCCCGGCCTTATCCGTCCCCCACTGGAGGGCCCCCTCGACCCTTCGCTCCACCGCTGCCCTATAAAAAGGTCCCCCTCGCCGGCAACACCACCCTTTTGCCACTGCCCACAGTCGCGCCATCGCTTCCTCCTCTGTGCCGCCGCTAAGCTTCCGTGGAGCTCACCCCTCCGTGCCACCCCGCACTCCGGCGACTTCGCCGCCCGCTTTGCCACCCCTCCGCACACGTCTCCGAGCAGCCCGTGGCCTCCCCGGCGCCGCTGGTGCGCCGGCACGCCGCCTGCACCGCCTCCAGCCAAGCTCTGCCACCGCCACAGCGTTCGGATCCCCACCGGCCATCTCCGTCGCCCCAACCACGCCAAACCGAGCTTAGGTGAGCCCCCGCACCCCTCCAGCCACTTGTTGCCCCATCCTCGTCGGCGAACCACTGGGAATTTTCCCGCCGCCGCCGCGCGCACCCCGGGGACTACATTGCATCGTCCCCATTCTTTCCAGGGGCCTGGGTGCAAAACTCAAGGACCCCTGCGTAGTTAAACCTTAAACCCAGGGGCTAGCTTGCAAGTTTGCCACAGCTTTTCTTTTAATAATAGGCGGAAATATGGTTGAACTTTGGAAATGCCCAGTAAATCGTAGAAAAATCATAAAAGTGCCAAAACCACTTTTGTTGGAATCCTTGCTCTGTCTAGTTCCTAAGAAAAATAAGTTTGCTCATGTTACTGTTGTAAATAATATCCTATGCTTTTAATCTTGGTTTAGGCCTTTTAAATCCTAACAAATATAAGAAAAGTGGGAAAAATGTGAGACCAACTCTGTGATGCTTGTTTCTATGTATAGAAGTTCAGAAAAATGGTTAGGGCTTTGGTCTAACACTTTAAGTCACTGTTTTGACTTTAAATTGGTAATCTATACATAAATCTTCCTTTTTGCATAAGTTTTGTTTCAGAGCTTAGAAAAATGTGAAACTAGTTGGGTTAATTTTGTTTTGCTGTGAAGTTTGCAGGAAAAATATAAATTGTTGTGCAAATCAGAAAGAAAAACACCTTCCTTGCTAAGTATGTTTAATTAAAAAGGGAAATAGAGTAAATAGTTAACCTTCTCCAAAAATTCTGAAAAATTCACCAAAGCTCCTGTAACCTACCCTTAATACACTGGTTAAGTTTCACCCCCTGTTGCACAATAACTTTGAAGATAGAAAAAGCTAAGTTCATTTTACCTTTAATAATAAAATGCATGTAACCCCTTTTTAAGTCATCCTTTGGCCCCCAAACTTTTGCAGTAACTTAGTGATGGCTTAAGTGAGGTGCTGTGATTTTATCAGTACCTTTAGCCACTGTTTGGATATGAAGTCATTTTGGTTAATTAATCAACCTAAAGGAATAAAAGGAAAGCACAAATTCTATTTCGATAAATAAGTGGAAATTGAAAGAGGTACATAAAAATATTCAGAAGTAAGTAATTATTCTAATGCACCCAAACCACCCAAACACGTCCTTTCACTCTCTTTATGCAACTCTAAGTGCAAGAAAACTATATATGTACACAATCGCCATCCAACTCGAACTCAAGTTTAAACCAACCACATTCGTTGAAATTGCATGAAAGTTTAACCTCGTTGAAGTGAATGTGGCTGTTGTAATTCCTTGTCTTAAGCTGTGCCTTGTGTCATTGAATGAACGCGCGAGTCCAACTAAACTTTTGCATGTGCATGTCGTATAGAAGCAAATCTCGCCGACGGAACCTATGAGCTCCACCCGGCACCGGAGGAAGACCCCGCTGCGGAGCTTCACCCCTTGGAAGGCGAGCCCGAACTGGATCAAGATCCCGAGGACCCGCTAACTTTTCCGCTGAAGGCAAGCCCCAGAGCATAAATTCCTATCTTGAATACTTGCAATACTATTGAATACTTTGATTGCGCATTTACGTTTCTAGGAGTTGTAATGAAACCTTAGATGCATGAACTTAGTGCCTTGTTTGAATACTAGTTGCTAAAGTCGAGTAGTTGCAATGCTTAATAGGCTTCGGTAAAAGTCGAGTGATTTCCTATCACTCACGAGTTATAGGAGTTGAATGTTTTATTTATGTTGCAACTATAAGGATGACGGACGGGGTCGGGCTTATGTTCGATACTTGGTGGTTTTCCCCGTCTGTCTAAATGAAATTAATCTAAGGTCGAAATGTGTCGGTGTTCGTGATCAAGTGTTTGAAAGTACTAATCTCATACCTAGTATGGGATGGGGAAGCTTAGTACATGATTGAACTAGGGCGTGGCATACCCTCCGGCTGTCCTTGGAACGTCGTTCCCATGGTGCATCATGTGGGTGCAAGTGCGGTCATAGTACGGCAGAGGCCGGGATTATGGAGCATTGCATGCCAAAGGCAGATTGCCCTGACACGTGCCTAAGGATCGATGGGGACGGCTGACAAATGAAGCGACCCTTCATGGTGCGCGGATGTCGTGAGATTAGGTTCACCATGCATGGTGATGAGGACACCACAAGTACATCTACACCAGCAGCACCTCAGGCGCCTCCAGTTGCTCCTCCACCTCAGGCGCCTACAGTTGATCATCCAGTTGGGCCAATCACTCGGGCCCGTGCGAGAGACTTAAACTTCATCATGGTGTTAAGGAACGAAGGCCCATCGGAATAGGAAGATGGCCCAACAAGGCAGCCCAGGTGGGGCGCCTAGGGTTGGGCGCGCGTGACCCCTTCGGACTCCAGGGGCTGCGCCCCCTTTATTTAGTCCGAGTCCTTTTTGTTTACGACTTGAGTTTTGTTTTACATCTAGCTTTAGCTACTCTTGAACACGCGCAAATACGCGCTGTCCTTGTGTGATTCAGAACTCCACCTTCGAGTGATATTTAGATTGCTCGCCTCTTTTTCTTGTTCGTTCTTCGATTGCGGACAGGAATCGATCTTCGTGATCAGGCTGATCTCGCACCGGCGAGGTTGGTAACCATCAGGAGTTGGTTCAGCGATTGCATTGGCGCTTCGGGTTCGCTCGTCGTAGTCGGATCGTGAGGGTCTACTTCCACCAAGTCGAATTTATCTCCACTCACCGAAAGATCGGGCACTCCGACTCTATCAAGTGGTATCAGCTTTCCAGGTTGATCGGTGAGTTTTACCGAGTGTTTTTCCCTTCCTACAGTCCACAAAAACCAAAACGAATCTTTTTCAGGTTAGATCCTTTGTCCCAGCAACCGTTTAGCCTCGCACATTCTTTCAATAAGTGTCTTTGTTGAATTTGTGTGCCTACTCGTTCAATTGTTGCTGGTTACTTGTGTTTAATCTCTTGTTTCTCGTGTTTCCTCTAACCCTAGTTTTCGCCGCCGCCGTCGTTCCGCTGCTCGCCAACCCTACCACGCCACGCCCACCGCCCCCCTTCGCGACAACCGCGCCGCGCCATCCCACCCCTCCGATCGCCCCCTCCCCTATCCAAAAAAAAAAGAAAGATAGAAAGCAATCACAAAAAAAAGGAAAGTGCAAAAAAAAAGGAAAGAAGCAAAAAAAAAAAAAAAGAGTCCAACAGGGAGAAGGAAGGTGATCCGGTTTTGTTTCGGTGGAAACTCCCTTTGCGCGCGCCGTGAACCCCCCTGGGTCACGACTCTCCGGGGCAACTCCGCACCCCCCCACGCATACCGCACCCCCCCCACGCATTCCGTGCTAGCTTTTCATATCCGTATCTCTCTTTCTTGGTACATTTTTCTGAGGTCCGCCTTCCTCTAGAGAGAGAGAGAGTGTGTGTGTGCTTTCGGAATACCCCTGTACTTTCGGAAAAAAGTGTGTGCCATAATTTGCTATTTGTGATCCTCTGTGTTCATATTATCAGTTTTGGGGCACCCTCTGTGAAAAAAAAAACAGAAAAAAAAACAAAAGAGGTGAGCCCTCTCCACCTTTGCCTCTGTTCTTTCGATTTCCCTTGTTACCAGCAACTCTTGTTACGTGTTTGGCACTATAATTCAACTTTGCATTATTGTTTGATTGTGCTAATCCTTTATTTGAGTGCAGCCTTCCCAAAAATCCACATAGTGTGAGCGGATAAGAATTTGATAACAGCACTAGTTCCACCGGTTGGTTGCAGTTCGCCCCTGTGTGCGTGGTAAGAACGGATAAGAATTTGATAACAGCACTAGTGTGAGCGCCTTGTGAGCCGTTACACCCCTGTTTTGTCGTCGCTTTTGTTCTTGTATTTGCGCTAACCATGGCAGATGATGTCGATGCGGGGGCTAACCAGCTGCAGGGCATACGGGCGCAAGTTGAAGGGCTTGTCACCGACATTCAGACGATCCATGAACGGCTGGACTCGACGATCTCCTCGACGACCGAGCGGTGTGATCAGCTCGACCTTGCACAGACGGCCGCTAAGGCCACACTCGACTCAGTTGTGGCAAGACTCGATGCATTGCACACAACAGTCGCAGAGTTGCAGCAGGGTTATGGTGGTGACTCGGACCAGGATGATGGTGACCGCTGAGGCCGTGCCCGCCGCGTGCCACGCCGTCCCGGTGGTAATTATTCCTTTTCCAAGATTAAATTTAAAATTCCACCTTTTAATGGCAAATATGATCCTGCTGCATATCTTGATTGGGAATTAGAAGTTGAACAGAAATTTTCATGCCATGATATTCTTGCTCATTCTCAAGTTAAAGCTGCTATTAGTGAATTTACTGATTTTGCTTTAATTTGGTGGCGTGAATATAAACACAAACATCCCAATACCATTCCAACCACTTGGGAGCAATTAAAAACTGCTATGCGCCACAGATTTGTGCCTTCTTATTATGCTCGCGATTTGCTTAATAAAATGCAACGTTTTCAGCAAGGTTCCAAATCTGTTGAGGAGTATTTCCAGGAATTACAAATAGGCATGATTCGTTGTGGGTTATTGGAGGAAAACGACGCTGCTATGGCACGTTTTCGTGGTGGTTTGAACCGCGAAATTCAGGATATACTTGATTATAAGGACTACACAGATATGACAACATTATTTGAATATGCTTGCAAAGCTGAACGTGAAGTGCAGGGACGCCGCTCGAAGACATATTCTAACTCTTTTGCAGGAAGAAGCTCGACATCCAACTCCGCACCCGCTCTCCATGTGCCCCCCACGCCCACCACTACACCGCGCGAGCGAACGGCCAAACCTGCCAGCGCTGCCCCTTCCACAGGCGCCGCCCCTCCCACAGGCCGTACTCTGGATATTCAGTGTCATCGTTGCAAAGGATTTGGCCATGTGATTCGGGACTGTCCGAACAAGCGCACTTTGCTTCTTCGTGATGATAGTGAGTACTCTTCCGCTAGTGATTCTGAAGATACTCGACATGCGATGCTTGCCACTGACCATGCAGCTATGGAGGTACATGTCAACCCGGGCGATGCCGATAGGTATGAAAGTCTTGTTGTGCAGCGTGTTCTTAGTACACAGGTCGCCCCGTCCGAGAAGAATCAGCGACACACTCTTTTCCATACCAAGGGCGTTGTGCAGGAGCGGTCGATTCGCATCATCATCGACAGCGGCAGCTGCAACAATTTGGCGAGTACCACGCTGGTTGAAAAGTTGTCTTTACCCACTCGTAAGCATCCACATCCATATCACATTCAATGGCTTAATGATGGTGGGAAAATTAGAATTACTCGATCAGTCCGTGTTCCTTTCTCCATGGGTGCTTATTCTGATTTTGTCGATTGTGATGTTATTCCCATGGAAGCATGCTCTCTGTTACTTGGGCGACCTTGGCAATATGATACTGATAGCTTGCATCATGGTCGTTCAAATCACTATTCTTTCATGTTTAAGGGTCAGAAAATAATTATACATCCCATGACACCTGAACAAATTCTTAAAGATGATCTTGCTAGAGCTGCTAAAACTGCTAAACAACTTGAACCATCGACATCTATTAATTCTGAAATCAAGTTGAATGCTCCTGTTTTGCTTGCCACACATGCTGATTTTGATGAGTTACGCGATGCTCCTTTGCCATGCTATGCCCTTATATGCTCTAGTGTGCTCGTTTCACTTGATGATGCACCATCTTTGGATATTCCCCCTGCAGTTGCTAACATTTTACAGGAGTACGCTGATGTCTTTCCAAAAGATTTGCCACCAGGACTCCCACCACTTCGTGGCATTGAGCACCAGATCGACCTCATTCCCAGCGCATAGCTTCCGAACCGCGCACCGTACCGTACAAATCCGGATGAGACGAAGGAAATCCAGCGCCAGGTACAGGCGTTGCTTGACAAGGGTTATATTCATGAGTCTCTTAGCCCTTGCTCCGTTCCCGTGTTACTTGTTCCAAAGAAAGATGGCTCATGGCGTATGTGTGTAGACTGTCGTGCTATTAATAACATTACCATTCGCTACCGATACCCTATACCACGCCTTGATGATATGCTAGATGAGCTTAGTGGTGCCATTATTTTCACTAAGATTGATTTGCGTAGTGGCTACCATCAGATTCGCATGAAATTAGGTGATGAATGGAAAACGGCTTTTAAAACGAAATTTGGGTTATATGAATGGTTGGTTATGCCGTTTGGTTTGACAAATGCGCCCAGCACATTTATGCGTTTGATGAATGAAGTTCTGAGGCCCTTCATAGGATTGTTTGTAGTTGTCTATTTTGATGATATCCTCATTTACAGCAAGTCTATGGAAGAGCATTTAGAACATTTGCGTGCTGTTTTTGATGCGTTGCGTGCGGCCCATTTATTTGCTAACCTCGAAAAATGCATGTTTTGCACACAACGTGTCTCGTTTCTTGGCTATGTTGTTACTCCACAGGGCATTGAGGTGGATAGCAGCAAGATTGATGCCATTCGGGAGTGGCCTACACCGACGACGGTCACACAAATTCGAAGCTTTCTTGGCCTTGCAGGTTTCTACCGCCGGTTTGTTCGTGATTTTAGCTCCATTGCAGCGCCTCTACATGAGCTTACAAAGAAGGATGTTCCCTTTGCTTGGAGTGATTCGCAAGAGGTTGCGTTCAGCACCTTGAAAGATAAGTTAACCAATGCTCCTCTCTTGCAGTTGCCTGATTTTACTAAAGTGTTTGAGCTTGAATGCGATGCTAGCGGTATTGGGCTAGGTGCTGTTTTGTTACAAGAAGGAAAACCTGTTGCTTACTTTAGCGAGAAATTAAGTGGTGCTAGCTTGAATTATTCTACTTATGATAAGGAGCTTTATGCTTTAGTGCGCACTTTGCATACTTGGCAGCACTACCTTTGGCGTCTACAAGACGCATGAAGTGCTGGCTGCCCACTTCTTTTGGCCCCGAATGCGCGCTGATGTTGAGCGCCTTGTTGCACGCTGCACTACTTGCCAGAAAGCTAAGTCACGATTGAACAACCATGGTTTGTACATGCCTTTGCCTGTTCCTACTTCCCCTTGGCTTGATATTTCTATGGACTTTGTTTTGGGATTGCCTAGAACTAAGAAGGGGAGGGACAGTATTTTTGTGGTTGTTGATCATTTCTCCAAAATGGCTCATTTTATATCTTGTCATAAGACTGATGATGCTAGCAATGTTGCTGAATTGTTCTTTCGCGAGATTATTCGTTTGCATGGTATTCCAAATACAATAGTCTCTGATCGTGATGCTAAGTTTCTCAGTCATTTTTGGAGATCACTGTGGAATAAAATGGGAACTAAATTGCTGTTTAGCACCACTTGTCACCCTCAGACTGATGGACAAACTGAGGTGGTTAATCGAACCTTGTCCACTATGCTTTGGGCTGTTTTAGATAAACACTTGAAACGTTGGGAAGATTGCTTGCCTCATGTTGAGTTTGCTTATAATCATGCAACGCATTCTTCTACAAAGATGTGTCCTTTTCAAGTTGTTTATGGGTATATTCCTCGAGCGCCTATTGATTTGTTTGCACTTGATGCCGAGGACGCCCCACACATAGATGCCGCTGCACATGTTGATCAAATGATTAGCTTGCATGAGCATACTCAACAAAACATTGCTGCTGCTAATGCTAAATATCAGGTTGCGGGTAGTAAAGGGAGAAAACATGTTACTTTTGCACCGGGTGATCTGGTTTGGTTGCATTTGAGAAAGGATCGTTTTCCTACCTTACGTCGTTCTAAATTGATGCCACGTGCTGCTGGTCCTTTTAAAGTGCTAACCAAGATTAATGATAATGCTTATATCCTTGACCTGCCTGCGGAGTTTGGTGTTTCCACGAGTTTTAATGTTGCAGATTTGAAACCGTATGTGGGCGAAGATGAGGAGTTGCCGTCGAGGACGACTTCCGTTCAAGAAGGGGAGGATGATGAGGACACCACAAGTACATCTACACCAGCAGCACCTCAGGCGCCTCCAGTTGCTCCTCCACCTCAGGCGCCTACAGTTGATCATCCAGTTGGGCCAATCACTCGGGCCCGTGCGAGAGACTTAAACTTCATCATGGTGTTAAGGAACGAAGGCCCATCGGAATAGGAAGATGGCCCAACAAGGCAGCCCAGGTGGGGCGCCTAGGGTTAGGCGCGCGTGACCCCTTCGGACTCCAGGGGCTGCGCCCCCTTTATTTAGTCCGAGTCCTTTTTGTTTACGACTTGAGTTTTGTTTTACATCTAGCTTTAGCTACTCTTGAACACGCGCAAATACGCGCTGTCCTTGTGTGATTCAGAACTCCACCTTCGAGTGATATTTAGATTGCTCGCCTCTTTTTCTTGTTCGTTCTTCGATTGCGGACAGGAATCGATCTTCGTGATCAGGCTGATCTCGCACCGGCGAGGTTGGTAACCATCGGGAGTTGGTTCAGCGATTGCATTGGCGCTTCGGGTTCGCTCGTCGTAGTCGGATCGTGAGGGTCTACTTCCACCAAGTCGAATTTATCTCCACTCACCGAAAGATCGAGCACTCCGACTCTATCACATGGTTAATAAATTCGAATCGATTTGTCTGCCTCTCACAGTTTGGGACTACTTGATCGCTATTCTGCATTGAGTAACGATGAAACATGATTACGAGATTAAGTTGATGCTTGTTGTTTAACTACTTGGAAATCATGCTTGTTTAGTATAAGTTGCTAATCTAGACGGGATAAAGAACGTAGAACTTGAGCTAAAATATTGAAAGTAAGGACCGACTTTAGACGCTTTTGGCAAAGAAATCCCAGAGCCAGAAAGCCTCGCATATCTAGGTCTTGGTAAAGATTTTCACTCGACGGGTCAATCTTGCTGACTATTAGTTGCTCAGCCTTGTTGTGGCTTAATCTTTTCAGGTGATGTCAATAGTTTGGTTGCCGGTACCACTTGGCCTACCTAGCTCCCTCCGGTCTGGACAGTCGAGTGGGATCCCTCCTCGGACAGCGAGGGAAGGGATTTTTGATGTCATGATCGCCTCCGTCGTGATGTCATGTATTGATATTTAGCTTCCGCTTGTTTTATCCGACTTTGCGAACCTTGCAACTTGTTTGAATTTCAGAAACTCTTATGTAATAATTCGTGAGACTAAGTTAATGTGATGGAATGTTGTAATCTCTGTGCTACTCACCTTTGTGTGAGCGATGCTTCTCGATCCTGTTTATGTGGTTAATCGGATGAAATCCGACGGTTGACCAGGTTGACTTGCTTAAAGTGCATAATCGCGTGTCAGGCGACTTCAATGCATTTTAGTCAGGTTAATTTGGGCGGTTCCGCCACACCTACTCACCGAGGTTCCACAGTACAGCTGGGGTTCAGCTGTGCTGGCGGCCACGTACAGGGGTCTTTGCACGGGCTGCATGAAGGTAACTTCGGTGGAGCCAATCTTCCTTGGCTGCCTGCTGCTGCTTCAGCTTTGGGCCTACGAGCGGTTCCCGATAGGGCGACCTCATGTGGACATGTCTCCCTACCCTGGGGGTTTCAACGAGGACGACGTCAACAAGCCCATGATGGGGTCGTTGTGGTGCCGGAGGAGGGTATGGTTCTTCTACTACTATTTTTTGATTCATATTACACTTTGGAATTTTCGAGGTCCTAACTGAGAAATTGTGATTATATTTGTTGCAGGTGGTTTGGATGGGGGTGCAGACAAAGAAGTCGTACCTGAACTTCATTGGTATGTTCAACGCTCTGGTCGACACCGACGTGAGGTGGAGACCCTACACCTTCGAGGAGGAGGAGGCTCGTGCCCTGCATGGCCTGTCTTCGCTATGCTATCGGGACATGGTGTACTGGAGGACGAGGCGACTAGTAGTCTACGACATCCACATCGAGGACTACTGTGGCGTATCCACTTCGGATTAGCTTGATTAAACAGGGTTAAGCCACCTAACATGCGACAACTATGCCTAAGCCAAGTTAACACGAAGTGCCGTCGGATTTTATCTGATTAACCACTTGGATAGGATCGAGTTAGCAAACTCACACGAAGGTGAGTGGTTCCAGAGAATACAACGAGTCCACTGAGTTAAACAATTTAACCATTTAGTTCGGCCATAAAAACCAACATCAGAGTTTTACAAGGTTCAAAAGAAAACCACAGAAGGTAAAACCACTAGCGGAAGCAATTCGTCGGGGTCGGACATCCCTGGTGAGGCCAGCCGGGACATCACTGGTCCCTCTCCTCGCCGTCCGAGGAGGGATCCCACTCGACCATCCAGCCCGGCGGGAGCTGGGGCGGCCAAGCGCCAGCAAGAGAGGGGTCGGGAGCAGCAGCCTCACCTGAAAAACAGGAGCCACAACAAGGCTGAGCTACTAAGCTCAACAAAACTTAACCGATAGGAGTAAACTACTCCTCCTTCTAGACATGCAGGGCTTTTTGGCTGGGGGGGAGTTTGTTTGCCAAAAGCACTAAGTAAAACCTATTTTCAAGTTTTAGCTCTGATTCTACGTTCATTAACCGGTCTAGGTTTGCAACCTGTTCTAAGCAATCATAGAACCAAACAAGATGTGTTTTTATATCAACAAACACCATGTCATCATCAGATTCCTCATTTACTCAGGGTGACATAGCGATCAAGCAATCTCAAACTGTGAGAGGCAGACGAATCGATTCGAGTTCTTTAACCATGCATGGTGAACCTAGCCTCACGACATCCGCGCACCCGGAGGTCGCTTCCTGTGTTAGCCTTCCCCATCAATCCCCTAACCCGTGTCGGGCGCATTTCCTTTGGTGCAAGGTTCCACAGACCCGGCCTCTGCCGTCCTGTGACCACGCTTGCCACCACGTGCGACAACCAGCAGGGGAAACTCCGTTCCAAGAACAACGGGGCGACCGCTCACGTCTAGGTTCAATCCGGTACTAGGCTTCCTCATCCCATACTAAGTATGAGGCTAGTACTTTCAAACACTTGATCACGAACACCACCACTGTCGGGCCTTAGCAAGTTTTCATAGATAGACGGGGCAACCATCCGACCACCAAAGAGTTACCAAAACCCTGCCCCGTCCATCGTCCTTATGGTTATGGCAGAAAGAGTAGACATGCAACTCTTACAACTCGCGAGTGACAGGAAATCACTCGACTTTTACCGTCTCCTAGTTAAGCAAGGCAACTACTCGGTCCAACAGCTAGTGCTCAGATCATGGGGATAACTAAGTCATGCATCTAGGGTTTCAAACAACTCCTATACGTAAATGCACAAGCATGTTACAGAAGGCATGCGCAAGTCTGGTAAAACACGTAGGGTTTTCATGCAACCGGGGCTTGCCTTCGAGCAAAGAGGAAGGAAACTGCTCGACTTCGGGGGCGACTTCGGCTTCAGTGGGCAGGAGCTCAGCTACAGCTTCGTCTTCTGGCGCCGGGTGTAGCTCGTATAAGCCTTCGGTGAGGTGCAGCTCTACACGAATGCAATGCAAAAGTTAGCATAGACGGTTATTTCAACAGCAACACTGGCTCGCCTGAGCCCAGAAACTCGCGACAAAGAGCAGGAGGGTAGGGAGGTTCAAGAGAGTTGGTGAAGATCAAGAGGCAAGGGTCGGAAAGGAACTTGTGATCTGATCCTTGAACTAGAGGATGTGGTATACTAGGGATCCTCAGACGCAAGCGCTGAAGGGTTCCTAAGTTTTACACATACACCCTCGGGTTGACGAAAAAGATCACAGCCGAGCCCTTGGGCGAGGCGGATAAGGGTCGGCGGAACAGATAGGGTCGGGCGAGATGGAACCGGGGTCGGGCGGATAGGAGGGGTCAGGCAAAGCGGACTGGGGTCGGCAACTTACCTTCTTCCTGAAAGGAAAGCTTGGGGTCGGAAAGAGGCAGACTTGGGCGGAGGGACTAAAGCTTTCAACAACGGCTAAGACCGGAAATGCTACGGCGGCAGCGGTGCTTCTTGCAGATCACAAGAGAGCTTTTACGCAGCACGGAGGAGCAAGCGGCTGGGTGACTTGGAGAAAACTGATGGAGAAGCTGAGAGAAGAGTTCCTCAAGAACTTGGTGTGTGGCGCTAGGAGCTTGAGCAGGGAGCGAGAGAATGGCTGAAGGCAACAATGGCGGAGGGAACTCCGGCGGCTGGTGCATTCTTTTATAGCTGCGGGAACGGAGAAAGGAAGCGGCGCGGGAGAGAGAGAAGGGGAGCGGCGCGAAGGTCGGGGAGAAGCAATGGAGTGCTCTGCCGGGGCGGCGATTGAGCGAAGAGGGCGGTGGTGCAGGACTCCGGGGCTAACGCCAGCGGTCATTGGGTTCTAGTTTTAACAGAAGAGTAAACATGCAACTCCTACAACTCGCGAGTGACAGGAAATCACTCGGCTTTTACCGTTTCCTAATTAAGCAATGCAACTACTCGGTCCAACAGCTAGTGCTCAGATCATGGGGAAATAACTAGGTCATGCATCTAGGGTTTCAAACAACTCCTATACGTAAATGCACAAGCATGTTACAGAAGGCATGCGCAAGTCTGGTAAAACACATAGGGTTTTTATGCAACCGGGGCTTGCCTTCAAGCAAAGAGGAAGGAAACTACTCGACTTCTGGGGCGACTTCGGCTTCAGCGGGCAGGAGCTCGGCTACACCTTCTTCTTCTGGCGCCGGGTGCAACTCGTAGAAGCCGTCGGCGAGGTGCAGCTCTACACGAATGCAATGCAAAAGTTAGCATAGACGGTTATTTCAACAGCAGCACTGGCTCGCCTGAGCCCAGAAACTCGCGACAAAGAGCAAGAGGGTATGGAGGTTCAAGAGAGCTGGTGATGATCAAGAGGCAAGGGTCGGAAAGGAACTTATGATCTGGTCCCTGAACTAGAGGATGTGGTATACTAGGAAGCCTCAGACACAGCACTGAAGGGTCCCTAAGTTTACACATACACCCTCGGGTTGAAGAAAAAGATCACAGCCGAACCCTCGGGCGAGGCGGATAAGGGTCGGCGGAACAGATAGGGTCGGACGAGACGGAACTGGGGTCGGGCGGATAAGAGGGGTCGGGCGAGGCGGACTGGGGTCGGCAACTCACCTTCTTCCTGAAAGGAAAGCTTGGGGTCGGGAAGAGGCAGACTTGGGTGGAGGGACTAAGGCTTTGAATAAGGGCTAAGACCGGGAATGCTACGGCGGCGGCGATGCTTCTTGCAGATCACAAGAGAGCTTTTACGCAGCACGGAGGAGCAAGCGGCTGGGTGACTTGGAGAAAACTGAGGGAGAAAGCTGAGAGAAGAGCTCCTCAAGAACTTAGTGGTTGGCGCTAGGAGCTTGAGCAAGGAGCGAGAGAATGGCTAAGGCAACAATGGGGGAGGGAACTCCGACGTCTGGTGCATTCCTTTTTATAGCTGCTGGAACTGAGAAAGGAAGCGGCGCGGGAGAGAGAGAAGGGGAGCGGCACGAAGGCCGGGGAGAAACAATGGAGTGCTCTGCCGGGGCGGCGATTGAGCGAAGAGGGCGGTGGTGCAGGGCTCCGGGGGTGACGCCAGCAGCCATTGGGTTCTGCCGTCAGGGCGGCGTAGGAGCGAGTAGACCGGTGGTTGAGATTTGGCGGAAAGCGGGTGTCGCCGTGCAGAAGATTTGATAGAAGTGACCGGTTTAACGGCGCTAGAATCGAGGGCGCACAGGTGAGAAGACAGGCAGCCGCGGGCACGCGGGCGAGCGCGGAGCAACAGATTGTCGGGCGGCTTCTGACAGGGCGGGGAAAGGAGCTGTCGCTGCCGCGGTCGGGGTTGGCGGTGGGGGAATCGTCGTGTAGCGGAGACCAGGCGGCGCGACTGTGTTTGAAGGGACGGAAAAGACGGGCGACATCGGGCTCTGGGGCCGGGATCTGGCGGCGTGATGATGAGCGCGGGAGGCGAGGCACTGCAGAAAGGGTGCAGAGGGGCTTCCGCTGCCATTGGGGAAGGGGGCGCGAGAACCCACTTGGTCGCTTGCCAGAGACAAAACTAAGCGGCGGGCGTCGGAGAAGACGAGCCACGCGGCAGAAAGACTCTAAAGCGGGCATGCAACTCGAGTGCGCCTGTCGCGGAGGATCTGGGAAAAAGATCTCGCGGGTCCACCGGTGGATAGAACGGACGCTTGAGGAAGATTTAGAAGGATCCGACGGTGGGCTGAGCTCGCCGGGGTCGGGAGAGAAGCGAAGCGGGGAGGGGTCGGGTCTTCCGGGGTTGGAATCGGCTGAAGGCTAAGCACTCAGGCGCGGGAAAAAGCAAGGTAGATGACTAGGATCAAGGGCTCTGATCAAAACTAACTCGGAAGATTAGGGGTCGGTCGTCACAACAACACTGTAGCAGCTGCTGCAGCATGCATGCAGCAAGCTCAGCAGTCCAACAGCTGCTATAGATGATTTTTTTTGTGCTATGGAGACTGCATCAATTTCTTCCATCGGGACTGCACTTACCTCTCTCCTCATTAACTCACGACCATATTTACCTGGAAGATGACGCTCTGCCTGGTGCACCATTTTGTCCTTGACGGGATTCAACATGCAAGGTGCAACATGCATAACGTAAGCCTGCTGCTCGACTAGGACTGACGCAGGCCTAGTACTCAAAAACTCTGTTGACTAGCAACACTTTGGTGCGGCTCCTTGGAGCTCTTGCTCCTCCTGCTATTTCACTATTCACACACTGTACCAACATTGTTCATCGAAGCCTATTTTCTCTCTCCTCACCTTCTCCAACACAAACCATGTAGGCCGGTGGAGCCAAAATTGTGCAAAATGAGGCCATACAATGCAACATGGAATATGTAAGCAAGTGTCCTCCTGCTACCGGTGGTCCTCTAAACGACATAGATCAAACACATGACGCTAGGGCATAGATCAAACACGACGCTAGATCAAACACTAGTACTACCATTACATTAACCAGTTCAGGACAACATCATGCACAAGCAAAAGAAACATAAAAGATAATGATAATTCACAGCTGCATATAGATATACAAAGACTGAATTAGTCAACTATTCTCCATTGGAACACCGCAAGCTCATGGTGTAGCCTGCAGTCCTCGCTGCAAAATAGCGTATCTTCTCCCCAACCATTAGGGAAGCCGCAGCCGCCTCCATCGCAGGGGAATTCACCGCGACCTGGTGCTGGCGGCAGCGCAACGTTGTTCCACAGGATTCACACCACGATGTACACGGCATCCTCACGGCACTCCCGATAGACCAAGTTGTGGAGCATCTTTAGGCCAATGCTCCCGCTCACCGCCGTTCCTTCTTCGCCCTCCAAGCGACGGATGTACATCTTGGCCATGTCATCGTCGTCGGTTCCACTACATCTCCTCCCAGCACCGGAGCAGTGCCACGCGCCATCTGATGGCGCGCTGGCCGCACACGCGGCGCATGACCGTGCAAGTCGACCGTAGCCTGCCGAGGTCCTCCATGGGCTGGTCCGAGGTTGCAGCGAGGTGGATGGCAATCACAGTGAGCAGCTCCGTAGGGAGCGTTTCCAGCGACGGTTGTCGCCTGTTCGCCGCCATGAAAACACGCGCTGGAGCGACGGAGGAGGCTAAGATGGAAGGAAATCGAAGGGGGCGTGGTGGAAGGAGGCGACGGGACGCGCGATGGTGCAATGGCAGCCGAAGGTGGGGGCCAGGCAGAAGGGCATAAGGGCGTGTGCGTGGGTGGAACTGACGCTGCATTAAATAGGCACCCCTCAGAAGAGGAGGCAGCTACGTTGGGAACTGGCGCGAGCAGCCGCTGTACTCCTGGGTAAAAGGGCGGCTCTTCGTGGGAACCATGTGATCGACCAGCGTGGCTGGGGAGTTGCAGGGCCTAGGCGCAAAGCAGGGACACATAATCACTCAAAGGACAGCGTGCCACGCATCGAGCAGTTCTACGGTTGCATGATGACTTGTTCGGGTGCTACATCTGCTACTGCTAGGCCAATTAACCTGCTGCCGCAGCATCAGAAGCTGCAGCACAGCTTGCCTAACAAGGTCGAATGTCCCGGCGGGTACCTTGAAATTACAGATGTTCATCGTGCTAACCGTGATAGCAATATAGTAAACATTAAAGGCTAACCACAATGGAGCGTTTCATTTTGATGTTTCCAAGATAGCTACATAAGCAACATGAAAATGAAAATGTGTTTGAAACTACCTCTACAATGAAATTTCATGGTGTAGTTTCATATGCACTACATGCAAGACACAAACTATGTTGGTAAATGTGCATACATGATTTCATCTAGATGAAACCCCTCTTACCTCTCTCCTCATTAACTCACTGCCACATCATAAAAAATGCTGACATGGCACCCTAATTAATGTGCATAAAACCTCTATAAAAAGTTATGTACAAGGCCCTTTAAAATAAAAAGTTCATCCAAAAAAGAACCATAGAAATAAAACAATTTGGCAACAGAAAGGAATTATAGATCAAACAAGGATTCCACAGTTTTTTCATTACTAGATCATTACATAGGATCGGACATATAGATAAATAAGAACTAATTATTATACTAATAACGGTGCCCGCTGCTGCTACTCCCACCTTCCTTCTGGTGATCCTTCAACTGAGCCGACGCCGCCTTCTCTTCCCGTTTCCTCCAGGCATCCCGACGCCAACGGCGTACCATCTCCAGTGCCCTCCTCCGTGCGGCCTCCTCCTCCTTGGCCTCATCTTGGAGGGAGAACTCACGGCCATGTTTGAGGAGGAAGTTGTTCATGTCCTCCACCACTTTGGTGCGGTCGCGCCGATCCTCCGCTTCCTGCTCGGTCGTCTGCAACGAGTTCAAGATGGCTGAATGCACTGGATCAAAATGATGGACCTCCTCTTCTGATTCCTCCGTCGTCTCCCTGTCGGAATCATCCTCGAGGTTTAACTCGAGGTACTCCGAGTCGAACAACGACTACTGCGGAGGTGACAATGGCGGCAGAGGTGTCGGGGAGCGAGGCGAGGACGGCGGCAGAGGCATCGGGGGGCGAGGTGCGAAGGAGGAGAG
This sequence comes from Setaria viridis, assembly GCF_005286985.2. Lineage (NCBI taxonomy): Eukaryota > Viridiplantae > Streptophyta > Magnoliopsida > Poales > Poaceae > Setaria > Setaria viridis. The sequence goes on from NC_048269.2 coordinate 8,703,093, forward strand.
GTTCAGCATCGCCCACATCGTTGGCAACCGGCAAGGCATGGCGACGAGGGTTGGTTGTTTTCTGACGAAGCAGGAGTAGGGGGCCGAGGGATACGCTACCCTTAGGCAATGGTGGGGGCGTTATATACTCCCTCTGTCGCATTTTAATTATCGCTTGAGACCCATTGTCTTCGGCTCCTGACTGATGAACTGTTTACATGGGCAGCCCACATGCAATGATCAATGCTCGTCATGTAGTGTTGCCACCCGGGACAGATAACACTCAAAGTAATAAATTCCTTCAAAATTACCGAAATAAGGTGATAGCTCAATGGTTTGTCCGCTGCTCTGGAACTCGTAGGCTTTGGTTCGTTTCAGGGTTGCAACACATTTTTTCTGCATTTTCTTTCAATTTATATTCCTTCATTTTTAAATTTACAAGTTTTTTAGTACAAATTTTTTGCCAATTTAGGTTTATACAATTCCAATATATATTTCCTTATGTCCTAGAACAATGTGCATGAGTGGATATGCTATCACAAAAACAAAGGTAAGTGTATATCGCTAGCTTGGTTTATCACAATGCAAATACAAATACAAAGATAAGTGTATCTTGGTGTCACTAACTCAAACCTAGGTAAAGATGTCAACCTGCAAAAAGATGGTTTGTGCAATAAATATGTCCTTGAAGAGATCGATTACTAATTTGCACCGAAACATTGTCTTAGCCCCCACATGGAATCACCTCAAGGAAAAGAAGGTGCGACATTGAACATGATACACCTATATGATATGCCATATATATGATACACATTTGACCATAATAGATTCCAACTTGCCTATTCATATGCCCTTGGTACCTTGGACACATTCAAAAAAGGTCCGTTCATTCTAGAGAAAGTAAATATTGAAGAAATGACAAAATGGTAATACAAGGTAAATGAAACCACGTGAAAAGAAAAAGTTTTTCGAGAAATTGGAAAAAAGAATCACCTGATTTGGACAACAAATGAGAAAATTTCATGGTGTAGTAGTTTCATATGCACTACATGCAAGACACAAACTGTGTTGGTTACTGTGCATAAATGGTTTCATCTAGATGAAATCCCTCTTACCTCTCACCTCATTAACTCACTACCACATCATCAGAAATGCTGACATGGCACCCTAATTAACGTGCATGAAACCTCTATGAAACTCCGACTGGGATTAGCCAAGTGACAAAGGGAGTACGCTTTTAGAAACAAAATCTACTCATTGTCCCCTGCCACTCCTGGATGCGTCTCGTCTGCAGGTTGACTCGTGTCATTGCCGAGTGGGCCCATTCCCTACTAGGCCCACACGTCAGTGATATCTGGCCTACATAACTACCGAATGCGTCTGCCTTGGGAACCACCATGGGAGGGGCGGAGTTTCCCGAATGCGCACAGCGTAGTCGGTTCAGAGCGAACAGGATGGGAAGCCGCCCATTTTTGGTTTCCATTTGACCCCTGCAGTTGACATGGGGCCCACCTGTTCATCTCAATCACGTCCCATCAAGACCCTTCCATTCCAATTCCCTTCCGCTTTGAACTCCACTCACACAACTCTCCACTCGCACTTTTAATGGCCGTGTTCGGACTTTTAATAATTAGACCCTTTTGCACAAGCTGGTAATACATTGTATTGGACATCGATCATCATTAACGACATTTATGTAGTTCCAACGATCACTACAAGTTCAGCAAACCACTCCTCGACATCACCAAGTGAAAGCAAAGGAAACACAACAGCTACGCTAAATCAAAACTGCATACAAAGAGATACAGATTCAGATTTCGCTCACGAAGACAGCAATTTCGTAGCATATCCTGCAATCCTTGCTGCAAAATAGCTTGATTTAGGGTTAGCCCTTAGCCTTGCTGCAGAGGTATCTCGCCAATGGAAGGAGATGGAGGGGAGCGGTGGAAGGGGGCGACTGGGGGCAAGAAAACCCTTGTTGGCAAAATGGAGAGGTGATTGAGCGGAGCGAGTGTGAGGAGTTATTAACAAACGCCGCGGTTGCCTTGGAAACTGCCGAAAAGAAAGCGAAAAGACGCCTCTTTCACACCCTATGGAAAACATTGCCGACCGCAGGGCATATAACACGCCGCCGATTCTAAGGTATGGCAGGTGACCGTGCGCAGGAACAGTAATCAAGGCCGCGATTTTTCAGTTAACGCTTTCACCAGAGCGGCTGACATGTGGGTCCCACCTGTGATAAAAAATACTAGGCACAAAAAAGCAATAACTTCCCAACATGAACAAGCAAATGCGCCGCATCAATTCATTGACGACCAGTCGGACATCGAATGTTTAGATACCAATAATTACGATTATTAAACGTGGACTGGAGGGGGTGTTTGGATCCCCGGGATAAACTTTAGCCCCTGTCACATAGAATGTTTAGATACTAATCACAAGTATTAAACATAGACTATTTACTAATTAGTCCTCTCTCATTAACCAATCGGTAACAACGATACATGGAATCTTATTTTGTGGGGAAGGTGCGAATGAGATTATGGAAACGTGTGGCTCCTTGGCCAAGACATTTGAGTGTATATAACTGAGGAAAATAGAAGCTAGAATTTCACATGGAGATTGGAGAAAAATAAGCAATGGAGGCGTCGAGGAACATGGAGAAGAAGATGGAGCAGCTGGCGGCCAAGGCAGTGGCCAGGCCGATCAGGCCGCGTTTGCTAGGCTGATTGGCGCAGCCTCCTTTGGTGGCCGCTGCCACCCCCATTTGGATGGAGGTGAAGAGGTGCGATCCTCTTCCCAAATCTCTATCAATGGGCCATCGCAATTCTCGCAAGTTCATCGTCTACTCAAGTGATGAGGAGGAGACGCTCGAGTACCAGCTGTCGGCGGACTATGGAGTTGATAGCGACTAGGAGGACTACGACGAAGAAGAAGATTCCAACAGGTACTTTGATTGGGCCTCTTTTCGGAAGAAAATAAAGGAGGAAAATGAACGCCGTCAAGGCAAGGGCAAAGAGAAAGTTCTAGAAGACGTCGGGCCAGAACCGGAGGAGCGTGATCGTACGTGTTGTACCACTTGCAGGAACAACATACACTACCTCTTCGACGCCATTGACAGCATTAAGCATCAATTGCAAGCTCTGGATCATAAGTTTGAAGTCGATTATTGCCGTCAAGTGGATGACTTCGAGTTCTTGCAGAGGAAGGTGGGGAAGCTCTTCAGGATGTGGGGCTATATGAGGAAGGACAAAGCTAATGTCGAAGGAATCAGCGAGGGTTCCTTGTGCGAGGACTGCGGGAGGCGTCACTAGGAGCGTTCAGTTGTTTTTTTCCAAAGTATCAGTTTCGCATATCTTCCTTTTACTCTTGAATTAATAGAATGTTATTATTTATTGACACTTGTATGTAATCTTTTTTTATCACGTGCATGCGCACGTGCACTTTCACTAGTTGGAAAAAAGAATCAATGGATTTGGACAACAAATGCGAAATCTAAACACATTTAACATTTTCACAATTCAAAATCCTCCACCCCTTTTTCCATTTTGTTTTTATTTTTGTCAAAAATTGGGTTGGCGCCGGCATGCAGCCATTTATCGCCAATTCATTCCTTTCCCTCCTCCAACTTGGTTCCCGAATGCGTGCGCGAAGAGCTGGACCCACTATGAAAAGTACTCTACGGTTTTAGAAACAAAATCTACTCATTGTCCCCTGCCACTCCTATCACTACCAAGTGGGCCCATTCGCCACCAGGCCCACACATCAGTGATATCTAGCCTACATAACTGCCTGCGGGGTGGACTCCCGCTTCCAGAGTTCGCTTATGGCCCCTTCTTCTCCGTCCCCTTTCAATGCGAAATCAATCTCCCCTAACACGTCCCATCGCAATCCCGCACACGCACCTCGCTCCCTCTGCTCCGCTTCCCTTCCCACCTTGGCTCACTGCAAGAAGATGCACAACTCTAATAGGCAGCTGCGCGACAAAGCCACCGGGCGATTCAAGAAGAAGGGACTTGGCACCTCCACCAAGGCTCGGCCGAGGTGCTCGATCCCTAAGGAGGTGATGCAGGAAAATTAGATTTAGTATACCATATATTTCATTTCATGATTCGGTGACACGTTAAACTTTACGATCTCATGGTAGGCGCGAGTAAGCAGGCCGCGCGACCCAGTCCGAGTCTGCCACATCTTCAGCGAGTCTACTCCCTCCGAGGATGAGCGAGACGTCCAATATGACTGGCCAGACATGCCAGCAAGTCTCAAACTAGTATGTGTTCTTTATTTCAAATAAGTTCTAACACTATGTGTTGCCATGTTATGATCCTATTAAAACTGAGCAACACTTTATTTAGTTTTGTGACCCTATTTTCCCTGTAATGAAGGTCACCGGAGATACTTGCGAGGTCGTTTTCCCAAAGATGTCATGTATAATGATATTCAGTCATGGGAGCGATGGTGAGCTGAACGATGGACCTGAGCTGGATGTTCGTACCCTTTAAGTTAATCATCAATTGGTTTCTATTATGTATTGTTTTGGTTTATCTAGTAGTCAGTTTATCTTTTTCACATGCTAAGTAACCCCCTTCTTAAATGTCAGGTGCGAGAGATGGCAGAAGAGCTTCACGTTGCTATCAAGCGCAAGCTGCAGAAGGGCCATTTCTACATTCTAGAAGGCAAGGACGACTAATGTGGAGGAGGGAGTAGCTTAGTCCTTATTGATGTAGAAGTATCAGTACTCTTAGTTATAAGAGTTATGTTAGTTGATCATGTAGTGGATGCCTCTTCTTTATTTTTGTATCATGATAAAGGCATTCCCCAAGTTTATTTCGGTAACATGAGAGGCATGCACCTACTATATCAAACTCAACCCAATTCGTATGAATTAAGTAATTTTTATGTATGGGAGCTCTATCTCGTCTGGTTTAGCATTTGATAAAGTTCATCACCAATGTAGGTGTCATTAGAATCATCTTCATCTTAATATTTTCCAGAAATCAAATGGACATTAGTTCACAAAGTAAACTTTGCAACTCCAAATTACACAAAGAAAATATCTTCGTCTTCTCCAGGTATATTGACTGGAGCAACAACTCAATCACCAATGTAGGCGTCATCAGAATCATCTTCGTCTTCTGGTATTTCCACATGATCCGGTTCAGGCATGGGCACCACCTTTTGAAGTACAGATGCATCACCAGATAACCCTTGCACGTCTTGCCTAATCAAGTTTGTCAAAGCCTCTTGATGGTCCTCAACATTCATTTGTTCCACTCCTGTGATAACCAAGTCCACATTTGTATCACGAACACTGTCCTCTACTTCCGGCATGGCAAACAGGGTCCTAGGTTTCATTTTGAGGACACTGCACCATTTAGTCCCTTTCTTCCCGCCTTTCACATAACACACTTGCTTCGCTTGTGTTGCTAGGATGTATGGATCATCTGAGTAGCGAAACCGAGTGGTATCAATATCGATAATCCCAAATTTATCTTTACTGTACCCTCTAAATTTGCTCTTATTTAATGCAGGAACATCATACCAGTCACACTCGAACAATGTGACTTCATGCTGTTTAGCAAAATAAAGGGTGATGATTTTTTTAATCACTCCATACCATTCCATGCCATCATTGCCCTTGACAACAACACCACTGTTCTGTGTTGATAGATTTTTCTCTACATCTGATGTCTGGAAGAAATACCCATTGATGGAACACCTGCTCCTCATTTCATCTGCTTTTCCCTCTGCATGTAGGTTCCTGATCTACACTCAGAGAATTTTGGAAGATATGTTACGAACATATATATTCAAGTGTGATGAATAAAATTGAATAGAAATATATATGACTCACTTTACGCTCGAACCAATGTACAAATTGAGCCTTGTGCCTACTATCAACATTATGTGTGTCGGTTTTCCTCAATTCGTCCATGTGCAAACTGATGAAACAATAAACTTATGTCAGTTAGATATTGAACACAATATAAAAAAATAGGATTACATGAAGCTTACTTTATCCATGGAGTGGCCTCATCACAGTTGGATATTATGTAGTACCTCATCCTGCACAAGTCATCAAGAGAAGGTATCTCCATATTGTGCCTATGATGACTACCTTTCTTTCTAGTGAAGTCCATGCTTGCAAATACACAGCAGGTGGTTCACTAATAGTGCTCCTTGTCGCTCTAGCCGATTCAGCTTTGTACTAACACCTTCAAAGAACCGAGAATAGAATGTAAGGCACTCCTCCGAGATGTACCCCTCTGCTATTGAACCCTCTGGGTACACTTTGTTCCTCACATAGCCTTTGTGGTACGTAGTACCTCTCAACTGGGTACATCCATCTATAGGAAACAGGGCCCCCGAGTTCTGCCTCCCTAGCAATATGAATAGGTAAGTGCATCATAATATCAAAAAATGCTGGAGGGAATATCATCTTAAGCCTACAAAGGGTCTCTTCACTCGACTTGGTAAGTTCTTTCATCTCGGTTTCCTCAAGCTCCTTTGAACATACCAAACTAAAAAACCTGCTGAGCTCGATCAATGGGATCACTACTTGCTCAGGAAATATTTGGCGCACCACCAAGTGTAAAAGTTTTTGTAATATAACATGGTAGTCATGACTTTTAAGTCCAGCAACCTTAAAACCATTGACATCAACACATCTCTTGATATTTGAGGCACAAGCATCGGGCATCTTAACACCTTCAAGAAAATTGCACAGAATTTCCTTCTGGTCATCACCTAACTTGTACAACGCTGGTGGAAAAGTGTATTTTCCTTTATCGTTGAATGATAGATGTTGATCTAGTCTTATACCCAATTCTTGCATATCGAGTCTAGCCTTCTCACCGTCCTTACTTTTACCAGCCAAATCAAGCAGAGTCCCTATAAAGCTCTCACATATATTCTTCTCAATATGCATCACATCGAGATTATGCCGTATAAGCAAAGAATCCCAGTAAGGAAGGTCAAAGAAAATACTCTTCTTCCTCCAGTTGTGCCATCTATTATCTTCATCACGCTGCTTCCTCTTCCTCAAAGTAGTCGCTCCAAAAGTGACTTGCTCGAAAGTCTTGTACTGGTCCACTACTTATGCACCACTCAGGGGCACTGGAGACCCCCTCATTTCTACCTTGTTAATGAAGCTCAACTTGTTCCTCCGCCACCTCTGGTCCGTAGGCAAGAAACAACAATGGCCCATGTAGCAATGCTTTGAACCATATTTTAGCCACAAGTAATTGGTATCCTTGTGACAATAAGGACAAATAAACCTGCCTTTTGTGCTCCAACCAGACAACATCGCATATGCAGGAAAATCATTAATTGTCCAAAGTAGCATTGCACGCAGAGTAAAATTTTCCTTTTTTTCCACATCCCAAGTATCAACTCCATTGTCCCATAACTCTTTAAGCTCATCGATCAGAGGCTGCAAATATACATCAATGATAATTCCTGGACATTTAGGCTCAGGAATTAGTATCAACATCATCCAATAGGATTGTTTGCAGCACAATCAAGGAGGTAGATTATAAGGAATCAAGATCACTGGCCATGTAGTGTAAGTCACATTCAGCATACTGTTGGTGCTAGAAATCGGCTGACCGAATCCCCAGCGTCGGACACACGACCCGGGAGAATCTGCTTAACTCCTGTTCGGGTAATCGCCCTAGTGCGGTTCGCGCGGCGTGCCAGCCAATCTGACCTGTTGATTGGCAAGGAA